>NW_028141977.1:14818353-15418353 GCF_025532165.1 Camponotus vicinus
AATATTTAAGTTATAAGAGAACTACATGCATGAACAAAAGATTTATTGTATAGGTCTATCATTGTTTTACTGGCTTTTCCAAACAATATGATTTGTTGTTAATAGAAATGAACTCGAAGAGTTTCTTAATTTTTTAAATAATATAAAAATATTTATAAATATTATTAAAACATTGCACGCGCTTTATTGTAGCCTTTGCGCCAAAGTTCGCGATCTTTTACGATCCTGTAATGATATATAAATGTAAAAAATACAATTACATCATAAATATAGCATGATACTATTGCTTATCAAACAGATTGAGTTCAAACGTTTTTTTTCTTATGATTAAAAAATGGGAGCTATTTAAATCTATTTTTATTCGCTTCATATAAACACGTTTGTTTAAAACATTACAGTTATCCTTTATTAAAATGTATGTACATTAAATTAATAATTTTTTTAGCAAAATTATTTTTTTATCGTGAAAATATTTAAATAAGATTTTTATATGCGTATTATATATTTTATGCAAGAATGATGCTTCTTTGTATTCCTTTTTAAAGTAAGATTATCAATAATACTAATTATTGAAAGTTTGAGACTATTGAAAATTCAGCTATCTCTTTCGTTTAAATAAATCTTCCAACGAAATTCATGTTTTTTTCTTTGTCGAAAAGACTAAAAAAAGTACATATATCTTTTTATACATATTTATATATATATATATTTTATCTATATTTTTATACACATATCTTTTTGTATTTTTTTACAAGAAAATACCTCAAAGCAGATACTTAATAAATAAGTAATGCAATTATCAATAAAACTAATTATTCAAGCATATAAACACGTGCTTTATATTTATTTTTCGCGCATCTCCAATATATATAATTTTGCAATTATAATTCAAATTATAAAAAAATATCCTAAACGCATCAATTTACAAATTTGCAACGAAAACACTATTTAAGAATATCGATAGTTTGCATCAGCTGGATACCGCATCGCGATATCTTAGCTGATGCAAACTATCGATACTTGTCAGCGTCGAGAAAGCGAGACCGCGAACTCTCCGGAATGACGTCCACGTGTTCCGTCCACCGTATCTAATCGGCCACGGACGAATCGCGACGGTGGGCGAAGGTTCTGAAAGTAAGCTGTCGTGACGTGGGCCAATGAGGTGCGGCCAACTGTACGCGCGTCCGACCAATCGACAGCGGCGCCTTCTATTGACGCCGCGGGTGTCGCGGCCAATCAGCGTCGGCCACGACGAAACGGTCCCGTTAATATTCCGGCCGCGAGTCCGGCATCGACGTCAGTCATCGTTTTACCGTTCGTTAGAAGAATCGAGGATCTCGTACGTAGCGCGCGTCAAGGAACGTTTTGCTGAGAAAACCAACGATACGTATTCTACTGGTGAGTGAATTCTTCGCTTGGAATATGTCGTCGAGAACCTCGGGAAGAGTCGAGAGGTTTAAATCGTCGACGTATCGACGTTATCCGGGATTCGAATGCGGATTCGATCTCGGAGTTCTCGTTGGTACGAGAACGTTCCGTCGAGAATCTTCTTGCCATTCTGTGCTGTCAATCTTATTATCACTCAGACAGCTAACGCGGATTTCAACGATGGTCTTCTTCGATTATCTTCGATCGCGTGTTATTTTTGTACGTTTTCGCTAACCCAAACTTCTTTTTTCTATGTACTTTTTTTTCTTTACATTTGCGGCACACTAGCCTTTTGCCACGTTTGATCAAGAGTCGCTCGATACGTCGAAGCTCGTGGAAATTTCCGCGTGTTTTCCGCGCTGTACAAAGATGTTCGCGAGTAATCTTAATCTGTGACTGATGATGTTGAAATATGTCGAATCTGCTCGAATAGATGACGTGTGACACGTTTATCGAATCGAGATCCGCCCGGTTAGAATCTGTTGGTTCGTAAAGTCCCGTAAGGACTAATTTCTTATTAATCCGTGTAACTATTCAATGAGTACATTGAAGCATATTGAAACATCTCAAGAAAATTAGAAGGTCAACAGATGTATTTTTTTTAAACATGATACCACATATGTAAAGATAAAGACCATCCTCCAAACATAAAAAAAAAACTTTATTTACAAAGCGAAGTTTATTCCAATAAGATTTATTTTTTTTTATATAATTTTTATTAATTTTTGTTAATTTTTTATTATTAAGCTAAAATTTATTTTAATAAATATATTAATTTGATATTTTTCAAGTTATTAATAATTAATATCTAAAGTTAAAGATATGATAGTTAAATGTGTGACATGGTAAAATTATATCTAATTAAGACAAAAAAAACTATTAAAATTTCTAACAAGTGTCATACTAGTTATTATTACTAAAGAAATGATATGTTTGCACTGAAAAATCTGTTTTTAGATTAAAGAAAAACTATTTGTACATTAATCCCAGAATTTTTAATGATTTAGGTGAAGTTACAGTAAATCATGAAGGGACTTAAAGCTCTGCTAATGGTGGGGCTGCTTGCAGTCGTCACACTTGCAAAGGAAGATAAAGAGAAGGAAGATATTGGTACAGTGATAGGAATTGATTTGGGTACAACTTATTCCTGGTGAGTACACAATGATACATTGCATCACTAAGAACAATGACTCATAAATTTTTTTTTGTTTTACCTTTGCAAGTAAATTAATGAAACATTATGTATACCTTTTAGTGTTGGAGTTTACAAGAACGGCCGCGTGGAGATCATCGCCAACGATCAGGGTAACCGTATCACGCCGTCTTACGTGGCATTCACCAATGACGGCGAACGTCTGATCGGCGACGCCGCCAAGAACCAACTGACGACAAATCCGGAGAACACTGTGTTCGACGCCAAACGGTTGATCGGCCGCGAATGGTCGGACCCAACTGTACAACACGATGTGAAATTCTTCCCATTCCCCGTCATCGAGAAGAACAGTAAACCTCACATCAAGGTCGAGACTAGCCAGGGTGAAAAGGTATTCGCGCCCGAGGAGATCTCAGCTATGGTACTGGGCAAGATGAAAGAAACCGCCGAGGCATATCTCGGCAAGAAAGTCACTCACGCGGTCGTCACTGTGCCGGCTTATTTCAATGATGCTCAAAGACAGGTATGGTATCGACCATATAATATGAATAAGGTTGTTTATTTCTTGAAGAAAACATAAAGTACCTTTCCAGGTATTCTCAGGAATTATTTTGCATCTGAAAAATAAAAAAATTCTTATAGAATTAGTTAGGACTCAGGGAATTTCTTTAAAAAAATCTTCTTTTTGATAATTTTGCTCTTATTATTAATTTATAAATAGGTCCACAAATTAATCACATGTTTAAAATATATATCTATGTTTGTCTATATATTCAATGTTTTGAAATATTGAACATATAGCAAATATATTATGTATTTTAATTTTCAGTGATAAGAAAAAGAATGAAAGGTTTATGCGAAAAACGTTTATCTTAGGAAGCATATTCCTTTTTTAATACATTTACAAATTTGACACTTAGGAGGCTCTGTGTTTTTCCTTTGTATAAGTTATTGGAAAAAAATTAGAAAACAAAAATATAAATAAAAAATTAAAAAAGAATAAAAAACAATTTAAAAATATTACAAAACATTAAAGGACATTAGAAAACAAAAAAATTTATTTTATATCAAAAAAATTATATCAAAAAATTTTTTAAATATTCTTTGCCTAGAATTTTGAACAAAAATATCTGAAAAATTAGAGAATTTCCAGGAAATTTTTTTATAAAATTTGAGTAGACATCCTGATAACTAATGCTTTGAGATATGTTAAAGAGAGATAACATTTCTTTTAAGTGTAGGCATATCATGATTACTAAATCTTCAAGTTTTCTTGTTTAATGCATTTTAAAGATAAAACGAGAAAACCATATTTACATCATGATAAATTCATTCTGATGCGATTATAACGTTCGACTTTCGACACAGGCGACTAAGGACGCTGGAACGATTTCTGGTCTGGTCGTAATGAGGATTATCAATGAGCCAACTGCCGCCGCTATCGCGTACGGTCTAGACAAGAAAGATGGCGAGAAGAACGTACTGGTATTCGATTTGGGCGGTGGCACTTTCGATGTGAGTTTGCTTACCATCGACAACGGCGTGTTCGAGGTAGTCGCTACCAATGGCGATACCCACTTGGGTGGCGAAGATTTCGATCAGCGCGTAATGGATCATTTCATCAAATTGTATAAGAAGAAGAAGGGCAAGGATATCCGCAAGGACAACCGAGCTGTGCAAAAATTACGTCGTGAAGTCGAAAAGGCCAAGCGAGCGCTTAGTGCTAGCCATCAGGTATGTTGTATATATCTTTTCCTATATTTATTTAAATATTTACTCTATATACAATTTTTCTGTATGCGTGCAATTTTATTGCAGTATTTTTTTCGCTTCTTTTCCTTGTCTCTTTTATCAAGCGCGATTATTATATATTTGTAATTGTTACAGGTCAGGATCGAAATTGAATCGTTCTTCGAGGGCGAAGACTTCTCCGAGACGTTGACCCGTGCCAAATTCGAAGAATTGAACATGGATCTCTTCCGTAGCACCTTGAAACCCGTGCAGAAAGTTTTGGAGGATTCCGACATGAGCAAGAAGGATGTAGATGAAATTGTTCTAGTCGGCGGTTCGACCAGGATTCCGAAAGTTCAACAGTTGGTTAAGGAATTCTTTGGCGGCAAGGAACCATCGCGAGGTATTAATCCCGACGAAGCCGTCGCTTATGGCGCTGCTGTACAAGCCGGTGTGCTCTCCGGAGAACAAGATACCGATGCTATTGTACTTCTTGATGTTAATCCTCTCACTATGGGTATCGAAACTGTCGGAGGTGTGATGACTAAACTCATTCCAAGGTAAATATCTTCAATTAGATATTGATCGAAATGATTTCAAATAGTTTTATATAATCTTAATTATTAAAGTTTTATTCAGAGATCACGTTTTCAGGCAGATATATATAACAGTATATTCTTCTTTAAATACAACATATTTTTACATAAATTCGCAGACTTTTTCCTGGAAGAAAAATACTTTAATTTTCATTATCGGCCTAAATTTATTAAATAAATTTATGCGTGAAATGATAAAATGAAACATGATATTCTTCATTTATTTGTGCAGAAACACAGTCATTCCTACGAAAAAATCTCAGATTTTCTCCACGGCGTCCGACAGCCAGCACACTGTCACAATTCAGGTATACGAGGGTGAGCGTCCTATGACCAAGGACAATCATTTGCTCGGCAAATTCGATCTGACCGGCATTCCACCGGCGCCGCGAGGCATACCGCAGATTGAAGTTACCTTCGAGATCGACGCCAACGGTATTCTGCAGGTGTCCGCCGAGGACAAGGGTACAGGCAATCGCCAAAAGATAGTCATCACGAATGATCAGAACCGCCTGACGCCCGATGACATTGAACGGATGATTAAGGATGCAGAGAAGTTTGCTGATGACGATAAGAAGCTTAAAGAGCGAGTGGAAGCGCGCAATGAACTCGAGTCGTACGCGTATTCGCTCAAGAATCAATTGGCCGACAAGGAAAAACTCGGCTCGAAGGTGAGCGATGCAGACAAGGCCACGATGGAGGAAGCGATCGAAGAAAAGATCAAATGGTTAGAGGAGAATCAGGACACGGATCCAGAGGAATACAAGAAACAAAAGAAGGAACTTACCGATATTGTTCAGCCGATCATCGCCAAATTGTATCAGGGCGCAGGCGGTGTTCCACCTACCAGCGGTGGCGATGACGAAGATATCAAGGACGAGCTTTAACTGCAAGCTGCAGATTCCGCTCCTTTTGGTTTGCGGTTTGGACTGATTACTCGCCTCCACGAGCAAATACTTTACGGAAGTGTCGTTAATACATAATAATTATACGAAATGCTGAGAACGAAATATTCTCGCCGTACGTTTAGCTCTAAAAGCGTTCGGTTCTAAGTTTCTTTTAGATAATATGTAGTATATCTAACTTTAAGACTCTTAGTTTAGAAGGACATTTGAAGCTAAATGTGCAGTGAGAGTATAACAAGTCTTTGTTGTAAATCGTCAATGTGTGTACATTTAAGAAAAGTGCGAGAAAATGCTCAGGATGCCGGATGTTTCGTCAGATTTTTCATGCACTTCACGTGACAGCGCTTGGACAAATGTATGTTATAAATATGTTAAATATTTATTAATTTATACAAAATTTTAACAATTATTTATATCAGTTCTAACATTGTCTCGCATTTTCCTTGAACGAGCAATTGTGTTGTAAATTGATCGCTCGATTATGTGCATACAAGATGCGTCGAGAGAACTCGATCGAAATACAATAAAACGAAAGTTTAACGAGATGCGTACAATACACATTATTTGAAGATTTTGTTCTATTGTGCTTCTATTGCGTTTGACTCATCCGACTTTGAATTGTGCGATGCCAATGTAAGAAAGTATTGTCGTATGGAATCATTGTCAGCCAGTCTCTGTATCGTGTTTGCTAAGGAGGAATTTGACTTTTTTAGGGAGAAATTCTCTCTTGATGAGAGAGAGAAAGAGCAACCCGGCGCGGAGGGTCCAGAGGAGGGATTCCAATTCTGCTCATTCCTCCCCCGCGGCGAATACACTCACATACATTGACTCCACTGCGTCGTTAATTTATTTTGAATTGTTTTGTATGTTTCATTAAATGTAATAATCGATTCATCGCAGAGCAACGCAAAGGTTTGTTCGCGAGTATGCGTGAAAGAATGAATGGTGAATGCGCGAATACGCGGGCTGGTAACTCGTATACTGCCATCGAGTTACATCGTACTATGTACAATGTAGCCCAATCTCTATGTGTGTGAGCGCAAATATGTATCAGTAAGAATAAAGATTTTTTCAATAAATCATACACTCTCTTTTAATATCTATTAAAATATTTTAATTAATTTATATATATTTATAGCTCTTAATATTAATATATATCTGTAGCTCTTTCAAACTTGATATATGTGTGAATATTGTTTAAAATTTCTTAAAACTTAATATTTATTTGATCATGTAAATAATTTTTCTAAAATTTATACAAATTTTCGGGGATCTTTTTTTCTCATTTCAAATTATAATCGATGTTTCTAATCTATTCTAATTATTCGTTGATACAGCGAGTGAATAAGGTGAAAAATCCTTTTGGGTTCTGAGAAATTTATTTAATGAAGTTCAATTTTTTAATGCATTGTAACAAAAACAGCGCGAAATTCGTAGACATAATCAATTTCCTATAATAAATTCTTTCCTATTTTGCATATCAGAATACAACCATTAACAGACACGATGACAATAACATAATTCGCTCCTCCGAATGGAACTTTTCGAACACGTTAATTTACTCGGAACAAGATACTAGGCGCTTATGTAACGTGTGTCACGAATTTACTAAGGTACAAAAATAATATCGATAAGATGGGGAATTTATAGCTGTGTTGGAAAAGTTTTGTAATCTCGAATTATAACTCAAATACTACTTTTATCTACGAAAGCAAACGCTACAACAATTTTTAGAACTTGATATCGAGGAATAATCACAATCGTAATCGAATATTCATGCGATTATAAAAATAAATCAATTTATCATTGTGATCATATTTGACATCAGTTTAGCTATATATCTAATTTTTTCCGTTCAAAATACCGTACGACTAATTTCTAAAAATTACGAAAAACTTTAATTAAGGACGGCAAATAATTTTCTCATCAAAGTTTTCACCTGTTATACAGGTTGGTTCCGAAACTTTTCCCACGCAGCATGTACGTGACAATTCTTCTTACTCCAGTTTCCAAATTACCGAACAATATCGCTTTACGGATTGTGTAATCTACACATGTAATAATACTATCTTTAAACGAAAGCGCCGAGAAATTAATCCGCAGCGATATAATTCCGGGCGCTGCAAAATTAATATACACGTATAGGAGTTTGAAAAAGTTTTGAGATTCTCGAAAAATATTTTTTAATTTTTTTTTGTGACACACACCGATCTCTGACAGTGTATGTGAGGAAGAAACGATCGCTGGTCGTAAAAATAGCATTTTTAAGTAACATTCACGCTCTAAAGGTGTGATTTTCTTAGGATAATTACAATAATATACACGAGATGCACGAGAGGAAAGTTTTTTTCGAGAATCTCAAAATCTCTTTTTCTCAAAGAGATGCCGAACCGTATAAAACGTGTAACATAAATCCACCGAACAGGCAGCAGCTGAAGTGAACGGTATTATTCGCCTGTGAATCGATTTGTTTCGCCTTTACTTCGGATTTTTCTGTATGTAAAAAGGTAAGGCCAAAAGACATAGGCGTTCAGTGCGTGAATCACGAACAACGAGAGGGACAATTTTCGTCGTAACTCGCAGAGTTAGTACAATTCGCTCTTACTATTTTACACTGAGAATAAGGTAACGAGGTATTTCATTGCGGTTTTTGTACATGTAGAATTGAATATATTCCGTTCTTCGAGAGATTTCACTTTTCCTTTTTTTCTTCATACTTTTGGCATTTGCGTCGAAAGCTTCGAACAACGGGTATTGAGCACTTTTCTTTTTTTCTAGTTTCTTCTTAGATCGTTGAAGCGACAATGTACTAATTATGGAATTATAAACTTTGTCTTTCGCGTATATGTATAATCCTAAGGAACATGATGTATTATTTTCGTACTTGTGTATGTTAGTCACAAACATAAGTCTGCATACGACTGACAGAGAATTGAAAATGAAAAAGAGAAGAAAATGAAATTAAAAATGGAAGTCCTTCGCGACTGATAAATCATTCATCATTCGAAATTATTAATTAATTTAGCGAGCGATAAATCTTTTTTTTTCAGCAAGTTCAAGATATCCTAACGAGTATGAATATTTCTTCATAGTGTTTTTTCTTTAGTCCTACGCAGACTTGTGACTAACGGTATTTGCTCCGAAACAGTAATGATGCCTGTAATGCTTACGAATCGGATAAAGTACGTTCATGTGTGCTTCCTGGTCGAAATCAATCGAAATTAGGTCTGGAACCTCGGAGGATCGTCTTCGGCAAGGAAGCTACCTTGTTCCCGCTTAGATAATGCGAGAACGTAGCAATGACCCGAGACGTCATGTATCGCACTTGGTGCCACATATGTCCCGCGATTCATCCTGTTACATCCTCTTCTTCCCCCCTCCTCACCGTTTTATAATAACTAGGTAATGCAGAATTTCTATTTTTCTCTCTCTTTACGCGGTAAATATCTTTTTTTCTTCATCTATCATGAACACATTTAACATATTGTTTCTTTCTTTCTGTTTAATTACACAGCGCATTTCGAAATCAACTGGACTGTGAAATAACAGCGTGGATAAGTGATTCCCTTCAAATTCTGGCTATACTACTGCGTTCTTTTTTTTTCCTTTTCTTCTCCGTTTTCTTCCCTTCATATACGCCAGTCTATATATCATATACTTCGGACGTATTCTTATATAATAATATTAATGAATACATATATTTGCGTACACACCGCAAGCGGAAAGGATTTCGACTCTGGGATATTTCTCGAATCTCACATGACACTCTATCTTTAAGTATTGAACGCTATAGCTAAATTTAATATTATAATAAATACAATTTCGTAATATATATATACGATTATAGAAGAAATCTGCTTGTACTATGATAAGATTGCTATTAGCGATTGAGTTTAGAATTAAATTGGTCGATTATTATAAATGTCTGTTGTAAAAAAGAAGATGTAGCGCTTAAAGACGAAATCCTCCCCGGTCACGAAATGCACTCCCATACATATACAAATACTATATAATGCCTACTCGCTAATGCCAGTGAATACAATTGAGCTACTAATATGATCGTAGCGTGTATATTATCCTTAAACTCGCGTTTCAGTAACTAGACGCGTTTCGTTTTTTGAAAAAAGACTTTTTTGCTCTCGCGTCTAAACATTATCTCAAGTAAAAATGCGCTAGAAATTCTCCGAATATTGAACGATTTAGACACGAGATGTGTGTATATGTGTGTATGCGTGCGCGCAATAAATGTATAAATAATTTCTCTGAGCGTAATGCTCACAAAACACCAAGTTTAAAAATAATGTGTAAAAGTAGAAGATAAATATTTTTGATAAATTATAATTTATTACAAAATTCTCGGTAAGACGCTGCGCAACCGAGATTAACATTTATTCGTGTGAATTTTCTTTTGAAATACGATCTTTAAAAATAAACTTATCACGATCGATTTTCTTAATAAATCGTGATAAAAGACTTATCGCGATTTTCTTTCGCCGAGTTATAAATACGCAATTTTGTTTAAAGTTCCTATACAAGATATTAATACAAGATATTAATTCGATTCGCTGTGCATACAGTAGAAGTGAATACCTATTTCTTTTGTTAAAAGATAGAAAAGATAGAAAAAAAACCGGTTTTTTCACTTTTTTTTTGGAGAAATTTAATTTATCGCTAATTAACTCTCCCGATTTGATTTATTGGATAAATATTTTTCAACAATCAACAATAAAGAATCAATTTTTCTTTGCCTAATTCGGCAAAAAGTATGACTTCAATCTTTAGAAAAAATTAACTACAATTTGACATTATTTTCATTAGGATTAAAGTGCTTAAGACCGCTT
Organism: Camponotus vicinus; assembly: GCF_025532165.1. Lineage (NCBI taxonomy): Eukaryota > Metazoa > Arthropoda > Insecta > Hymenoptera > Formicidae > Camponotus > Camponotus vicinus. The sequence goes on from NW_028141977.1 coordinate 14,829,008, forward strand.
AAAAGAGACAAATCTACTTATACATTCTTTCCAGAACATTGCTCTATTGAAATAAGATTCATTCGTGATAGTTTTCGATCCACAGATTACCAAGGGGACAGCTGCAAAGAACAGGTGAACAGTTAAGCACTTGATTGAAATTTATTTCGAAGACCTGAGAGTTCATCCACGCTGTACTTTTTAGCAATCAGGTATGAAGGAGGTACATGTGCTTCTCATACGCGAAAACCCGAAAGGTAGAAAACCCGAGACTGATAACCTGTAGATCAAGAGGTCGTTGCCAAAAGATACAACAGAGAATTTTCAACAGAAAATTCACGCGTTAATTCACTCGCGCATAGCGACTAAAATTCAACAAATATAATAAAATACGGTGCGCTTCTGGACCGCGTCGCCTTAAATATCATTTCCCTAGTTTGAACAACAACAATGTATTTCGTATCACAGTATATTATTCAGTAGTGTATTTAGTATTTGTCTCTCGCTTGTCTTCACTTTGGATATGGCAAATATGAGATAGTAACAGTAAAATTATACTAATGTAAGTCTATAACTCTTTGGGGCTAAATGCGTATCACAGTGGGAAAATTTTCAACGTTCCTATGTTCATCACCGTTCTCCTCTCTTCCGCTTCTTTCTTCTTTTTTTTGTCTTTTTCGTTTTACTTATTTTAGATTATTATTTTTTAACTGTCCAGAAGCGCACCAGTCATCAGAAGCGTGTCGCTTTTGTTTCTCTTTTTGTTTCTTTTTTTTCTTTTTTTTTTTTTAATAAGATCACGTTATCCATACGCGCACGTTATTACAAAGAAGCGTAAACCGGCAACCAGTATTAAGCAAGCAATATAGTAATATAATATTAGAGAGTAGAAGAAATTTTTCTTTTTCTTTATCATATTAGTCAAAAAATGCACCATATGTTACTTAAGATACGCATTTCCGTATCAACTATGCAGTCTTATCCTAACTTTTCGCTGCGTAGTGTGTTTCTGATAATGCACTATTATGGAACATAGGACTATTGAATTGTACTTTTTTCTTCTTTTTTACTTTTCAAAGATTACTGTAGTTGCATATGAAAACTTTTGGAAATTTTTAACCCTTTGCACTCCAAGGTATTTTTGAAGTACCTTTGGTGAATATAAATGATTTTTTCATAATTCGATTGCTATGCCTGTTAAATAATTTTTATATATATCAAAATTATACATCAAAGTCATCTTCACTATCGAAAAATTCAAAATCTTTAAAATATTTTTCTTTTTATATTTTTTAAATTGTGATACGAAATATGTATGTCGCCGTAGCGGCGCCTATGGAGTGCACAGGATTAAATGTCTTACATCACAAAAATATTTTTAAAATTAAACAACGAATCCATTCTTTTCGATTATTCTTAAAATAAAAATTAGATAAAGTTTAAATTGACTCAGTTTTAGTTTCTTCTATATATACTATATGATATTAAAAAGAAACGCATTAATATATTTGATGTAATATACTTGATATTTTACAGCAAATTACAATGCAAGATTTTAATTAGCTTCTCAGAAAAAAACACAAATATATATTCCAAATATATTATTAAAATAAAATAAAGTAAAAAACGAGATTTCATATGCAACTTAATAAAAAATATATGTAAGCTATATATTGCTTATATGATTATCGAATTGATGCGATATTACGCGCCATTATTCATTAAAAATAAAATCGTTGAGTTACTTTAAGTAATAGTATCGAAAATTTTCAAACCAGAATAAAAATAATACTTGATCTTTTTTTAGACACGAAAAAGAAAATACTACACAGCTGTTCCCTAATACTAAGAACATGTAATAGATAATATTAATATCATCGTCGTGTGCGTCAATAATAATAATACACGGCGCTACTTGCGGTATGTTCTTGATAATCTTCATTGTTCATTTGCAATACTCTGTAATTCTACATTCCAAATGCACTATCTCTCTGTTAGATCTTAAATGAATTACAGATATTAAAATTAAAATTAAATTTGATTCGATTATGTATATGCAAATACAAGCTGACGTTTGAAACTTGCAAAAAAGGCGAGATTGTTTAAGACTTAAATTTACCGTTGTTTTAAGTAATTGAAAGTTCTTTTTACCACTTTTCTTCGCCTCTACTCATCATATTAGTTTGCTTGCTAGTCCGTCTCAATTTTGCAAAATCGATACAATCGGTTTCTAAAACTGCCAAAACAATATATTGCACTTTTGTATCGAAATGTGCTTTAAGAGAATAAACTCCTTCTTCATTGATTTCTTGCATCATATCCTACTGAAGAAAAATGTATCGAAGAATCTTCTGTAAAAGTACAATATGGAAATGCAATCAACGCGTGCATAATCTTTCGTAAATCGATAATACTTACATAAATAATAAAGATTTAATGTGTGTTTAAATTTAAAACATAGATTGGGAGAACGCCTGGATGACAATAGGTACAGTAGCATCGAAACCGTTGATCGTCAAAATGTTTTTGTCACAATTTATCTTACGATATGTTGAGGAACAGCACATGCTACAATTAATTAGCCTGAAAAAGAAAATTTCGCGTCTTTATCTGTTTAAAAAAATTAATATAACAAATAGAAATGTGCGTATTTACTTTGTCTGCGGAAGATTCAATTCATTTCTGTACGATATCAAAGCTTTCTGAGATTCATCACAATATTCGTACACTTGATCCACAATATTAATAAAGACATCGTATTTCGTTTTCTGTTTCATAGCCCAAAATAATGGTTTACTCATGTTGGTTCCTGTAGCAGGTATTTCCTGTAATGTTTTCAAAATCTCGCTATAGGATTGCGTCTTGTTGACATTTGCCGTGTAAAGTCCATGTTGTTTAAATGTCGCTACGGTAACATCCATTTCGCAACGTAAAAGTATCATCGCGATCAGACAGCCCGTCTCGGCACCAGTCATGTTACCATTATGCCAAGCGCGTTCATCTAACATCACTCTATTCATGCTAATTGTCACTAGATAGCGCAAATTCGTAGGTTTTTGATGCTAAAAATGATATGATGATATTGTTATTATATTAATAAAAAATTATAATTGATATAAATTATAATAAAATTATAATTAAACTGAAATTGTTCATAAATATCGCAATACAATCATAAGAGAAATTGACTTACACCAAATGACAAATTAAATGCTTCACGTAGAGCGTTTATTACTTTGATATTCGGAGAAGGTGGTGGTGGCAGGACCCTCTTTGCTGTTTCTTGTACTTTCCGCTTCTCATAAGACAAAGGTCTTGAAAAATGTATATATATATCAATGATATAATTTTAAGTTTAATCTATTATCTATAAAAAGACGCATAAATGCACTTACTTTCCAGAATTTTCGTAATTTTTTAGAGTGATGAAAATTAATGCTGGATGAATTCTACTTTGCGCTAGAAGTTCTGCATTAGTAAGTTGCTCTGTTACTCTCTCGACTGCCAATCCATCTGATTCTAATAAGCCAAGATTGCTAATCCTTTGCAAATTGTTTAAGAGTGTAATAGTATCCATTGATGATATCAATGAAATCCAAACCTTGACACGAAATAGCCGGATGTTATGTCAGCCCATTGATATCAATATTTAGATAAATACCAATTAACGCTAATTGTGATTAACAAAATTTTCTTTCCATTTATATAGCATTCAAAAATATGACACTTGTTTTTAACTATATATTTTGTTATGCAAAATTGGAAACAATTCTTTTATAATTTGACAAAATATTTAATTATTCACATCAACACTTCATTTTCAATATTATATAATATTTAATAATTACACACACACACACATACACAACACAAATTTAATGTATGTTAAAATTGTATAAATTCTATACAACTTTATTTGTAATATTTCTAAAAATCACATTTTGATGAATTTATACACACACACACACACACACGCGCGCGCGCATACATACATACACACATATACATATATTAATTGCACAAAAAAAACAACATTGAAACATCTCACCTCCCTGGATTTTAGCAAATGTCCAGGTACATGTTCTAGTGAATATCCATTTGTTTCCAGCAGATAAGCTGCTCGGATCTCATCTTCACAACGTTTGAAATCTTTTACATTTTCTATGTATTGCAATATTTCATTAATATTTGGATTTTCGGTTTGGTCTTCTAAAGCCATCCTGGTGTTTTCTATGCCGCATATTATATATTTCAGTATCACTCCTTTTTCTATAAAATAAATAATTGTCTAAGTAACATTTTATATAACTGATTAATAGTTATATCATAATATAATAATATAAGTCTACTACATATAAGTTATTTGTTAACACACACATACATTTATAAATTATCTTAACCATTAATTTTTAAACAACTTTCAGTGATGACACTGAAGTCTAATTAGAATCATCCATTTCAATTATAATTATAATATATTTTAATTATAATTATAATTAAGAACATAAGTGAAGAGATAACAAGAATGGATGTTATTATTATCTCAAAAGTTATTATCTTAGAGATTGATAAATTTAAGAAAAATGACATAAAATATTAAATTTACAATATTGAGCAGTGAATTTATTTATCATTTTCTGAGATATATTAATTTTTCTCTCAATCAACAGTTTCTTTTATCAATCTTTTTTTTTCTTTTAATTATGGCTTTATGGACATTTACCTGGATTATTGGCTGAAGTATGAGCCATTTTGACAATGTCTTTATGCTTCCAACCATATCTACTTCTGTATTTTGTGACACATTTTGCTAGGTCCAATGGCTCTTTAGAAAGATACCAATTATTAATAGCCTTTCTTAAACCTTGACCCCATCCTTGTGTATGATAATTCAACTCTTTCTCTCTACACAGTTTGGAGGCAAATTTAATAAACAGGAAAAAATCCTGTGTAGATGCACAAATCTTTGTTACATTATCATATGCTGCTTTACGCAACTTCTCGCTTTTGTTTTGTCTGCAGCAAACAGCAAGAGCAAACACCAAAGTTTCCGGATGTGGAACAAGATTGCTATCAAATGCCTACAAGTAGTCTCATTTTAGATATAGAAATAAATTTTTTTATGTGGCTTATATACAATTTGTAGTAATTACTTTTATGATTAGTTCTATGGGTACCAGTTGCTTTTCCTCATTGCCAGCAAGTTCTTCTATGGATGGAACATTCTTAGCTATAAAATAATTATGGGCAAACCAATATCCAGGCTGATAGTTGGCATATTCCTTTCCAATATATAGAAACCGTGATAGACGTATTTCAGGCTCTACAAATTTTTCTTCTTCTTGTGATCGACGAATTTTTGGACGACGAATTTTTGGAGCAACAAAATGGCTTAAATGAGATATATTTCCAGACATTTCCTGGAATGTATTCAAAGCAACAATTAAATTATAGATTAAATTACAGATTTATAAATGTTACTATTAATTAGAAATATTTATCATTAGCAGATAGCATGAATAATTACTTAAATTTCTGAAAGCAATTTTCAAACATAAATAATGAGAAAAATAAGTTTTCTTTTAAATATTTTTTCAATATAAATACAAATCTATATTACTAAAATAACTTTTCCAATTTAAACACTTTTTAAAGTAATAAATTCCAAATTTACACATAGTTTTCTATAATGTTTACTCTAAAAAATTCTTCATAAATACTAAAAAAAGATATATAGAATGTATGCAAATATATAAAATTAAATATAAATTGCCTTGCAAAACTATTATATAAGTGTAGATTTTTTTATAAATAGAGATATTTGATATAATTAATAAAGAAATATATTAAATATATTTAAAAAAGGCGAACAAAAGTTTCAAAAATCACACTGTTTTGTTCAACAGGATTTTATTTCATAGCCAGCAAAGTGTTCGGAATCTTGACTTTGATCATATGGATAAACAAATAGTCGCGTTTTCTCAAGTTTTGTTTTTATACCTATATGTATATGTTTTACTTGTTTGAATTTTTTTCTGAAAAGAAAAAAATAATACACATGTGAAGAGCCACTGGATTTCATATGACTCGAATTGACACTCGCATCTCTCGTTCTTCATATATACACATACACACGCTCATCACACATATGACGCGTCAAACCACATAGGCATATACATGCATACGTGCATATATGTATTCGCGCGTATGTATCACCTGGTTACCGGATAAGGTAACCACAGAGATATGCGGAAGGATGACGCGAATTTTCGTCGATGGGAGCGACACGAAATTGGAGTAAAGTCAAACGGGAGCCACGACGGGAGAGACGCGATGTCGTCCTGTGTGCGTTCTTTACCTTGCGTCAATGTGGAGCAACGTTACGGAACGAGCGCTCATGCAAGAGAAAACAGAGTAGACGACAATATCCACGACGACGATGACGATGATGACAACGTTGAACGACGTGCCCGACGTGCAGGAACGCACTGACGCACGCGAGCGACACAGAGCGGCAACAGTCCGCGTTACATGATTCAAAACGGCGATAACAGATGGCGCGACACTGACGTTTCTCTCTCAATTCGACATTTATCTTCTTTTTATACTTTACAATAAAAAATAATAATTAAAAAAATCAGCCGATCTCTCTACCCTCTCTATTTTTTCTCACAGCACGAAAAAATATTCCACCGAAATTAACAAACGAAATAGAAATATATTAATTACACAATTACATTATTGGCAAAGAACATGCGTCAATCAATTACTTAGGTTTCAAAAAGCAAGAATATTAATTAGATTAATACTTAAATTTGTTTAGGTATTTGTTCAGTGAACAAAAATGTATATTGTATATAATAAATTTTTCAATTTCAATGCTTTCAAAAAATAAGTTTTATCTCTCTCTCTCTCTCTCTCTCTAAATATTTCTTTTTATAAAAATATAAAAAAGAAAATATCTCGTATAAACTTATATGATATTTATATATCTAATTTATATATTTATGTATGAAATTAGATGTAAGTTTTACATCAAGTAAAAACATTGAATATATATGCAGAATGTATGCAAATATATGTGTAATCGAATAATATAAACATAAAATTATATACAAACGTTCTTTACAAAGATATATAAATATCATAAAAAATTATCACAAAATAATTGAATAATTATATATAGAATTCATACATATGTATGTATGAAATACAAAGTGCACCGCGGGAGAGAGAGAGAGAGAGAGTGTGTGTGTGTGTGTGTGTTATAATTATAGCATACTGCAACAATTATAGTCACTTTTATTCAATCAGAATGAATAAAGATATCATAAATTAATAGAGCGCACGAAGTATTAGAATCATTCGCAAACGTATCAATTCATGTACATTCGCAACTAAAGAATTAATGAAGGTGATCTTCTTCGGGAGTTTGATTCGTTCGTTACATTGCCTCGTTCGTTCATTACCTTTAAGAGCACATATGTGAGAAACAAAACGAGTAAAATGATCGTCCCTCGGCCATCGCGCGTTAAACCCCCTCCGTGTTGTTATGACCAACATCAATTGCACACAAAGATCGAGATAAATTCAATGAGAATGAATAGATAATTCTCCCAATCGATCGATCAACTCTAGAATTAACTTGCCACTATATTTAAAAATCGATATCACATTGTAATTGTCTTTTAATCTTCGCATTATTACAAAGAGAAGACAGTCCCCTGCTATCTCTAATTAAACATTAATCGAACTCTATATAATATTTCGTAATTCAATCATCAAACTTATCGTTCACAAGCCGCAACATCGTATTGATACAGGACATGTTTTCGACTCTTTCACTTTCGATTTAGACACGTGGCTCAATTATATTGATAACAGAATCGAATCGCAAGATGATGTAAATTTTTGTAAGGTTGCACTTATGATAACATTGTTTTCTCTATGCAGAAAAATAAATTTTATCAGGAGAAGCAATTTTGCAGAAACTTACATTATTCCTTCTAAAGATACAAATCATAATAATATTCTCGAGTGTTTTCGATACACGTTCAGACAGCATCGACACCCTTGAAGCATATAAATATTTCCAAAAAGAATTAATTGTCCTGCATTATGATGTTATTGAATGTTGTGAACATGTATGAAATACGCGAGAAGAGGGATCGAAAGTTTTATTGGACAGGACATGATATCCTTTTCGCAAAATATATTAACCCTTCGAATTTATGAATTTTTTTATGCTAAATCGTGTAACCCGTGGCCGACATGCCAAATCTTTTCGTTTCTTTTTGTTTTTATTTTTCGCGATCGCGAGCGGATTCGATGATCGAATTCAGAGGAGATACGCGCGCATATGTAAAAAGAATCCATAAAGGTATAAATGTGTGTGTGTAATCATGTATAAATATATATATAAAGTGAATCGCTTTATCGCTGAAAAAATTGAGTGACGCATAATGTGCACTCGCGTATGTATGCGTGAGATTTTACGACCGCTTATTTATGGCCGACGTTTCTCGCTGAGGCAACTCTCAATTTTTTTTCAGTTTCTTGTCATTTTCTGATTGCTTTTTTATCATCTTGTTCATTGACCCGTTCTTTTCGGTAATATTGGAACCTGGAACTGCAGCCCGAATGATTTACGATGATTATATTTTTGATGATCAAGTAAACGGTTTCATAATTTAAGTTTTTTTTTAGTTGCATCTTCTTCCATTTTATAAGATGTTTATTTTATTTCATTTGATGATTTCGTTTAATGACAATTCTGCCGTGTGTTAATTTTCGAACGGTCGTAGCTATCATTTATTTGTCTTAATATGTAATTTTGCACATATATTTTTTGAAACAAATAAAAAAACAAATAAAAGAGCTATCGAAAGAATAATAAAAAAATATTTATTTTGAATAATATTGAATAATTAATAATAACGGAATATATAATTGATAATAATTATATATTCCATCTATATGAAGCCATAGAAACTTATTTAAAAAGTATAGAATATAGAATATGTATAGAGACAGAGTGGCAATTTTATTTTTTGTAAATTCGAAGTTTTTTTTCATGTAAATCACAAAAGTGAGGAAAGTTTGTGAAGACAAAGATTTTTACAGGATAAGAACCAAAATTTTGGGTGGAGTTTAAAAATTTACACATGATTGAAAATTTATAAATATTTGTTGAATATTACTTTATACGAGGAGCTTCCTAAAATTGTTAGATGTTTTTTTAATAGCAGATTTTCTGGCCAATTTGGAGATAATTTTTCTTTAACAAAAATGTCAAAGCATCAATAACCGAATTGCAAATAATTAAAGAAGAATTTTTTGCAAACAAATTGTGGAGCTGAAACTATTTTAATTCCATGTGAAAATTATTTTAAAAGAATTTTAATTTGTTTAGTTACAAAGATATATATGATGAAAAAAATTGGATACTCGCGAAAAATGATTTCCCTCGACATTTTCGCTAAGAAATAATCGACTCCAGATTGACCAGAGAATTTATTATTAAAAAGACATCTTGTAATTTTGGGACTTTTTATATACGTGAATGGCTCAGATACTAAGTGATACAAATTCATAAAATAAAAGTTTGAAAAATAAAAACATTTATATTCGCTTTTATCGTAAGTACACATATAATAAAAATGATTTAACTATGCAATCTGATTGACCTTGAAGATAAATTCAGTATAGTTATACTGATTGATGACATATCGCATTGTCTGTACTTCAAATCTACTAATAACTTGAACACGAGTTTAAGTGGATTTGTACCATTTTGATATCTTAGGCACTCATGTATACAAAATTATATTTTTGTGAAATTCTGTACACGCGATGATTCGGAGCAAATTCTATGCTATCGAAGATAGAAGAAGAAGAGATGAAATATCTAAAAATCCTGAAATCTACGCGAAGAAAGATTCACGCGAATCCGCAATAAAATTGCGCTTCGGAGGGAATCTTCGCCGATGAATCGACGAGCGCAATATCAAAGAACCTTACGTTTTCCATTCCGTTTTCCAGGGATAAACGTGTATTAGTACGATCGCACCTCATCCAGAAGCAACGCGTACAATAATTACAATACGCGTTCGTGATGTGTGTCGAAACGAGAGTTCGCCTGGTCGCCTCTATCCATACGATTATGCGACACGCACACCTATAAACATACATGTATATACATAACATAAAAGCGCTAAACTAGCCGCATATTACTCTCGTGTGCTTCCGCGCACAGCTGAAAGTTACTTGTAATTGTTACCAGCGAGGGAGAGGAAGGGGGTCTCGCTTGTTCCCATATGAGGGGAGGGGGGGCAAAGGGGGATCTATACGTACGAGCGAGCGTGGCCGTGCGTGAAGCCGTGTGTCCCCTCCCCCTCCCCTGGCTATACAAACGAGTAAGTTTCTCTACTCATTATGCGTATTTATAACTACGCGAGTCATACACACACACACACACACATATGTTGATTCGCGATGCTATCGATTTTTCTGAATCTCGGCGCAACAACGATTATGTTCGCGAGTATTGTACATATGTGTGCTCGCATGTTACGTAACACGTTCTGTATCGCGTTTCTATTAATGTCACTAATCGTCCGGATATTAATCACGTTGTATCGTATTTCTCGACCGTGTAATATACTGCGTTCCTTTGTGTGCGTGAATCCTGTAATTATTATTGTCGCGATCATTATCTCTTTAGTGCACAAAGTAACGCATCGCGGTGATTCCGATTCTTTCGAATTTACTTCTTTCTTGTTTTGGAATATACCCTATCGAATTTACTTCTTTCTTGTTTTGGAATATATCCTATCCCTCTATGGGGTTTAAACAGAATCTAAACAGATATATAAGCACGCACACCCTCGGACAAGTTTAGGTTTTCGAAGAAACGCGTCGTTTCCTCGATGTTCGTCAACAGAGAACAAAGGAAAAAAAAGGATGCGTTTTTCGATATACGAGATATTTTGTTAAATTAAAAATTACGAAACTCTTATGTTTTTTTTAAAGCTTGTTAAACTCCAAATAAAAGAGAGTACAACGATGAAGAGTATTTTGAGAATATCATATATCTTAGTTTTTTCTCTCACAGTTTTTCTATGTTTTTCAATTTTTTTGAAGACGTGCGATCGATTTATAGAAACCTGATGGAGGTGTCAACGAACCTGCATTATCTCTATATATACGTATATAAATACGATCAAAAGATATCTTCTTATATGTATAATGCGTTCGCAATAAATATATCCTGCTGTCAGATATTCGTGCGTTGCGAGGCAGTGTCATTTCATTTCCCCTTTTCATTTGAATTTCTTCAAAATAATCCGTCGGATTAATTGCGCTCTGTATGTAAGAAGTCACGTTCGCGCTTGAGCGAAGCTGATGCCGTGTATACATGTAATTGTTATACACCGAGTAATGCTGATCGTACATAATAGTAGAAAATGATAAGAAGCTGACAGGCACAGTACATTTAGATGATTATTACCTCTAGTCCGTGGCTACTCGCGCGCGCGCGAACCGGTTTTTAATAAAATTCAACTCTTCGATTATGTCGTCGGACGTAATCGGGGAGCGAGGCATCGCGATGCCCGGCGAGGCCAGAGAGAAAGAGAAGGAGAGAGAGAGAGAGAGAGAGAGAGAAAGAAAGGGAGACAGAGAGCGAGCGAGCGAGCGAGCGAGCGAGAGAGAGAGAGAGAGAGAGAGAGAGAGAGAGAGAGAGAGAGAGAGAGACTGGCAGAAGAGAAGAAAGGAAGACAGAGAAAGAAATAGAAAGAGATCTTTAGCAAAGAGAGAGATAGTCGTAGCAGAAATAAGCGAGACAGTACGAACATGTGTCATGTTATTCGCGATCACGTACTCGCTTCCACGTAAGCGAAACAAAGAGATCGATCGTTCGAGTTGAGGAGCGACGACCATAGCTGAAGTTTTCTCTCTCTTTCTCTCTCTCTCTCTCTCTGTATTATATATATATATATATATATATATATATTCTTTCTCTCGCTTTCTCTCTTTCTTTCTTTGTCATTCTCGATTTACGGAAACGCGATTCATTCTTCTGGTAGTCTCGCGACTCGGTCTCGCGACTCGCGAAATTAATGTGTTTTGATTGACGCATGAATGAGCATGATAACGCAAAAGTTGATTTAGCGATGCTGGCAGCGGAGCTCGCGCTTATCGAAAGCTTGTTTTCACGAGAACGCGATCGCGAGGTTCGCAGATAAAAGCAGCACTTCCGATAGAGATGTTATTCTCCAGAATCTACAGACGCGTTATTGTTCCACTAGTGCTTCGTTTTACGAATCGCTAGATGTATGATTTGCTGTCCCTGAATTTTTCTCTCTCTCTCTCTCTCTCCCTCTCTCCCCCACCTTTTTCTTTTTTTCCTACAGGTCACGTGCATGTTAAGGATTGGCTCCGCAAATCTACACGATATCTAATCATGATATCTAGATCGTCACTGAGTAAATTTAAACTTATAATCGTTGGATTAATTTATCTCCGCCTCATACATTTTACTTGACGTAGATTAGCTATATTTATAAACAGTGATAAGAGTAGAATCTTAATAATTGAACAATACATGATCACAGATTTTTAGCGATATGAATTGGATGGATTTGTAGATTGTGGATAATAATCTGGTTTTGATAGATTCACGAATCATCGGATAATTTAAGAAATTGTAAATTTGAAAAAAACATCGCTATCACAAAATTTTCAAATCTCCATTATTTTGTATTCATTACAAATTTTTAATATCATTGATCCAGTATTTCTTGTTAGGTCTGTAGAATATTTTAAATCAGATTCATGATCAGAATCTTGATTCTTTTAGAGTCATATATACAAGTTTGCGTCTTATTTCTATTTATAGTTCGATACTTGCCGTTTTTCATGTCCTTAGATTATCATTATTCGCAGAAATTTATTTAGAAAAATAATGAAATAAAGGAAGAAATAGAAAAAATGATTTTTAATGTGATTGTATTGCAATGTCTTAAGAAAGAAAGAAAACGAGAGAGAGAAGGATTATAATCTTTCTAAAAAAAAAAAGAAAAAAAAAATATATATATATATATACACATATATAAAAAAGATATTAAGAAGATAATAAACGTGTTTTTATTTCCGCTCTTGTTATATATTCTTTTTATCTTCTATAGGCGATTTTTGGCGTCACTGTGGTATATCAACCAGATTCTACCAGAACATTTTCGCGCGTTTGGTAGTTTGTGGTAGAGGCGTGGCTAGTCGTTTTGGTATCTAGCTGGTTGATACCACGCTATACCAAAAATGAAGCAGGGTACAAGATGTTATGTACCAGAATAAGCTCCGCTTCTACCAAAAACAACCTTGGTACATGTACCAAACTATCGCCAAAAATCGCCTTATATTTCTATATATTTTCTTCTCCGCGATTTCTACATAATCACGCGAATGTAGAGCTTCTCTACTATACGCATCTCGGACAAATCTATATTAATTATCCGAATACGATCACCTTCGGTTATTAGAACTAACGGCACAGCTGTAAACGGCACAAGCTGTAATTTCTCTCTCTCTCTCTCTCTCTTGTAAGTCTCGTTACATAAATTCTCTTCTTGCGTGCGACCTATCATGGCCTCCGCGGATTAGACTGATAAAAATATTGTATGCTTTCAAATACAGGCTATTTATGAACTGTGAAAAATGATTTTCTTCAACGAAGGCGAAGCGATATTTTCTGTGAGTTTCATAACGGAGACGCTACTTATTATAGATGGAAAAATAGACTAGTAGCAAAAAATAAATCGTCAGATTGCGTCACATCGAATATTAGTCATTCGAAAAAAAATTGACGTGAGAAGTATAGTCTATTTTCTTATCTCGATTGCATCGTAGATCGAGATGATAATAATTTATAATTCGCGTATGAGAGATAAAACGATAAAATATATATAATATATACACAATATCGCGCGCGTTAAACCGCGATAATATCTAAAATACTTCTCGTATGACCGAGACTAGAAACTTAAGTTCGATCGCGTGTCACCGTGAACAAACGCTTCCTAATACAATTGAAATCTTACGCAATATATGTTCGATTTTTATAATCGGCTCTCTTATACAGGAGCTCTTCTATTTCATCTCTGATTTATTACTCATGTATGTCCCTGAACATATACATAAATTTCTCGTTAAGTCTTATAAAAAGATATAATGTGACTCTTTTAAAAGATACTTTTTTTATTGCAATATCCATGCGAATGTCATCTTTTTGCTAGAAACTTCGTATCGTTGTATAGTCAAGATCAGCTGATCCCCACGCCGCGAGCAAAACATAGTGCCTCGTACTGTGAATTTCTAAAATAAATTTTTTCATCTCTCCCGAGCCACACAAAGAGCCAGGAAATCCACCTATGTTGTCCCCTCTTTACACCGAAATCTCCAATTGCCTAAATCGCCGGTGCTTCGAGAAAACTCGCTTCCGACATGAAGGAGATCCACGGTGATCTCACCTGTGGTTTTAATACACGCATCTCGCGCCGCGTTAAAAGCCTCGATAAAAGCCTGCGCGACGTAATGCACGTAGTCACCGAGAGATGCGAGGAGAGAGGGAGAGAGATGGAGCGAGAGAAGAAACAAAACGAGCATCGTGGGTGAAAAAGAAAACCCGGTGTGCTGGTGCTGTCACCGTCGGCAACAGCGGATAGGTCCCTTTGGAGCAGGATGGCTTCTTCTGCGGTCTCGCTCGCACCCCGAGAGCCGAACGCTGCCGAAGGCCGGCGCGAGCACCGCCGGAAACAGCCGAAACGCGGACACACTGTCTGAACGTCACGTAGGCGGTGTTGCTAGGCGGTCGACCGGTGACAGAGGACGGGGCGGCGAGAGGGGCGGGCGGCTCTGGCGCGGTGGGGGCCTCCCTCCGTATAAAAGTCGCGTCAGCGACCGGCGACTGATCAGTTGAATAGATGACGTTACGCGAATTCGGGGTATCCTGGTCTGTCGCTTCGCGTACAGTTGCGGTGAAAGTCTTTATCTTCTTTTGCTCGTAACGTTACTATTCTATCGTACCGTTCGAGACCGCTTCTCAATCGCTTCTGACAGTCGTATATCTCATTCGTTGCTTCGCTTATCGAGAAAAATCGCGTTGCCGTCCCGCGAAGGGGTCGCCGACGAGGAAATCCGTAGCATTGTGTCTCGTCCACCGCTGGACGTTCTCGTGAAATCATGGAGGTCCTACCGTGTCCCGTCAACGTAGACTTCAGCAACACTAGAGGTAAGTACTCGATTCTGTATCGTGTCGCCGGTTCCCTTTCCAATTGCTCATTTTCTCGATCCTTTTAAACGTCGGTCTCCGTTCTTCGATCGTTCGAGCCGTTGTTCTCAGCTGACAACGCCGGCTGGAATCAGCTGATCTTTACTCGCAGCACGATTCGTTTTAACTGATGAACAGCTGGAAAAATTTATTTAAATTTTAGAACACGAACGGAAAGTCGCCGATTTTGTGTGATTGTGTGATTCGGTAAAAATTGGAATAATTGCGTCAGCATCTCTTCCAATAAGACGAGAGAAAAGAAAGAGAATGCCCTTCGCTATTGTTTTTTTCCTTCTGTGTTCTTCGATTGTTCTTATTACGTTTACATATCGCTTATACAGATTATTCTCTCGTATTTATAAGTTGAGGGAAATTTTCCAGATATTTAAACGTTCTTAATCCTCCGGTAAATAATTATTAACCGAAGAATATACGGAAAAAGATATTTCTGAGATTAATTGCTCTTTTTCGAATATAATTAAAATAGGAAATACTACACAAAATTAGAACCTTTTTAATAAACTAATTTTGCAACTTTGCGCTAGTTTTATCATTTTCGATTCGATGATAATGAAAATACTTTCAGAAATGTTAAAGCTAAAAAAAGTTTAATTGTTTAAATTAAGTGGAACTATACTTTTATTAAATGTGATTACAGCAAAGATGTAAGAATCGAGGTCAAACGAGTTCATACGTTACCGACGACCTCGCCTCGTCTTAGCCGGTTGCTAGAAACAATAAGCGAAGCAAGCACGGAATTGTTGGTCGTGTGGTTGACGCGTGAAAGAAACGGAAATATCATGATAGTTGAAATATATTATTTTCAATGACTCCTCCCGCATTAGAATAACTGATATTGAAAGTCTAACGAGGTGAGAGAACTGGTGTTGCATCAGCACCTTTTCTGACGACAACTCTTTGTGATATTACATGCTTACAGACGTCCGTTTTAAAATAATGAAACGATGATCTCACATACGCGGGCTTAATTTACCTCGAAAGATCACAGCTGGGATTAAGAAAGATAATTATAATTAATTAAAAATTTAAATTTAATTTAAAATTAATTTAAAATTAAAAACACAATAATTGGAATATTTGGACTGATATTCATATGAAATCTAATATTATATGATCAAAATTAAATTGGTATTAAAGATTACGTTCGAGTAGAATAACATATGATATGAATTAACAAGAATCGAACTGTTTTTCGTTTAGCTCGGTGCGAGTTTTCAATTGCTTTCACAATCCAAAGATATCGGTCGATTAATGTTACTTTAAGATTACGTCAGATTATATTTTTATACTTCGGAAGATATTGTATACAAAGCATTCCAGACTTGCCGGTGTATACATTTCAGCTGCCATAACGTACCGATTTTTCGATAAAAATTGTCTTCTCGAAAAAATCTCGAAAAAAATTATTCTAAATTAAATTATTTATTATTCCAAATAGCTAATTCAATAATCTTTACTTAGAAATAATTAATTAATCCGAATTAATTTGACTCCACATTCAAAACTTTACTTCGATTAAAGTTTTAATCACGATAAATAATTGTTAAAATGTCTAGTTAAATATATTAAATATTATTATAGTAAGGCAGAAAGTGCAAGAAAAAATAATTTATATCTTTTTATATCGATCGTGTTTTAACAATGATGTTATATTATCACTTTGCTTCTCGACATAAGAAGTTGAACATGCGCGCTCAATTCCATTTAATTAATTGTTATAGCTGGAAGTGAGACAGACGAATTGGACGGTGCTTGCCAAGCGCTGGCAAAGAGGCTCGAAGTCGAGCTTAGGAGGGCTAAACACGCCCAGCTGGCCTGCGGCGAGGTCCTCCTACCGGCCAATTTGCTGCCTAAAGTAGCCAAAGACGTACTTACTATGGCCGAGAACGAACCCTGTGGCCTTAGGTAAATAGAGAATCTTTTTGTCTCGCTATATCCGTCATAATCCGGAAAAATTCTAACGATTCAATACAATTCGAGAGTCCAAATAAACATTATTTCACGCAACAAGTGTCCATTTAGAAAGTGTAACGTGTTTTCTCCAAATTATCTTCCACGGGAATAATTTTAAAGGTGATGTTGATGTTTGGGATGTCATTTTTTGTCGCAATTTTTAACTATCAAATAAAGTAAAAAATTTTTTTACTTAATTATTAAAATTTAATACTGAAAATTGATTTAAAATCTTCTTTAGAATAAATTTGCTGTAAAGCAAATGTCTCTAAATAAAATTTTACAGTTTGATATATACTGTTTAAATTTTATTGATGTTTGTGTGTGCGTGCGTATATGCATGATTAAAAAATTAATGTGTGTGTAATGTAATTTGTTACAGAGGCTGCACGTTATTCATTAGCTTCGAAACGGACAGCATGTGTCGCAAATTGTCGAAAATACAGTGCGATCCGAATGCTGTATCGACGTTCGAGCTCTATCTCACATTGAAGCAGGATTACACGTCCTGGCACATGCTGCTACCTCAATTCTTAAAGTGAGTATACTTCATGCAGTATAATCTTGCATAGGATTTTAAACTATTTTAAATTAATTTTGTGTTAATAATTAATTCAAAAATTTTCTCTATTCTATGGTACATGAATTATTGTCTAAATGAGATAACATTCTATAATAAAGATATATTCTGTTGTTTCGCTTCTTAAATTAGTTATTGTTGCCCGAATTTTTATTTTAATAAAATGAAATATCACTATAAAAGATTTGTTTTATTTAAATTATATAATTAAATCGTATAATAATCATAATCTGTCCAGCTTTTTCGTTTTCACACAAACATCACAACATGACAAAATAAAATTTATGGTTAACGCAATTACTCTCAACATCCGCAATCTGTTCTTTTTTTTTCAGAAATCTCACGCGTGGCGGTACCATCATGATCAGTAGAGATTTTACTTTGGAGAAGAAGAAACTCTACAGATCCTACCAGCAGTCTCATTGAAGGATTTTGGATCACACATTTTGCACGTCTTTCACCCGTTTTTTGCTTGTCGCATAAACGGATGTGGCCATTTTTGTCAGGTTGTCGCCCTACGGGGAAATGTCAGCTGAATTTGTACAATATCGCAAGACCAGGGAAAGAAGAGATTCTAAGGATGACGGAAGCAACAATGCAGACCAGAGGTTAGACTTTTGTCGTTGTAATGACACGCGATTGCGAGATATTTTGCGTTTAACCCTTTAACCGAATAAATATACGTTTGGATTTTCTATACAGAGCAACATTTTGGAGAGAAGCTTACTCTTGTGCGAAAAAGAATGTCGTGAATTTTAGAAAGATGTAAAATAGTTTGTATAACACCGCTTTATACAGTTGCAGTGAACGCGATTGTCTTTCGAAAAATTAGACCTCATGTATCTAATGATGTATAGGTCTAATAATTCGAAAATTTTGACAATTAGCAGATTTCAGAATTCACAAAATTTCAGAATTCACAAAATTTTTAAAAGAGTTTAATACATTTGTTGAATTACATATATTATACAAAAATTTTAAAAACTATGAGAAGAATTTTCAAGATAGAGAGTATTTAAGAATTCAAAATAACACAACACACACACAGAGGAGAATATGAGAATTAAATCATCTGCGATGTCAAAGATTGCGTAGAATTTAAAGTTTTGTCAGAATCTAGATTTAGATCTGGAATTGGAGAATATTGTAACAATAAGAAGTTTTGATAAATCCCACAAGAAATTCTCATTGTTGAGTAGCAAATCGGTTAAAGGGTTTAATGACAATATCGCTCTTTGTTTTGTTTGCTGTCACCTTGCAATATTATATCCAAGGAGAGAGAGACCTATGCGTACGATAATTGTGATAGCGTGAAATAAATACTATATAGTAGTAGCAGCAGCAGATCTTATCGCGAGAAGGGACTCTCGCGTCTTCGTTCTCGAAGAAGAGATATGTGATTATAAGACTTGTAACAAATTTCACGTGATATGTAGCTAATATAATTAGTTTTAGAGAGAGAGAGAGAGAGAGAGAGAGAGAGAGAGAGAAAGGGAGAGAGAGAGAAAGAGAAAGCGTTTTAAAGATTAATCATATATAGTCAGGTAGCTATAGTCGCGTCGAATGTATTTAGCAATCATTTTTCGAAGTCCGCATGACAAGTGAGCGCACATTGTTCATTTATTTTTTCATTGCAAAATGCGAAATGATCATGTTGGAATAATGTGACAGTATATTTTCCAATGTAAGAATGTCCTTTATGGAGGTCTTGCAGGATAGCCCAGAAGAGTAGGTAACAAGACTGACTATTTCGTGATTAATTTAACCGTTAACATCAGCATGTTTAAAATGATTCGATCTTATAATCGAAACATTTTAAATTAAGAGAAAAGCGTTTAGAATTCAAATAATAATTCACAATTTATATATATATATATATATATATATATATATATATATATATATATATATATATATATATACATTTCGATTAAATTTTCGGGAAAGAATCTATCTTTTTTTTTGAAAATTATTTAACAAATGTACATTTTGGACAGTGTGTTTACAGTGCATGTACACATTTTTCTGGGACATCCTGTACCTTGATACAGATGATGGCACAGACAATTCGGTCCATTTCATCATTCCATCGACCGATCTTTCCCCCCCTCGTCATTTTCTCCCTTTATAAGTCGCTGTGTGAAAATCTCATTAGATTAAAATAATAGCATTCTCTCTCGATGAGAATAATCATCCCGCTAAATACCATTGATTAATCATGTCGCGCGGATGTGTGATTTTTCAATAATAATCTGTTTAAATCGAACTTGTGTCAAAACCTGCACATTTTCGACAATTGTACGACATTTTGTACAAATTGGTTCTCAATCGTTCTCGTTCATTTAAATCTCAATATTTTGTTTTATTAAAATTCTGCAAATATACGAATTATTTTTCGATAATATTTGTGCATTGATGAATATTTATTCTTCGATAAAAAACGTCGCGAAAAGCTCTCGGTACTTGTAGAACTCGTCAAAGATTTTTCGTTCGTTGGAACACTTCATGAATCATATCGAGAGGAAATCCTCAATGAAATGGAGTAAAAAGCGATGCAATTTCGAATACTTTAGAAAAGTAACGAATCTAAAATAAAAATTTAACCAGGAAGGAGAATCCTACTGTGTAATAAACAATTGTATAGAAAGATAATTGTATAAACTTATGCAAAAAAAATGAAACATACATGTGTCCACTAAGCTACAGATGTGATTGAGTTATACAGTAATATGAAGTAGTATTGATCCATCTCGAAACTGTATCGCTTAACTACTCTACGCAATTTTTCAAACAGATAGAGAAATAATGATGAGCTGGTTCGCGCTACCCATTTCACGCGCTGAAAAGGGATGAAGCGGATACTTGGGTTGGATTAATGTTTCGCCATTGAATTATTGATTAATCTTTGCTTCAGTTTGTCATATTATTATTATTATTATTAATTGACTACCGTACGTACGTTATGGTTAATATCTATTCACGTTCCCTTTGTGTGTCTACATTTTTTATTTCTTTACCCTTTTTGTTCATTTTTTTAGTTCGCTTATTGGTCTTTGCGCTTCGTCGTTTAAATGCGATTAAAGACCTTAGTAGCGGTATTGTGATATTAAGAATTATATAAAATAATTAAGGGAGAGAAAGAAAAAGAAAAGAGCGAGTGCGTGATTATCGTTAGAATTTAGATTAAGGACATTCGTTTCGTGAGGCTTCCTTCGAGGGGATCGAGAGAAATGCGTTTGTTGCACGTAGAGAAATACGAGCACCCTATTTTACCTTTGCATGCGCACGAAACCAGAGTCGAAAAATCTCTTCGTGGTTTATTTACAAAGGACGGCGACGCTTTAACCGGTCGAATCGAATAAGTTGGTTCTCTTTTTTTCGAATTAAATTAAAACGAATCTCGCGCGCGGCGACAAGGTTCGATGAAATTAGATTGAACTCCTTTCTCGATAAAACTTGATAAAATGGAGCCGTCTCTCTTTCAATGAAAGTCAATGAAGCGTAAATACTCTTGCAATAAAATTCATTGTTTGAGGAAAACTCTAAGGGTGGTGAGAGGGAGACAAAGAAAAAGTGAAAAAAAATATATTGTATACATATATATATTATTTTTTTATATATATTAAAATAAATTATAATTTTTATCAACAAACTTGAATTTTTGGGCATGATTCAATAGTAAAATTTTCGATAGTGAGAAACTTTTCTTCTTTACTTTTTCAAAAGTTTATGCATATTATTATTTTTTCTTTAAGGATTTGAATTATAATCTCATAATATTAGTGTAAATTAAGAATTTTTTTTCAGAATCTAAGAATAGGATCTCACGTGAATTTTTTGTGCAGCATCTTTTATGATCTCGAAAATCTTGTAGATTAAATAATTTGTAAAATTTTAGTTTTAAAATAAGTTGAAATTATTCTATTTTGTTGAAAAAATATAAAACTAAATAAAAATATAAATTTAATATAAGTAGTAATATAACTTTGATGTTATACATATACATACACATATACACATACATTAATATTAATATTTAATCAAAAAATACGTAATTTTTTGGTTGTTTATTACAAAATTTCAGAAAAAAAATTTATAAAACGTATTTCAAAACTACAGTAGTATTTCAAAACCTAAGCATACATAATGACGAGTTTAATTCGTTTCTTTATCCAAATTCTTATTAAAGGTCCAAGTTAAACTGTTTTTGACTTTATCGAGAAGAAGTCAAAATTTAAAATCTCAACATTTTGAAATGAGAAATGATGAATCTACGACGAGTTCAAAACTTGCCTCTCAATGACCTAAATGATGGAACTGAACCGGTTAAAGAGGTCTAAGAGGGAGAAACACAATCCCGTCCAGAAAACTTTTTCCCACCATCCTCCGAATCGTGCATACATCTACATCCCCTTATTTTTTTTGCAAGAATAAAAATCGAACAAAAGTTAGTAGATACACGGTGTAAATTTGGGCTATTGCATTTGCACGAAGGTGTAAGACTGATTTGCTGAGGTGACTTTACGAACGATGCAGAAATGTTGCCCGTTTCAAGCCAGCCGGCACTTCATTGTAATACAGTGTGATCAAAAAACTATTTCCCGAAAGGAGACACGCTATCTAGAAAGATGATAAAATTATTTCACGATAACATAAAAAATGCGGAGAAAAAGTTTCGTTCTTTTACAATTACATTCACGTATAAATATTGATGTAAAAGAAGCGATACTCCTTTCGAGAAATAATATTTGACCGACACTGTATATTAACGTATAAATCACTGTAATCGGCAATTATTTGTTAATAACAAACGCTACAAACAACGACGTCGCAAGTCAAAAATTATCGCGTTGTAGAGCGACGGAAAGCAATACTCGCGGCCTCGTTTAATTGTTATTATTAGTTCATTACGAACGCTTGTAGGTGAGTCGCACGAATGCGCACGAATACATTTTATATAAAAAAGATTAATCATTTAAAATAGTTCTTTTTTACATGAAAGCCGATGTGAATAATGTGTACGTATATTATCGAATATGATATAATTTATATTATATTGCCGCAAATATCGTATAATATATGTATGTATATATATATATATATATATGTATGTATATATATATATATATATATATATATATATATATATATATATAATGATATATTTTATAAAACGAATTCTCCAAGTATTGTGCGAAATAAAGAAGTCAAATGTGAGAGCTATTAAAAGCCTGAATACCACAAAAATTTTGTGATTTATTTTATTTATATATTCAATTTTATAATTGTTATGTATATATACTGTGTATATAAAAAGAAGAAAAATTCAGTAAAATTTTGAAAATTTATTAAATCCGTCAGAGTCGTTTATAACACTGTCAACGATTAAATATGTATGTGACTAATAATATACTTTATAAAATAATATAACACATCGCACAATAATGTTGAATGTGATATAAAGATGATGATTCTCATTAATTGCGCGTTTTTACAATGTATGAAAATTTTATTATTAAAAATGCAAAAATTTATTTCTTTTTTTGTATAAAATTATTTCTACAAAGTAAAAAACAGTGCAAATTTTTTTCTAAAAAAAAACATGAAACATATATGTTATATACAATATATATGAGAGCTAGAATATAATATTTAATACTTCTTGAGGCGTATCTTTGGTGATCTTGTGCGAGGAATACATCATAGAATCGAAAGAAGTCCAAATGATAATGATAATAATTCGATTAACGTTGATTAGTAACGAATGTGTTTGATTGGTTGTAGTTTATCGTTTGTAGCGGTTGTTTGTTGACAAGGCAAACGTTGGCTCGAGGCTCGCTCTACGAAACAACACATTGCGTTACGCACGTCGATGTTGGAAATTGCGTTATACTATTACGAGAAGACGTGCTCTCGTCTCGCTTCCATTTGCGAAGTAATCATTATCTTTTACGAACCGTCTCACGAAAGAATTTCCTGATCTCATGAGTAAAGTGAGGCAAAGTGGTTTATCACCTGTATATGACGCCAAGGATTCTTCAAACACCGCATAATGGTTGCGATAATGGTCAAGTAAAATGTTTAACCTTAAGCAGCGTGAAATATTTTCAATATTATACACGAAGCTTCAGAGAGAGAAAGAAAATCTCCAGACTCAATTATTGGACGATTGAAGATCCATAAGTTGCAAAAACTTATTCAAGAATCTATCAATCGATGGCGATTCTTTTCTTTATACTGTTCAGGGTTAAACATTAGATGGCCACAAAATCGAATGATCGATGGAAGCACGTTCTTCGCGAAAAAAAAGGATGGAAAGATGAGAATGACAGTTTGTCGAGAATAGAGAGAGAAAAAGAAGAAAATAGATAATGAAAGAGATAATTCGCGTAATGTTGCACAGCAATAATTTGCGTGACGCTCGCTGTGCTTTGGATATTTTTGTACCTTACGCGATATACATATATGGAAGTCCGATTATAAACGTAGTTTCCGCGCGATAGTTTACTCGCGATTAACATTGCGACTTTTTTAATATGTTAGTGATCCTTTGCGAACATATTTCCCGTATTAAGGACCGCTATGTGATGTTATTTCTAATTATTTGTAATATCTATGACAATTTATCTGCGAGAAGAGAAACGCAAATAATAATAAAAAGATATATATATAAAAGAGAATGTCGTGTGTCGATTATTTGTTCCCTTTTATGATTATTTGTTCCTTTTATATCCTTTTGAATTTTTTATCTAAAGATTGTGAAATCTTTATTTTCATATCGTGTTTACAGCAAGATTAGCATGAGAAAAATTAAAACGAGTTATCTATTGTGTGATGGATATTTTTTGATTTAAAAATGGGATAAAGATATAAATATAAAATTGACAGATAAATATTGTTTTTCAGCAAAGTTGTGTATGTGCCGAAGGAAAAAATCATTTTTAATAAAATAGAGATACGAATATTTCTAGAAATATTTTTTACAGCTTTTTGAAAAAATTATTGAATGCAAAATATATAAATATTAAATTATACTTAATTAATTTAATTAATTACTCTTGGAAAAATCTGTATTGAGAAATATAATTTTATAAAAAATATCTCTAAATATACATATCAAAATATTTTTTAAATGGTTGAAATCGATCAATCAATAGCATACAGATTGTCTTCTGACAAATAATTGACTGACTTTAAATTCGTCAGAATTTGTTGTTGGAGAATAATACACTCGAATTGTGTACGATGCACAAATAACAACTCGAATGTGTGACGTAACGATAAAAGAGCTGTTATTGCTCGCGAGAAATGTTTTTGACATCGATATTTGCAGTTTCGAAATAAAATTTAGATAAAATTTAATATTGATCGGATAAATGGGCGATAAGTAAATCGTAAATAGCGAAAATATATATGTATTTGTAAGGTGCGTATGCAACATGTCAATGTATACAATACGCTCGTAAGTAAAGCGTACATATATACGCATACACACACACTGGATGAATTAATAAATATTGAACAAACACGAATGATGCATATAAAGATGCTTGTAAAACGTTAAGAAGTGTGCGAAGCCTGAACTGAAACTCGAAGCGCGATGTGTCGAGGGGGGGAGGAGAGGGAGGGAGGCGTATTGTTTCAACTAGTTCCCGCAATTATCACGGCTATACAAGACTGGATAGGAGAAACCGGTTTCGCGCGCGCGCGCACAACCCGTTTGTCCGTATTTCCATCTCGAAAACTTGTATTATCGGCATCGACCATGTTCTCCCCGATTTCTCTCTCTCTCTTTCTTTCTTTCTCGTGAAAAATTCTATGCCACATAATAAAGCGTAAACCGGATCGTAAGTAAGATTGCGCAAGCTTTGTCGATCTTCGAGGGTTTCTCGTTCGATATTTTGCAAACTGTTACGCGCGATTCAATTTCCCTACACATCCGTACATATTTTTTGCTCATATATCTTTTGTTTATTCAAAATTTTCTTATATTTTGCAGAAAATGCACCATTTCGGTTCATATTGACGTCAATTGATAAGGGTTTATAGATAAGGATTTTTCGAAGAGATCTTCGAAATTTTTCTTGATGCTTTTAATGAAGAAGTTAGATAAGATGAGAGTTATTTCATGGTAGCATATAAAAGAGGAGGTATTTTTCCATCATATTTAAAGTTAAATATTTTTGCGATATAAGCAAAATATACTTAAACTGCAATTTCACTAAGATCTGCGTGAAGTTTAAGTAGATAATAAAAATACAACTTTGAGCAAATAGTTAAGAATCGTTATCTTCATTTTTAACGATATAGAAGTTTTTACATTTTTAAGTTTATCGCTTAAAAAACTATTTATGCTATGACATGAGCGAAATATTTCTGAACTCTAATGTCTACGGTTATGTTAGTTTCGAGATACTTTATAAGACGTTAAATATAGTGTATTTACGTACATAGTACATATTTATATATACACATATATTTACATACATGCGATTTTATATATTCGCGTTAATAGTCTGAGCATGTTCAATGAGCTAAAATTAACGAGAACGCTTCTCGGGACATCTGTGTCCAATTTTCTGGCAAAAGAGTTCTGGCTCATATCCGCGAACGATCAAGAGCGTCCGGACGCGCGTCCTCTTCCTGAGATCTAGGATATCAATAACGCGTAAAGGGTAATACTCGACTCGCCCACAATAACGGGCTGGCAACTGGGTGACTCGAGCGCTCAGCTGATGGCCGGTATACCCGGTGCGCTTGCGCGCCCGCATATTCAGGGACACACACACACACGCATACCCACCTATACCGCTAATGAGAGTCGGTGTTGGTAGACGACTTGTCGCTGCGAGCAAGTTTCAATTGAAAAAAAGAGCAAAATAAATTGCTCTTTGTGTTCTAAAAAATTATCTTCGAGACAATATATGAAATTTGTTCTAAAATAGTTAAGAAAATGGAGAATCTTCTTCGGATGTTACGTTATTTGAATAGAACTCATCGTCGTTTGCATAGGAATTCCACGGCCGCTCGGATACTAAATGTAGATATAAGAAATCGCGGCGATGATCGATGTTCCAATATTGTTCGTGTTGACGTCAAGTGTTATGTTTAGCGAAAACCGCAGAATTAATAACAAGACTTTTTTTTTTTTCGTGACAACAAAAGTTTCTTTATTCTGTCTTTCAGTGCAGTATGTTTTTCTTCGAGCATCAAAGTTTATTTTTATAAATCGAGGATGGCATCAATAAATATGATTCGCTAATTTAACGTAAATTTAACGCTATAATTTTTATATCATTTTCATTTGTGTGTGTTATCTCTTTTCTTTATAATTACTAAAGAAAAACGAAAAAGAAGCAATCCTTTTTTCCACGTTTTTGCAAATATCTTACGTTAATATAATAAAAGTAAAAGAAAAAAGAAAGAAAAACTGCAACGATATTTTGTTTTATTGTATCGTATCAATACTGTCAGATCAGTAGGACCAATGTCAACTTGTGGTTTGGTAGCGATGGAAAATAGATATATATGTATGTAATACATCTATTATTTGCTTTTCTTTTCCGTAAACCGCAGAATGACACTGAATGTTCTAGTTTCAAACTATCGATACGTAAAATCGAAAGAAATATCAGCGGTGGCTCTCATTGTTTACCGCTCTAAATACATATATAAATGCAATGATTATATTTTTTCATATGCAACTAACAATAATAATAGGGACAAAATTCGGTCAAAGATAAATAAAAGAAAAATGAAAGATATATATACGAATGATAAATATATTAAGCTAAAAAAAATGTATATAAAGTTAAATAAAAGGTTAATTAAATAAAGTTAAATAAAGTTATATATTAAACTAAAGGAAGCTATGTGTAAATAAAGAATATCAAGTTTAATAGTTAAATAAAAAAATAGCATCAAAAAGTGTAAATCTCGAAAATTCTTAAAACTAGATTAAACAAATATTATACTAAACAAAAATTGAAGTTCTTAATAAAAAATGTAATAAATAAAAATATGTAAAAATAAAAAAATATATTGTAGGAAAAAAATATGCATTTCATTGATTTTTATTAAAGAGAATCAATTTTTATCATAAAATAATGATTTCTCTCTCTCTTTTTCTTTCTCCCTTTTTCTTGAAAACGTGACGACTCTTTTCCTTACTCGAGTCGATTCGCAATTGCCTTGGCTAATTTCATTCATGTATATATACATGCCTCCAATGTGTAAGAGAGTTTATCGTTTGCATGCAAGTTCGTTTACCCCGATGTAATAATCGCCATCTCTTATCTCGCAGTTTCCTGCAGTGCTCTCGCTTTCGCGTTTCAATTACAGTGTGCTGCACCGATCGAGACACTTTAATTCGTTTCTATGTTAAAAATTAGACGATATTTTTGTCTACGATTGAGAAATAAAAAGAGAAATAAAAGAGAAATAAAAACTAGAACTTGCTATTTTCAAAGAAAAGAGAAACAATTATACAAACTTCTATTTTTATTATATAAATAAAAATAAAAAAGATATATCTATGGAGAAGAAATATATGTACAAAATGTGTGTGTGTTTATATATGTATATATAATCTTTTATAAGGTGTGCTATGTAAAACTTTAATGAAAGATTTAAATTAATGATTTATACAAGATAAATAGCAGAGAGAAATATATAGCGTCGAGAATATCATTTTTCGTTTAAAAATAAGTCGAAAAAATAAAATAAAATTTTTTGTGCTTTATTTTTGAAAAAATTGACTGAAAAATTCAGAAAACTGATAATAGATCTAACTAAATCTTGTATTATGCATTACATTACCGAATTTATTTTGACATTGCTTACAAATAGATGAAAATAGATGTAAAAAGAGACAATATTCTTCGTTAAAAAAAATAAAGTTCTTTTTAATGCTTTTTTTACATCCAATTTTTTTAGAAACTTCAATTATTTTAAATCTTTGTATTAAATGGAATGTTATAATTTTATGCTAGTTTATTAATAACTGCGATAAATTCAACGATATATAACATAAACAATTGACAGTCATTCATTATGCTTAAAAGAGTATAAATCAGGTTATAAATTTCTCAAATGTCAGAATCAACTGTCTAGTAAACGCAATCTCGCATGAAAAAATTTTATATTTTTGCTCACGAGTAATCACTTTATTTCAATTGTATTATATTTTTCTACTACTCTTATATTTATATATTTATATTTATATTTTTTAATATATATTTCTATATATTTTATATATTATATCTATATATTATATATATGTATTCGCAATTTTATTCATCTTGACATGATAAAATAATAAATTCTTTTCTCTCTCTCTCTCTCTCTCTCTCTATTTACTTGAGTTCCTTTATTATACATAATGCCATGATCCATGCTTCCATACTTGAAACACATCTTCAACTATTGAACCCTTTTCGGAGTTCATGTTTGCGTAATAAATGGGCAATCTGCCCGCAGTCTGTAACCGTTGCTCTATTTTCATTTTAGCAAAGGCGTATTACGTACAAAAATTTACGTACTGTGTTAGAGATTGGGCCAACTCCGGATTGTGACGAATTATTCTTAGCCAAAAAGATAATGATCTTTCGTGACGATCGATCAGCGTCACATGCGCGTATATATACAGATTTACGAAATGCTGCGAAATACCGTGACAACGACGAGAACATGTTGCTATAAATCTGTTCGTCGTAAACTGAATTGACATGAGATTGGATCAACAACGGTAATATCGAAAAATTCTCTTCTCTTGTTACTTTATTATAATATTATTATAATATTTTTGAGACTACTATTTTAATAGCATAAAGCTCCTACAAAAGGCTAACCAATCAACTAGAAGATTATGTAACATGTAAATACGTTTTTAGAAAAGAGACTCGAAAAAAGATGAAATCGTACGAAGGACTGTTTGTCAAAACGGCGATTATGCTATCTTTATTTTCAATTTTTATAATTATTACTTGCATGATTAACGATAAGCGTCTATCTTGGCAAAATTATCAAGAGTGAGCGTCTTCCTTGAACGCATTCGTCGAAAAATTTAACGCTTTGAAAAACTAAATCTATCTCTTTATTCTCTCCTTGGAAAAAGTGGACGTACCGGTTCTTGAGAGAAAAAAAAAATAAAAACGAATTCTCGAACAAACGAATAAAACAGGAAGCGTTTGTATTTCAAGCCGCCGATTATGATACGTAAGGGCGGATTTAATACGGTTTTCGGGAGCTACCTGTGTTACGTGTAAGGAAGATAGAACAAAGAAGCGTTCCTTATGTAGGAGTATACGACGTGAGGGAGCAGGCCATGAGAGGAAGGCGGGAGCGGGGCGCGAGAGGAAGAAAACAGGAAAGATCGCCTGGACGAAGATAGCGCGGCACAAAGACGTCTCTTTTGCTACCCCGCTGAGCGCTGATATCAGCATCTTTCTCTCTTGTTCTCTCTTTCTCTTGCTTGCCTGTTTGGCTTGTTATTTTCGCCCACGTCAAGAGCGGAGAAAGGGAGAGTACGCGAGAGACAGAGAGAGAGAGAGAGAGAGAGAAGAGAGCCTCACGGAAGATCGAGCTAAGAGCAGGATCGGATTTAGGATAAGCGAGTTGTTTTCATAAAATTCTCGGATCTTTCTCTGCACAAAATATATATTTTGCACCGAAAAATATATCGAGATATATATCAGAGAGCTACATGTCATTTGCAAAGTAAACAAATTTTATCAATTGTCGTTGAAGCAAGTCGTGCTGTTTTGGCATCTACATTATCGATTATTTGTCCAGAAAAGGATTTATTGCATCTAATATTTTTCAACAACACTGTTTGTTTCAAGAAAAATTAATTGTATTTATAATGTATGCAGAATATCGATAAGGACCGAGGAATAAAGACACAAGTAAAATAAAATCGTCGAAATAAATTATTTCGGTAAATTATATATGTTTTTATATTTTTTAAGTATTTCATTATTATCTGCTTTTTCAAGAGATTGCAATAAATCCGACATTTGCTTATTACTAATAAAACTGTTTAGATCTTGATCGTTTCGAAGTTTTGACATCTGCAAATCCGACTCTGGCCAAGGGAGAGAAAGAGAGAGAACAATATAGGAAAGAAAAAAGAAACATAAAAACTGGATAAGAGGGGTGAGACGCAACAACATGAGAGGGTAGGGGTGAAAGAGAAAAGGGAGAAGTGTTGGGGAGGAGTCGTAAAGCGGTAAGGGAACGAAAGACGGGTTTGGCCGGACAGAGAGAGAGAAAGAGAGAGAGAGGAAAGAGAACCGGAGTTATGAAAGAGAGGGAGCGGGGAGGGGGGGGATAAGAGAAAGGAGATGCACGATAAAAGAGAGAAATTGAAGCGAGCAAAGAAAGAGAAGGATAAAAAAGAGCAACGAAAGGGAATAGAGAACGAAGAGAGAAAGAAAACATCACGAAGAGTCGAAACGGTAGTCGTTCGTCGAGACGATCCTGCTAAGCAGGTAGATCGATATTGACACTTCAACCTGTATTTTCTGACCAGTCATATAACGTCAAATGCGCCTTTTTGTTTACGTATTCGTAAATGTAAACGAGATGTAAATTTCTATTCCAACAGATTGACTGAACAAGAGATTTCAATCCCGGGATGCTTTTGATAAACTAAAATACAATAGATGTGTATCATGTAATTTTTAGAAATATATTTGTGCGAAATATAGTGAACTTTTAAGAGTGTACTTAGATTATATTTTTCACGTATAGTCTTATTCAAATAAATTTAATTAGTTTCTTTAGTTTTCATATGCAATAAATTTATTTTATATTTTACATTTACATAAGTATACGTATATAAATGTAAAATATAAAATAATGTATATGTATGTATATAATTTATATTCAAATAAAAGTTTCATAAAATGTATTCATAAAAAATTTGTACGAGTATACATATAAATTGATAACAATATAATTGTTTGCAAAATTAGCATAAATAAAAAGCACTATAAAAAAAATAACAAAAGATTAAATAAAGGACCATCTAATGTAATCCAGAAAGAGCAATTTTCGATATATACTTTGATATTTAATAAAACCCGAATAAGTTCCAGAAAATCATAACGATTATGATGAAAATTGCTAAGGTTATATGCACAATAAAGGAATTAAAATATAATACCGGCGATTTTAAAGCGTAAAATCACAAATAAAAATATTTCTCAAGAACACAATCGATTTTTGTGACTGTCCGGAAAAGCAATTTTAAATTAAATCATATATGTGAATTTACTCTATACACATACACATACATGATTCTTTATAATTACAAACTTTTATATAGTTGTTAGTTGTATATACATATTATACATGAGAAAATTGATAAAATATCATAATTTTGATTACTATTTCTACTTCTATATGTATAACCGTGTGCTCAATGTTTATACAGTATCAAAAGATTTATACAATAAATTTTGTTCATATTCTATAATCAAGAAAATTTGAATTTGACAGATATATATTCATAAGAATTATTTTACAATATATTTTGATATAATTAGACTGTTACGTAGATCATAAAATTGTTTAAAGATTAAAACATATCTGAGGAGTATTATTAAGATTGATTCTCTTTCTCTTTCTATCTATATATGATTAATATAAATCTCGCAAAAAAATTTTAATTTTATTAGTACCTCATTTTCTATAATAAGAAGCATATAAATTTTTTCTTGTTCGATATTTTATCCTTGTATAAAATGAGAAAAATATTTTCTACACCAAGCTATATACTCCCTTGCCTACGATTAGGGTGCCGAAATTTCTAGGCCCCGTTGTGATCGACAGTACAGAAAACGACAGGGGTGAAGGGGAACGAGATGGTAGGGAACGAGTAGAAACACGATGGAACAGTCCATTGTAGGAGCAACAAGGATGGGCATACGCTAGTTCGACGCGTGTGACAAGGACGTCATTATTCGCCGGTGGAATATTCCGCTGAACTCTGGAGCGAGATCATGCAGGATCGCTTGGCAAAGAGAAAGAGAGAGAAAGAGAGAGAAAGAGAGAGAGAGGGAGAGAGCGAGAGGGAGAAATAGAGAGTGGGATAGGGGAGGGAAAAGGGGAAGGGGGGCAGGAGAAAGAACCCTGAGAGTTAATGTTCCACACGGAACTACTAAACCTAGTGAGAGAGACACGAATCCGCATTTTGTGGAAACGCTTTCTCCTTGCAGAGAATTATACATTGTACGAGAATATAAAAAGTGTTTAAAATAAACATCATAGAGAAACAAAAATTACCGCGTATTTTGATTTTAACGGCATAGAGCATGAATATTGATTAATGATAATTTTAATTTATATACTATTTTTCGATAGATTCTATATCGATGTTATATGATATAAAAATGATTCGTATATTTATTTTTTATTTGCGAGAATAAAAAAACGCGATAATTGAACTGACGTAAGGATCATATTATCTTTAATCATCAAACTCACCGAAATTACGCCGATTTCAATCTCTGATCATGGTTGACTAATAGCTGATTTTATTGATAATTTCGATGGCAACTTGATCCACCTCTGGTTTGTCCAATTTTAGCTGCTTAAACAGATATTTAAAGGAATATTATAAATTAGATAAAGAATATTATATATATACAGGGTGATTCAAAACAACCTGATGTCTTTGAAATATGATATTCTTGAACGAATTCTAAGACTATTTTTCCTCTTGAAAAATTTTGTCCAAAGCTTAATTTTTTCCCCAGACAGTCAATTTTATTGCACAATATTTAATCCTTTGAAGTGTATTAAATTATTATTGCAGTTTCTACACAATATTTAACAATATTATTACCGTCTAGGAAGGTTATAACGTAACGCTTAAGAATAAAATATCAAAAAATATAAAAAAAAATTAAAAAAATTAAAAAAATTAAAAAATTAAAAAATTAAAAAAAAAATTTTTCAAGAGGAAAAATAGTCTTAGAATTCGTTCAAGAATATCATATTTCAAAGACATCAGGTTGTTTTGAATCACCCTGACAATCATTTATATATATATATATATATATATATATATATATATATATATATATATATATATAAATGATTGTCAGATGTCAAATGGCACAAGTACAAAAAAAAGACTTAAGAAATAAAGACTTTCTGTTCATTTTTACATAAGTACATATGATTTTTAATTATCTGACCTTGAAAGCAGATTAATTTAGTGTAATTAATAATGATGATAGATTGCGCTGTTTGTATCTCAAATCTGCTAATAATTCGAAATCGAGTTTGAATGGATAATACCATTTGTATCATCTGACTCATACACACACTCATACATAATATACAGATGAAATAAGATTTAAAGCTAAATGATATTGGTTGATATTACTTTCTTTTTCTATTTACATTTAACTATAGATATATAGATTGATTTAGATTTAAAAGATCATCATAATGTTGTGAGAGATGGTATCATTATATCAGTTTTCTACATAAAAAATCTAGATATATATATAGTAATATTATTATTACATTTCAATAAAATACTGCAAATCTGATACACAAATGCGAATAGAAAATCTAAGGGAAATTTCTTAATAAATTTATAAGAATTGAAACTAATATGCTAATATTATGCTCGTTTCATTTTTTATTACAATATATTGCTATATACATGTATAAATTATTTACCTGTTTATTTTTCGTTGGGAAGAATTAAAACGCGCATAAAGTTGCATTTTTCCAAGTCCAGACGATATTAGGATTAACGTAGGTTTCTCCGCAGACCTTTCTCTCTCTAATAAAACACTTTAAATTATGTTTGAAAATTTAGTAGGTGGATGCGCGATCCACTTTGCGGCGCGCTCAAACATGGCGGACGCGCATGCGCGCGATCTAACTTTGTAGCGCGCTTAAACATGGCGGACGCGCATGCGCGATTCGCTTCGCGAGGCAGCATCACTTATATACGATCGGAATATCGCGAAAAAGTGATTAATTACAGTCCCGATGTCTTAATTATTGCGTCACCAACAATCGCTTGCAATTCCCGATCAGCACTCGCGCGACACGCGATATGTTTCGACAGAAAAAACATGAAAAGTACGGTGAAACGATCGATCCGCGAGTCGAAACGAACTCGTTGCAACGCGCACTGTGCAGAATGATGACCGCGCATGCGCGTGTCCGATCGGTACGCTATCTATCGTGCACACATAAACACTAAATACGATTTCGATATCGGCAAAGAGTAATTACGTATGCAATTATTATAAGTAATTAAGTATGGAATTTCTATTATAACGATACAATGTTTTACTCGGCACACATGAGACTCAAATATATTAATTATAATGTTGATAATATTATAGTGATTCTTCTGCATTTTTTTTACGAATAAAATATATGACGTTACTGCAACTTCGAATGAATACGGCGCGAAATGGTGACTGCGCAAGCGCATTATTTCTATATAAAGGATGGTCAGAGTTGCGTTCTAAAATCTACTAGTCAAAGGCCCATATTCTGAATCCTCTTTTATCGATAAAAGTGCTCCTAAAAGCGGCCTGTAGCCAATCAGAAGGCTTATATGCCACTTTTAGAGGCACTTTTATCGATAAAAGAGGTTTCAGAATATGGGCCAAAGACTAATTGGGAAATCAAGCAAAGGAATGAAGATCTCTTTGTCCTATCAAACGCTCGTCCAATAAAGAGATCAATCGGAACAAAGAAATCGGAATATGATGAAAAGATGATTAATTACAGTCCTGATGTCTTAATTTATTCCTTTGATCTCCTAATTGGTCTTTGACAGGTAGATTTTGGAACGCACTCTGACCATCCTTTTTTATAGAAATAATGCGCTTGCGCAGTTATCGTTTCGCATCGTTCCACGTTCATTCAAAATTGCAGTCATGCATTCCTTGAAAGTTGCTATGTAAAAGAATTGTGAGAAGTGTATTTAAATGTATCATATATATCGAGATATTGGTCCATATTCTGAATCCTCTTTTATTGATAAAAGTGCCTCTAAAAGTGGCTTATAAGTCTTCTGATTGGCTGTAAGCCACTTTTATCGATAAAAGAGGATTTAGAGTATGGACCATTGAGCCGTTATTATGATATGGAAATAATGCTCGATGATAACGAACTTCCTTTTGACAATATTGAAATTGTATTTAGTGTAAAGAAAACATAGATAGCGCGCAGGTCGGATACGCGCATGCGCAGTCCTGATTCTGCAGAGAGCGCCGCATTGCAACGCGTTCGTTCGGATTCGCAGTTCGATCGTGTCGTATTTTTTCGCGATTCCCTCGTCAAAGTGAACCGCGCGTCGCGAGTGCTGATCGAAAGTCTCGGACAATTGTTGGTGACGCGTTAATTGAGACATCGCGATGATAATTAATCATCTTTTCACGATACTCCGACCGCACGCGCAAGAGACGCTGCGCGCGGAGTGAATCGCGCGCATGCGCGTCCGCCATGTTTGAGCGCGCCATAGTTCCGAGAAAGTTGCCGTCAGTTTGACCGCTCCGCGTTTCGTTCGTGTGTTTCGCTCGCGAGTACGCAAAGTATTCGTCAGAAGTGTCGAGTGATCGTCGCGAGTGATTGTTAATCGAACGGTGCGACATAATAATCAACCATCTCTTTTATGATAGTGCGATGAAGCGTAAAAGACATTGGGACAGAACGCGCTCGTTCACGATTACTGCGTCATTTCGTCTGGAGTCAAGAAAAAATCTGCGTTTCATCCGTACTTCTCGCGTTAATCTGATTTGCATGCATATAAACATTACCGAATAAAATGTCGGACGATCAGAATTAGCAATTATAATTAGTTGCCGTAGATTAGTGTTCATGAAGAAGTATATTCGAGAACGTGATACAGTCTGAAAGTTGTCGCTGGAGTAACGGTACATTTTGGTGAGTGAAGTTGTTACTTATATTTGTATATATGAATAATTGTTTGTTTATTGTCACTTCCATTCAGAGACATATTAACATAGATTTTTTTCACGAGACAGTGAAGCCCGAAGTTGGAGTGTTTTCCCGAGAAAAAAGGATAACATGAATTTACTCGTGTGTCTGTCTTTTTCTAATGAATGTACCAGCGCACCAGCATGTATGTTTAATGCGTACTTTAATAATTTGAAATTGCATCATGCGTGTGTCAGAAAAAGATAGAAACCCAAGTAAATTCATGCTATCCTTTTCTCTCAGGAGAACACCCCCCACTACCTTATAAGCAGTCTGTGTTATGTAATATGTCTATGCTTCCATTACTTTTCACTATCTTTGCCATATTGATAATCACAGATTGATGATTTTATGCGAATTATATGAAAAGTACAATTCTCTGGATTAAATTTCTTTTTTTTCAACAACAGAGTATATTTAGACAAAATTGTTTTATAGCCACAAAGTTAAAAGTAATTTTATATTTTTTCTTTTAATTAAAATATCATTATTAATTTATATAATTAATTTATTATACGGATAATTAATTTATTATTCGAATAATTAATTTATTACGGGTCCGTACGAATCTTTGTATTTAATCGTTCGCTTTTACGATGCGATGCACCTTTCGCACAAGGGGCCTTGCAATAGCTCGATGATTTTTGACTTGTCATTAATTTTTGGAGTCGTCCGTACACTATTGGGACTCGCGATAATCGAGGACTTTTAGGGACCGGTGAAGGTGTCTCATCCGGTGTCCATTTGTCGGATATCCCTTCATCATCGTATCGCAGATGCGCCCACTAAAATAGTCGCGTAAAAATCACACTATTTAATGTCTTTTTATTTTATTTTTTTGTTTTTAATTTACTTGAAACGCGCGCATCCAAGCCTCGAAAACGCAATTGACAACGAAACCATACATCGTTCTCCGCAAATAACCTTCGTGAATCGCATTCTCAGCCGAGCGGATGATCTCTTCGCGTATGGAGCCGACGATATGGCTGACATGTTCGTCTTCTAGTATCTCTTGCCATTTTGCTCGCGGGATTCGAGAGGGAGGAGGCGAAAATTCTCTGGGGATCCCAGAGACGTGCGAGACATCGTTGTTGCGTCGCGAATTTTTTGGCATTTTTGTACGCGTTTCTAAAAGCTCCTGTTTTGATGCTAATAAAGGTAAAAAATTGGCATTGTGCTTATTTTTTTAATGACCGTGCAACATCGAACACGTTAAGAAATCGACTTGTTAAAATATAAGAAAATCTCTAGATGTGGAATTTATTTTTAAAATATTTTTTTGCGTCTTCTAGCGAGTTATTTCTGCAATTTTATTACGCAGGAATTTGATTATTCAAAGAATATTGAACAAAATTACAAAATTAATTAGATTAGACAGAATTAATTCGCATCTGGATTTGGGTTTTCAACAAATATGTCAATATGCAGATATGTGTTGTTGCTTTTATTTATTATAGACGAATTAATAAAAAATATTACGTGCAAATGAAAGATAAGACAAATTATGAAACTATAAACGAAAAGTCACAAAGACGATGATGTTGCTCGTAACATTCAACATATATTTATTGTCTCAATATATTGTGTGTATTGAAATTTACAATAGTATAAATGATAAAAGATAAATTCAGCGCGTTATAGAAATAAGCGTCTAAGAATGAATCGTCAACTGTATTTGTCAGTGATAGTTACTTTTGAGTGACAAATTTATAATTTAAGGCCTAGCTATATAGATTATTTCTTATTTTTAAAACTATGAATCTTACAAAAATAATGGCAATTAGAAGCGCTAATAATTTTTTCTTAAAACGACGCTCTTAAAAGTGTAATTTATACGAGTGTAATTTAACACAATGTATTTTTTAGCTTGAAAAAATAAGACACTCATTTAAATTACTATTCGTTGACATTAATCTTTAACCGATACTGCCAATTTACTTCACGCTATGTTAAGCCCAAATATGAATTCATTGTTGTATTATATATATATTTTTGTAATAACAATATTTTAAATTAAAAGGCGATGACCAAATCTAATGTTTAAAGTTTGGATTATTCATTTGAATTTAATTATATAATAAAATGATGAATTATAATATAGCATTTTATGTTTAAATTATATTTAATTTGTATAAAATTAACTCTTTAAAATTTTTTTTGTTCATTTTCTGTCTCCATATTATCTTGTTTCTTAATACATACAAAGTATACTTTACAATCCTAAGTATACTTTTTAGAAATTTCATAATTCATTTTATTAAGGAACAATTGATTTATTGATATGCTTAAAACTTAAATTTTTGTGGTTAACGAATTAAATAATCGTTTCCTCTCTACTTACAAGTTCAGCAGTGAATCAATTGATAGAATTATTAATGGAATTGCAGTGAACGACGTATACATATAATACATGTGCTACATTGTCCTCTTATTATTTATACTATTCTATGATCTTTTTTGACTTGTGTAAACTTTTTTCACCAATAATAATATGGATAGCAGATTCATAATGATATGCTGCTAGGCAATCTAGGCGAATGCTCAGGATCAAAGCTGAACGCCAAAAATATTAGTGAACATCATATATCGACAATAAATGAGAAATAAATATATTAATAAAAATATTCGTATATCATAATTCTGTATAACTTTGTGCATTGTATATTAAAAGAAAAAAAATATAAATTTCTACAAACAATAAATTTGTATAAATTTTTATATTTTTTATTTTCAAATAATAGATAAAATATAAACTGTTTAATGAAATTCTTTTTGTTCAAAATAAATGCTCAATAAAATATAAAACTTTGAAATTTCTTTCTAAAATACGTTCATTTATATCCGATGATAATGAGATAATAAAATGTGTTAGATAAGAATACATAATTTTTTTTAATTGTAAAAGAAGTTTTTCTATACTGTTAAATAACAAACATCACAAATACATTGTTTGTAGCCATAATTTTATAAAAAATGCATCAATATAACATATTAATTAATGAATTCATGTATCATCAATTAACACAATAAGATTTACAGGAAGGAAAAT
The DNA here is from genome assembly GCF_025532165.1 of Camponotus vicinus. Lineage (NCBI taxonomy): Eukaryota > Metazoa > Arthropoda > Insecta > Hymenoptera > Formicidae > Camponotus > Camponotus vicinus. The sequence goes on from NW_028141977.1 coordinate 14,868,899, forward strand.
AATGATGCATAGATGTTTTTATTAAATAATGTTTTGTATATATAAGAACTCTTTGTTCTTATATTCTCTATAAAAATTTACTAATAAAAATGTAGAAAATAAAATAAAACGTATATACGAATACTTTTTGTACTTACGTATTAAAGTTCATTAAAAATTATAATCGAACATTTCGTTTCATAAAATAATAGATTTACAATTATTTAGATAATTGATTAACTGCATACAAGATTAATTGAAAATATCTGTTTGAAAATATCTGTTTTTCTTTTTCGGTATTTATATCAGAAAGCTAAAGACGCTTAAGATTGCATTTTAGATATACTTTATAAATAATACTTTTTAATGATATATCTTTCTCTTTATTTTTATTTTTAATAGACTTGTGATTACGTATGTTAAAAAGAATTGTTCAATTGACAAAGTATACCTATTAATGTAGATTCGCGCGTGTATTTATGTAGATCCTGCTACAACTCCCTACGATATTTTTCGCGAATCTTTCATATTCGAAGCTTTAATTCTTTTGCATGTGATTAATTTTAATTGAACGAAACGCTTAGACGACTTCACTACGTTTGAAGGTATTATATTTACTTCTTATTACTGATACGGAGAGATTTGTGCCACAAAATTATTTCTCGCATCTCACTTGATTATCACATTCTCAGATTGACGGTTTTGAGGTCAGATCGATAATTTTTCGATTCTTGGAATTTTTTGATCTTCAAGTGCTTTGAGAAATCTTCTAATTGTTTAGATTCTGCTCGAATTCCAGATTCTTTAATTTCTTGGATTTTTAGTTTGACGTGCCCTCAAATATTACAGAGTTTGAATTTTTGATTCTGCAAATATTATGATTTATTAAACTTTTGCAATCAAAAATTTCTTAGGCGTTTTATCTTCCACTTAATCAATGTTGAATTTTCGTCCTGTCAAACAAATGTTTCGTTCATTATAGGATTTCTTAATCTCAATGCTCTTAAATTCTTGATTTTCGATTCTTGCTAAGTTCTTGAATTTTTGAACTTAGAAATGATTTGTTTCTTGCATCTGTAAATGTTAGAAGAGATCTTTAATTTACTGAATTCTTGTTATATTTTTGTAACTTGCTTCTTTAATGTTGTTCTCATTGTTGGACTTTTGAATCCTTAAATAGTTGAATCCTAAAATCTATAGATCCTTGAATGTCGGAAAAATTGAATGCAAGCTTCTTGGTTTTTAGATTTTAAAAGAGAAAAAAAGAATTTTTTGAATATTCGAAAATCTCAAAAATCTCCCTAAAAATTCATTATTATTCGTTTCAAGAGAAAATTCTTTGATCTCTGCATGCTAGGAGCTATAGATTATTGGATTGTTAGAAATTTGGATTTTTATTTCCGATTTACATCTTGGATTCCTAGATTTCTGAACTCTATTCTAGATTCGTATTTTCTTGGATTCTTGAAATTTTCGAATCCTTAGATCTCGGACCTGCATCCTTAAATCTCCAAGGACTCTCCTTCTGTCTTCTAAGAGTCGACACAACCCTTTTCTCGTGGTACATACACACGGTGGATTTTTTTGTTTTCTAACTGGAAGACCAACATCCGTCGCGAAGATCCTTAAGCGCTAACGCCGATTATAACAACACCTCCGCTTCCAGGAAGGCCGGTTTCTCCCATCAAGGCCAAATCAATTTCCTTCGCGGCCATTCGCCCTTCTGAGATCGCCCATACCACGAGAGATTGCCCACGTCTGCAATCTATTTAAAAAAAATATTTAATAGCAATATATTAAAAAGAAGATTCACAGAATATTTTACAACTATTACTATTAATTTTATCTTATTATCTTAATTCATAATGATTTTTGCAATCAGAAATGTACAACAGAATGTTGTATCATGAGCCAAATGTTTAAGAAAACATTACGTACAAAATTCAAAGATTATTTATAATTTTACAAGATAATGTTTTTTTAATTATTGATGCAAAAATTCAATTATCTTTTTGATAAAATTAAAAACTAGATTTTTAAAAAATAAAATTTTTTTGTATGTAATGGTCATTCTCCTTTCTATTGTGTAATTTATAATTTTACAAAATTATATATTTAGCACATGTGCGAATATTATATAGATATAAATTATACTAACCGCCTGCCGCGTATATTCCGGGTAAACTAGTATGATATTTCCCAGCCGGAGTCTTATAATTTCCCCTCTCGTCCAACTCGACGTTCATTTCTGTGGCGATATATTTCTCGGGGCCGAGGAAGCCCATGGCGAGTAGCACCAGGTCGCATTTGTACACCTTTTCTGAATTCGGCACCTCGTCCATCTTCCATCGGCCATTCTCGTCCTTTCGCCACTCGACGGATACCGCCCTGATGCCGCATACGTGGCCTTTTCCGTCATCTAGAAATTCCTTGCTCAGCGTGCTGTACCTACGCGGATCTCGACCGAATTTTAAGGATACCTCCTCGTGGCCATAATCAACCTTAAATACACGTGGGAATTGGGGCCACGGGTTATCTTTGCCTCTTTGAGCTGGCGGTTCGGGCAGAATCTCGAAGGTCGTGATCGTCTTGGCGCCCTGACGCAGCGAGGTTGCTATGCAATCGCATCCGGTGTCGCCACCACCTATGATGACGACATCCTTATCCTTGGCCATTAGCCGCATGTCGAGTGGTGTCGTGTTACCCATCTGTTTCTTCTGCCAATGTTCCAAGAAACTCACGGCAAAATGAATTCCCTCCAGCTGCCGACCGGGAATTGGCAAATCCCGCGGCCATGTCGCTCCTGTAGTTAACAATACCGCATCATATTGCTCTTGAAGTTGCTGCAAAACATAAAATCATTATTAAAATCATTGTTTAAAGTTTATTTTTTGAGTGTATTTTATATAATACACATAATACTGTCAAAAAGTGTCATATGCGTTTGCTCACATGCATTGTAATATCTTTGCCGACATTAACATTTGTCCTGAAAGTAATTCCCTCTGCGGCTAGGAGAGAGACTCTTCTTTGAACGACCTCTTTGGAAAGCTTCATTGTCGGTATGCCATATTGTAGCAGCCCACCAATTCTATCGTTTCTCTCGAATACGGTCACTGTGTGACCCGCTTTGTTTAGTTGATGAGCGGCTGCTAATCCTGCGGGACCGGATCCCACCACTGCAACTTTTCGTCCGGTTCTTCTGGTCGGCGGATGAGGAACAATCCAACCTTGTTCGAACGCGTGATCGATTATCGCGCACTCGATATTCTTGATTGTCACAGGTGGTTCAGAGATCCCTAAGACGCATGCGCCCTCGCAAGGTGCAGGACAAACTCTTCCGGTAAACTCTAAATTATTTCATCAAAGAATTAAATATAGTTATTTATATAATGGACTAATTAAAATAACAAGTGAAAATAGAATACAAAGAGAGAATGATTTAAAAAAATATATAAATAAAAAAAATCCTATTAAATAATAAATTCAATAAAAAATTGATATATATTATATATATGATGAAGAAGATATCAATTTTTTATCTATGTAAAGAATAGACTTAAAGTTTCTTATAGAAAAGTGTTAAAAAAAGAATCTATTTTTACAAAATTGACAAGATTTAGCAAGAAAATTTTTATAAATCGTCTCACCAGGAAAATTGTTCGTTTGCAACAATTGATTGAGAGCCTCCTTCCAGTTCTGATGGAATACGAGATCGTTCCACTTCGGAATAATATTGCCCAATGGGCAGCCATAACTGCTTTGGCAGAACGGAACGCCGCATTCCATGCATCTCGCCGCTTGCACTCCCAGAGTCTTCCTGACACCCTGGAAGTTGTAGATCTCGTTCCAATCCTCTATACGCTTCTCGGCCGGTCTATACATGACCTTTTGCCTCGAATACTTCATAAAGCCTTTGATCTTATCCAACTTGCGCTGCGCCATCTCCGCGTCTTCTATCGCATCCTCTATATCTTTGATCTTATGATTTGTCAATTGAGCGTCACCATTAATCACATTCGTTTGTTGCTTGGCCTCCTCTAGCTGAGCTTTGAGAGCTCGTTGATACTCATACGGGAAAACTTTGACGAATCTTGTGGTCGGTTCCGGCCATGTAGCAAGCAAATCCTGCGCGATCAACGAGCCGGTTTTCTCGATGAATTCTTCCAGTAATTGCTTCACATAAGTGATTTCTTCAGGCTCGTTGAGCGGCAATAACTCTACCATTTCAGGGTTGCATTTGCTCTTGAAAGAACCATCCACGTCCAAAACGTACGCGATTCCGCCGGACATTCCGGCGGCGAAATTCCTACCGGTAAGACCCAAAATCAGGGCGCAACCACCGGTCATGTATTCGCAACCATGATCGCCCACACCTTCCACTACGACGATTGCCCCGCTGTTGCGTACGCTGAATCTCTCGGCAGCGATACCACGGAAGTAAGCCTTTCCAGAAGTGGCACCGTAAAGACAAACATTCCCGACAATCACATTCCCTTCTGAATTAAATTCGGAGTCCTTCGGTGGATATATGACAATTTCACCTCCGCAGAGACTCTGCGAGTAAATATAATACAATGAATATATACGATAAAAATACACGTATAATTTTTTATAAACTTAAAAATTGAAGCAACTCGCATGCGATATTTACCTTGCCGACGTAATCATTGGCATCGCCTTCAAGAGTGACGTGTATACCCTTGGTCATGAAAGCACAGAAACTCTGACCCGCAGAGCCTTGCATTCTGATGTTGATACTATTCTCGGGTAATCCAGCTTCTCCGAATCGTCTGTAAAATAATTGTAAAAAAAAATAAAAAAGTAAAATCATAAAATGATTTGGTCAATGATAAAAAATGCTAAATCAATTTTGTAAAGAAAAATTAAGAAACTTACTTGGCTATGTAATAACTCAATGTCGATCCAAATGCTCTGCACTCGTTGTTAATGTTCATCTCAATGTCGATTCGAGCCTGTTCTCCATTCAATACAGGCTCAGTCAGCTCGATTAGTTTATTATCGAGTCTATTTTCCAATTGGAAGTCTTGTTTCAAAGTGCCGCCCTTAATATTTACGCCGGGTCTCAAATCCAACGCATTTCGCAGAACATTGCTAAGATTCAGAGTTTTAGCTTTTTCAACGGTAATGTCATCGCGTACTTTAAGGAGATCCGTGCGTCCAATCAGATCTTGGAATTTGCGAATGCCCAAATTAGCCATGTGTGAACGTACCTGTGATAATATTAAAAATTAATGAGATTAAAAGAAATCACAATACGTTGAAATAATATTTATTTATATTTATGAATTAAAGTTTATATATACTTTTGATATTTATTGTTGCAATTTTACAATACAAGAAACTTATTTAATTAACATTTTAATATAATTTAATTTAATTATAATTTCGGAAACAAATAAAGATTTATGCAAATAAAAACATATGAACATAATATCAGAGAAGATGAGAAATAAACGGATAAATAAAGTAAAAAGTAAACAATATAAACGATATAAATGATAAGATAAAAAATAAAACTATCGTACCTCTTCAGCGAGCGCGAAAAAGAAATTGATGACATGTTCTGGTTTGCCCTCGAATTTTTTCCTTAGTACTGGATCTTGCGTAGCGATTCCCACCGGACAGGTGTTCAAGTGGCACTTTCTCATCATCGTGCAGCCCATAGCGATCAACGGGGCAGTGCTGAAGCCAAACTCGTCCGCGCCAAGCAGCGCAGCCACCACAATGTCAAAACCGGTACGCAGCTGACCGTCCGCCTGAACGATTATGCGCGATCTCAAATTGTTCAGGGTGAGCACCTGATGCGTCTCGGCAATACCTAGCTCCCAGGGTAATCCGGCGTACTTGATGCCGGTCCAGCTACTGGCGCCAGTGCCACCGTCATGACCGGAAATCACTACGTGCTCAGCCTTGCCTTTGGCGACGCCAGCAGCGACCACGCCAACCCCGACTTCGGATACGAGCTTGACGGATATGCGAGCGTTCGGATTGGCGCATTTGAGATCGTAGATCAGCTCAGCCAGATCCTCGATTGAATAGATGTCGTGATGAGGTGGTGGCGATATCAAACCTACTCCGGGTACCGAATGTCTGGTGGCGGCGATCTCCGCAGTGACCTTGTAACCAGGCAACTCGCCGCCTTCGCCAGGCTTCGCACCCTGCGCCATCTTGATCTGTAGGTCGTCCGCATTCGCTAAATAGCTAGCAGTCACGCCGAAGCGGCCACTCGCTACCTGCTTGATGGATGAGCGCTTGCTAAACTCCGGATCTTGGTTGAGATATCTATTGGATATTGATTAGTGGCAATTAGTTGGAGATTTTTGTGTCACTAGTGATAATAATCAGTAGTAAGAGTTTTAAATTTTTAATTAATTAGGTCTCTTTATCCTTTTTTCTATCTTCTTTTTTATACCTGTCTGCATTTTCACCGCCCTCGCCGGTGTTCGATTTGCCGCCGATACGATTCATGGCGATTGCCAAAGTTGCATGAGCTTCCATGGAGATGCTGCCGAAACTCATCGCACCGGTCGCAAAGCGCTTCACGATTTCCGACGCAGATTCCACATCCGTAATAGGAATCGGATCGCGCGATTTTTTCAATTCGAGCTGGCCACGTAGAGTGCAAGCTTTTACTACGCCCATCGTGATTTTGCGATAATTTTCATAAGCCGAGTTACTTTTAGAAACGACATAATCCTAATAGAAAAAGATGACCAAAGAATATCCTTTATATTAGTTTCTAGTAAAAATATAATACTATAAGGAACTATATACTATATATACTATATATACTATATATACTATAAGAAAATTTAAAAATTGTGGAATAAGATATTATTATAATTGTTAAATATTTATATAATAATTATTTTTACATGTTGAATATTTATATTAATAAAAAATTTTATAGATATTCACAGCGTAAATAACTTTTACTTTTTCAATATTGAAAAAGTAAAATAAATGGGTTTCATAAAAGTTTGTTCTTATTTTAGTCTTGTATGTGCTTTTTTTAATAATGATCGTCTAACTACTTTCTTTTTTATGATAAATGTAAGTTGTCGATGTTTTAGCAAGATATTACGATAGATGTTCAAAGTTTGTTACCTGTAAACTAGCAATGCTGTCAGGATCATTGATATGTTTTTCACCACCAGATCGCCAATGATAAACTCCAGGATTACGAATGACCAGCAGATCCATAGGTTTCTCCCAGTACGTTATTTGATGTCTTTCGAACGCCTCCTTGCCTAGAATATCAAATGTCACTCCACCGATACGAGATTGAGTGCCCTAAAAAATTTAAGCTCGTATATAATTAACATTAAAATATTACTTATTACTGTTTATTACATAATGACATAAATAATGACATAAATAATATTATCGGCCGAGGTGCATCATCAAGAAACTTGAATCATTAAATAATCATTAATTGGATCCAATTACTAATCATTTGCATCCCCAAAGATATGAAAAAATATCATTTTTAAATCTAAATTAATTTATCTAAATTTATATTTTAAAAATTCGGCATATATCTTACATTTTTTTAACGTTATTTTACATTTATTTAAAGTTATTTTATAATAAAACAATGATATATAGAAATAAGGAATGATAAATATAGAAATTTCTCTTTAATTTTACTCTAAAATACGGTGTACCTTGAAGCATTTATCGATAACCTCGTCAGCTAATCCAACTGCCTCGAATATCTGCGCTCCTTTATAAGATTGCAAAGTAGAGATTCCCATCTTAGCCATCACTTTTGCAATTCCTCGTTCCATAGCCTCCGCATAATTCTGCGATTTTTAAACGATTATTATTTTTTTCATATACAAATAAAAGAAGAAAATTAACGTTTACGGCATTTTCACATAAATATTCTCATTCTATAAAGCTTTACCTTATAAATGACATCGTCGGTAAAGGTCTCGTCGAAAACATGATCCGCCCTCAAATTTTGTGCCATTTCGAATACCAAGTAAGGACATATGGCGTCCGCTCCGTATCCAAGTAGCACGCAAATATGATGAACCTCTCGAGCCTCCGCAGTTTCCAAAATAAGACCGACTTTCATTCGTTGTCTCTCTTCGATCAAATGATGATGAACGCCGCCCAGAGCCAGCAGACTGCTAACCGGAACTCTAAAGTCAACAAAAAATAATGAAAATTATAAATTTTTCTCTTTTATAAGATCATATATATTTTTTATTAATAAAATTTTTTCAATATTTAATTTCAGATCCTGTGAACTACCTTGATGGACCACCTCGTCGATCGGATAACACAAGGAGCTGATAACCATCTCTGGCAGCCGCATTAGCTTCATTATTAATACGATTCAACGTCTTCAATAATCCGCCGGGTCCGTCTTCAATAGGGTAAGTGATATCGATCACTTTTGTTCGCCAGCCGCGATGCGTCGTGCGTTTAAGAATCTCGAGATCGCTCAGGGATAATATCGGTTGAGGCAGAAACAAGCGATGCAATTGCACCTCGTTCGGTTCCAGAATATTGCTCTCAGGCCCGATGGGACAGAGCATCGACATCACTATTTTTTCACGGAATGGATCGATTGGCGGATTCGTCACCTGATTATGAAAATCATAATTGTGTGAATCAAGCATTAATACACGCGCATGTGTCAGATATATATTTGATCGTATTTAATTAAATATTTTAACATCTTTTAATTAGTATACACATGTCGAATTATGAATAATCAAATTTTTATCACGCACCTGTGCAAATAATTGCTTAAAGTACTCGTACAATAATGGTTGGAATTCCGACAAACATGCCAGGGGAGCATCATTGCCCATAGATCCTAACGCTTCCTTTCTGAAATTTGAATATTTATCGAACAATTAAAATAGTATCATTTTCGTATTGAAAAGAGTGATAATATAATCGCCAAAAGAATTTATGCCTACTTGGTTTGCACCATGGGTAAAAGTAGAAGGTTGATGGTCTCCAGAGTGTAACCGTAAAGAGAAAGTCGTTTATCGCCACTCCAGACCTTATTCACTGCCGAGATCTCGTTTATGCCATTAATGGCATTTTTCGCAATAGTCATCTCGGATAGATGATCATTTCCAATTAAGTTTCCCGCATCGACATTATTAGCATCCGCGGCACGCATTTCTTCCATAGTGATCTGCGTTAACAAACACGACATCGCTAACTATTAATCAAAGTTAAGAATATTTTTTTCGCAGGGATTCAAGGATAATTGATACTGTAAATAAAAAAAGAAATTTCTTTTGAGTTCTACGACAGAAAAATTTTCAAACACACACAAAACATTTCATTAGTAGTTCATTAATTAATTAGTAAATTAGTTGACAAGACGAAAATGGAAGGACAAAGAGTCAAGACAAGACATTAGTCGACATATATGATAGACTGATTTTTTCATGCAGAAAAGAATCGTCCAAAATTTTCCTGTGTATCAAATTGTATTACTTATTTATAATTTCTTTTACTACATTGCTACTTACCTACCAATTACCAATTACCTACTATATCAATTTATTATATTTTTCGATTATACCACTACATCTATCTATATATTGCATTGAAATAAACACAATACATTCAAAATTGTATGAACGACTCACCCTCTGCATATACGACGGTAACGGCACGTGCAGCGATGCAAGAAAAAAGTTAATTTTGTATTAGAACACTTTTTTCTTACAAGGATAATCTTGATACAAATTGTAACATGAACTAAATTGTTATTAAAAATTTTAATTGTTAAGATCAATTGCCGGGTTAAATATTTTCTTTATTTTTTCTTAAGGATCTTTAGGATGTATTAATTGATTAATTACGAGAGTTAGTCAATTGATTAATTAAAAAAAGAACGAAAAAATTCATTAAATTTTTTTTCGCGCTGGCAAATATAATTAGGATCATGCAGACGCATCAGTTATACACTTATATACAAAAATATCATTTATATATACAGAATGTGTCCACGTCACACACAACAGTATAATAAAAAAAAAAAATTCTGCAATTTTTTTTTTTAAATGATAATCTTTTTAAATACCGAGGAACTCAAAGCTTTTACCGTTTTCAGAATAGACAAATTATAATTATTATTTATAATCATGATATAATGCAACATGATCACGGTTGACGAAAAGTGCGCGTTTAGCTACCTGTTCCTTGAGCCACTTGGAATGAGGTCTGCTTCGAGCGATTTGCAGCTTTAGCTCAACATCCTCTATGATCCTCTTCTCTTCGGTATCAACGAGAAGCATTCGGCCAGGCTTCAAGCGACTCTGCAAATAAAAGAGTACACCGATAATCGCCATAGAACGGATTTGACACGTCGATGATCGACATTCATATGACAGCACTGGATGACGGTCCTACAGCTCTATACAAACCTAGTCCCTAGATGACAAATTATACATTATACATGATACATGATCAAAAAATAAATAAAATACGATATATGTGATTAGCTCTATTATACATACGTATAATATTAACGGTACAGCGAAGTAGGTATTGCGGATCAAACGATGATGACAGTCTGCCTTTACCGATTCTTTAGATATCGATATTCCTTTAATCCTTAAATGTGAAATTTCTACGTTTAAATAAAAAGGGAAAAGATTTTAAATCGTGGATGAAGTCGACGATGATCAACCAGTAGCTAGCATTAGTTGATCATCATCACTATCATCACATAAAGGCAGAATGCCAGTACATTACATTGTTTCGGCAATATTTGAGATCTAGCGAATCCGCGCAAAATCGTCCGATGACAAAATATTTTGTACTTGTTCATGAGTGTGGCAGAACTTTATTTATCAGGCTGTGATTACGATCTGTTACTTCAATGTAATAATATATTTAAGAGAAATATCTTGTTATTGTTAATACGAGAGACGGAAACGATATGCTTGTTGCTTCCGACAGAAATTCTAAGATATAATGAATAACGTATATTTGTTAGACATAGATGGAAGATAAGATGATTTAATAACTCGCATGATGGTACGCTTGCATCCCAGAACGAAGACGCCATAGATTCAAGACCAACCTAGCCAAGGACGTAACATACATAACCAAAGAGACGTACATGATCAACGATCTCTGTATAACCAAAGACCTCTGGAACTCAAAATTTGCGTAAGCATGCAGCCTAACAAGCCATAAATATCTGCAAAATCAGTATTCCGTGAAATCAACAAGCTATGTACCGCCGATCTCGTCTCCCATAAATTTTATTGCCGAGAATTTTCCAATAAAGAAAGCTCTGCCGTATCTCGCCTCCTCTCTTATTTCTCTAGTGAGAAATCAGCGGGAGGCCAAAGCGGATTGTTTCGTGACACAATAATAATCGGTCGATAAGGCGAAATGCGAACTGTCGAAGAATGATGGCAAAAAAACGTGTTATCGAAGCTAGAAAATGTTGGCTTGAGAGCTTGGCTGACGCGAGAATAAAAGTCAAAAAACATGTGATCATCACTCTCGTCGATCAATGTGCTATCGCAGCATCATCGTCGAGAGTTTCATCTCGTGCAACAAAATTCTCAAGCACTAATAAAAAATACAAAATAGCTCGTCGCGCGTTAAAAACGCGCAAGCATTGTTTTTGTACACGAGCAGCAGATTCTTTCATCCTCGTTTCCTTGGGGGATCCTTGAAGGCTACAGAGAGAGAGGTCCGACTTCCCCGGGTAGGCCGCCTCCCTGATTGCTCTTCTAACGGCCGAGATTGTTCTATATTGGGGAGAAATGTAGAAAAAAGGCGCGGAGAGATGAGAGAATAGGGGCGGGGGAAAAAAAGATTGAGCATATGAGGGGGATGACTGAGACTCGTCGGTATATAAATCATTAAACACTGCGAGTCAGCTGTCTCCGCCTCAGACAGAGAGAGAGGCACTCTCCTCCCCCTCTCGGTGAGACCGGCCGATGTGCTTGGGATGCGCTTATTTTCCTTCGTTTACCTTCAGGACTACATTGCTGGACGGAGTATCATAGACGCCCACTTCGGACGCCATCACCATCATGTTATCCTTAGTGACGTAGAAGCGCGACGGGCGCAGGCCGTTTCTGCCAAACAAAAATTCAAAAAGGTCTTTTGTATTTCACACCACCTCTGTGCCATGCGCTAGGTATCAGCTGAGTGAACTACACATTGTTGTTCGTTCGTTCGCTTGCCTGCCTTCCTGCTGGCTTACTCGCGTATACTTTCTCTTTCGCTCTTTATATCATCTCTGTTTTTTTTTTCTTTCTCTCTCTCTCTTTCAGTCTCTTGACCTCTCTAGGTCCTATTTACCTGGGTTAACAGCACGTTGGGAGACAACGATGGACACTTAGCAAATCGTAAACAGATCGATTCTCTCGCTGTACAGAGACGGGGCAAGAAGGAAGTCGCGCATAAATTAGTTTAATCTCGTTCTATTTGCTTTATCTCTATAAGTTTATTTTTATTACGTTTAAATGGTCAGTTCAATGATTAAGAGATACGTATGTTACAAGATAAGCTAAAGTGATTATTTAATTACGAGGACGTCACTAAACTTTGAGTTCTATATGTAATTAACTTAAGAAAATAAACTTTTAAATATCATTCTTCTAAATTTTTCAAAAAAATCTGCGTTCTAAATCTTAAATACCCTAGGAATGATAATTGGATAGAAATACCTCGATAATATATTCGATTAAAGCTACGTTTTATTAAAGCTCTTAATTTTAATTCTCACTGATTTTATTGATCTTTTTTTCAATCATATATTTTAAAATTAAAGTAATTTCTCGATTAAATAAAGAAATACTTCAAAGTAACGAAAACGTCACATTTTAACAAAAATATAGTTAGGAAGAAATATTTGTTTCTCTGAAAGAATATTTTTATCGCGTTACTCATGTTTTATTTAATGTACTTGTATACAATAAAAAAAAATTTGATTTATGTAGGAAATATATTTCTATCTTAAATACTCGATTGCGCGACTTCCCTCTGCCTTGGAAATCCATGTTTACCTGGAGTATAACCGAGTCTCTACACAACGGTGTGTGCACCGTTCTCATATATTTCGTGAGCACCGTTAATCCTGCTGAATGCATCTTGTAAAGTGTAGGCAATATAGGCCCACGTAGCCTAGCATTCTTTCTTCGCGGCTCCCCTAACAAACGACACCGTAGAGTCCCTTCGTTCGGCTTATTTCTCTCTTTCAATAAGGTCCTCTCAACACTTTGAATGCCGTTTCAATTCAATTCTTTACATATCTCTGTATTTATTTTCAGCGAATACTCCAAGTATACTCGAGCGAGAATACTTTGAGAGTTTTCTGATAATAAATATAATAAAGAGAAGTACGTTTATAAAATTTATATCATCAAAATTAAAAAGAAAGAGAGAATATTATTTATTATTATTATATATTACTGCAAAGATTTAATATTTTAAGATCATGTGACTTTTAATTCATAACTTAATTAATGTTTATTTTTAATCATCAATAGGGATTTCACTTTTATGATTAAAGTTTTTTTTGCAAATTAAATAATGATAGATATTCCAGATATTCTTTATACTTTCCTATTAAATACTTAAAAACATTTGTGGCGATAAATGTATATACATAATTTCTTTTATGCGATGTTGTTTGTAATATTATTTCGCTTTTGCATGAAATTATTTAAATGCAAAGAACTTACCTGTGCAGCTTGTAGCAAATTTATGCGAATTCTTTTTAATTGGGATCTTTATGCAACAGCGAATTAACATACATTCAGATCTTTTATACTTATAGGAGCTTATAAATATCAGAATATCTTTAACAACGAATCAGTTCTTATATATCATTTTAATTTTAACAATACTATATTAATAAAAAAATAAAATACGGCATTATCACATCATCCCGGATGGATTCAAAGTGTTAAAGGCCAATGGAATCAAAGATCCAAGAATCTGCGCAACCGCGGATCATTTTTCTGATCCGAAGAATCGCAAGATCTACATGGATATGGCAAAGGAAATTACCAGACAGCACGAACGAGAGGGAAATGGAGCCTACGTAGAAACGAGTGTAATAAACGAGACGTAATGAGAGATGGCAAATTTCTACCTGTCCAAGATAGCACCGACGTAACGGCCGTCGGTGAAGGTTAACAGGGCCGGGCCGTCCCAAGGTTCCATGACGCACGCTGCCCAGTGATAGAAGTCGCGCTTCTCGGTGGCCATTGTCAGGTCATTCTGCCAGGCCTCTGGTACCATCGTCATGACAGCCTGAATTTAAAAACAACGATTTCAGTGTTTATTCGTACACCGAGAAGCTCTTCTAAGAAACTGAGAAACTTAAAGGAATTGCAACACGCGAGATTCAAGATAATCCGAAGAGGATTAAAATGGACATTTAATCATGAGTAAATTTACATTAGAGATCCCTGATGTCCTGAATCTTTAATAACAATTTTTTTTAAATCTTGAAACATCAAGAAAGTATGGAACCAAAGAAAAAATTGTAGAATTAAAAAAGGATTTGAAAAAATATATGAAATCAAAGGTCATCAAGGAAATTTTATGATATCGGAGAAAAATTTATGGAATGTATAAATATGCATAAAATCAATAATTCATGCAAGTAATTTTTGAAATTAACGATTCATAAAGAATCTAAATTAATAAAATCAAATTTCTAATATATAAAATTAAGCATTTTTTTTAAGATTTAGAATAAAAGATCCGAGAAATATCCTTCTATTTTATCTATTGTAATATTTTATGTATCTATATGGGCAACGTTTTTTTGGCATATTTTTAAAATTAATTTACCTCAGGCAAGGAACGTTGTCCTGCCATCACCAAAAATTCCAGTACACAGTCCGCTGATCCAGAATCAGAGAGATTCGGCTCAACGACTGGATAGAGCGACTTCAGCTGATCGCCATATATCTGGCTGCTCATCACGCCTTCTCGCGCCTTCATAAAGTTTACATTGCCGCGCAAAGTGTTAATTTCGCCGTTATGAGCCAGCAATCTATGAAGAAATATGAAGAAATATTCTTATATTATATCAGTGCTCGTTCGTTTGCGGTTTCAAAACATTCTGCGAAACTATAATTACTATCTAGAATTTTATTTGTCGTAATAATGAGATAACGAATCGCGACAACTGAAGTAGATATTATCCGCAAAATTTGAAAAATTAAAATTATCACAAATCAATTAATAATTCCGTTTTTTTAAGTGAGTCATTTTATATGTACGTATGTGTGCCTTTGAATTAATTATTTCACTAATTATGACATTTTCTATATAATTATGGAGACGGAGAAATCACATATCAAAAAATTCTTTTAAGAAATTCTTAACATTTACATCATTTACAATGCCAAGTTTAAATATATAAATATTATCTCGCCACCAGTAAAGATGACTAATTTTTCATAAATGAACAATAATAATTTATTATCTTATCCGCGTTTTTTTATCAGACGATTATATAAGCTTACCGTAGAGGATGAGCTCTTTCCCAGCTCGGAAATGTATTCGTGGAGAATCGTGTGTGCACCAATGCCAGATAAGTCTCGAACTTTGGAGACTGATATGAAGAGAAATTTATAACATTACATTAGTTATGATAGTACGTACAATTTTTACACTTTCAGACAAGAATGACGCTCTCCTGGGAAAGATTTCGATAACTTTGGCGCTACGATATGAGCATGTTTGAAGATATTTTGAAAGCTAAGATCGATAGTAAAAATAATAAATTATTAATTCTTTTCGGCAAAGATTTTTATTTAAATTAATTAATTTAAAGTAATTAAATTTAGATTTATCAAAATAATTAAATTATTGAATTTCTTGCAATTTATTTTCAATTTTGTAAATTTATTTTTTTTATTTTTTTTTTTTTTTTTTACGAAAAACATTTTCTATATAAATCATAATGTTCGTGATTTAAAAATAAAAAGCTGTGGAATTTTTTGTTTTGTGTTTCGTTGCAAAGAACTAAAAAATATTTCGAATCTCCAAACTTATCGGAATCGTGTCTTCTCACGAAGAAAATGACATAGAAATAACACTAGCTCACCTTCAAGTCCGTGAAATACGACCATAACTGATCAGCGGTCAACTGTCCTTTGTAGACGACCGTTTTCAGCGACAATGAACAAATGTAGTATCGCAATCCCGGTTGTCGTATTGTATGCGACGATCTCTTCCTCAGCACGAATATCTGAGGAACGATAAAAATATAAGAATGTGATAAATAGAGGTTGATTAAACAAGTATGCGTTTTAACCTTGAAAAAGGCGACTGTTTTGCGACGAATTCGATTTCTATTCTTATAAATTGGCAAAGTCATTTAATGTCACAAATTGTTTAACCTACGATGCGTGATATATAATGTGTGTACTTTTAGATTCACTAGTAATTAAGAGGAACATTAGAAGAAGGCTCTCAAAATAGACGAAAATAGTCGAAAACGAGAAATATAAAAAAAGATATATAAAAATATTAATCAATTAACAGTATATAAAATGTATGTATATTAATAATATATAAAATGTAATAATAATGAAAATATGTGTGTCAATGACGAGATGATGTATCATTATTATCAATATTATTATCACTATTGGTATCATTATTAGTACTAATATAAAACAAATTACCTGCCGTTTAAGCGTTTCCGTATCTTGATCGCCAGTAACAAATACTTGACGCATGTACGGTTCACACTTCTTTGCCACCTGACCAATCTGGGTGTTATCGGTGGGGACATCGCGCCAGCACAATACCTATTACAAATCACGCAATCACGAAAATATACCAGGAGCAGGGCGTGCAAAGAACACGGAATTTAGCTAGAATATTAAAAATAGATTAATAAGTAATACAAACATACTTGCAAATTGCACTCCTCGGCCAGCTTCTCAAACGCGGTCTCCACTTCCTTGTGCGTGTTCTTGTCCAGGAATAAAATACCGGTTGCGTATCGTCCGAACTCGGGCAATATGATATTTTGCTGCTCGCTGCAAAATATAAAAAGTATAATTTAATGAACCTAATTCGTTAATCATTAAAATAAAATTTCTATAGAAGAGGATCTATATATTTTTCCACGATTTATTAATTTTTTTTTGTGAATCAATGATAGGGAAACTAAGTATTTATAAATTTAGAAATCTCCTACAAAACAAAGATTTGTAAAACTATGCCAAGGATTTTTGTGAAATTGAGAATCTGCAGAATGATTACAATTTCAAATATACAAAAAGCAATAGATGCATGATATTAATAAATTTTAGATTTTGTGGAATTGAGAAGTCTCTGTAAGGGTCTACGAGGGTCTGTAAAACGAAGAATTTATACCACGAACGGTTTATGAAATTGACTTTTTAATTATTTGTAAAATATATTTAATATTATATAAAAATCTCAAATAATTATTTTAATTATTCGTAAAATATATTTAATATTATATAAAAAGCTCAAATAAAAAAATACAGCGATATAAAAAAAAATCTTAAACTGCCGATAAAATTAGGAAAAAATATGATACTTGATTTTTGCCATGAAATTATTAATGACATAAATTCTTTGTATTACGCAGAAATTAAATTCGGAGTCAGACAAGCGCCACATCTATAGTTAGGTGTAACACGGACTTTCAATTTGGCTTAAATCCGATGTCCTATAAATATATTGAAAATAACAAACTATACATATACATTTCGGGGCATCTAAGACTCGGTGGTTTCATCGGTGGATGAGACGTATAGTATGTCGATGTGCCGGACTCTCTTACCGAATTTCATTGGCATAGTAATCGTGCGGTATTGCGTAAAGTACACCAGCCCCATCACCAGTGTCGTTATCGCAAGCGCAAGCTCCTCTATGATTCATACGCGCCGACAGTATCTGAGCATCTCGTACAATCTGAAATTCGCACAGATAACGATGACATAAATAAATAAATAAATCATCCAGTGCAAACGAACCGGTCCAACAGCTTTCTTATCTTGTGCGAGCGAACAAAAGATCATGTAATTCACTCATTAACGAATCGTTTATCTTCCTCTTTTCTCTCTTTAAATAGACATATCCCATCAATTTACATTCCCGATTTATCTAATCTTCTCTCTGCTTTAATTAGCGCTTTCAACTATTTTGGGTTTTACAATTTAATTTCAATGTTAAAGATCTCTTTCAAAAAGATAACATGAAATTGAATTTGTTTTAATTTTTATTTCTAAAAAATTTATCTGTATAATTACAATTTATTTGATATAATGTATTTGTTTAATAATTTTGTTGTTATATTATGCATTATTATTACATGTTCTATGATTAGTTTTATTGCTTATTCTTATCTGTGCGATATAAAACAATGTATTAATACATGAACACGCGTATGATAGATTGTAAAGATCAAGTGGAAGATACTTGAGAGATATAGAAGATTTTTTTTCAAATTTTATACTTGAAAGTTATATAAAACTCGAAATCGACTCACTTTATGCGATCGCTTTCCATCAATGGCGACGATAAAACCAACGCCGCAAGCCTCTCGTTCGAGGGTAGGGTCGTAAAGACCTTGCTTCGGAGGCAAGGTCCACGGCTCAGAAGTCATCGTAATTGATTGTAATCTGAAAGACGAGAGAAGAAAAATCCTTATCATACTATTAATCAAGATTTACAGATTAATTTATTATGAATAAAAATAAAAGGAGCTTTCGTAATCTATTCCATCAATGCGTACTATCGTATATATTATAGTATAGACGTCGCAAAATATTAATTCTCGCAATTAATTCTCAATGAATCGATGTACATGGATCGTTGTAATTGTTTGTGATTAACGCTGCCAATATTTAAATAAATAGAAAAGTATATTTAATATTTAATTCAATATAGGCGCATTAAAATTCAATATTTGAACAAAATCGTTTCTCGCCCATCCGATTGCAGAATCGCAATCTCGAAGATTAATTTGTCAGTATATTTGATCATCGGACAGATAGACATCTCGCATGTGAAAAGCTGCATTTAGAGGCCAAGATTGTGAGGATGATTTGGGGGAGAGGAGGAAAGGGGAGAGCCATCGAGGTAATACAGAATATCGTATTGTCGTTATATAAACATACAGTGCGTACAGATACGTGACTTTGTCATCGTCATCATTGTCGTCGTCGTCGTCGTCGTCGTAACGAATCGCAATAATGATCGACGTGTGCAAATAAAACGAAGAAAACGCGCTAAAGAAATCGATATTGCGGCGCATTTCACGTGCTTATCCGATGTACCGAGCATGTAACAGATCGATAGAGGTAGCCAACCGCATTTTGATAGCGTTCTTCATGTTCTTCTTCCTTTATCTGCTTTAGATAATTTTATTCGTGATAATTTTTATTTATAAAATTAATTAAATTTAAGAAAGTAACAAAGCATTTGAAAATCATCTTTTTAAAAATAGATTCCTTCTCTGACGAAAAAATTAAATTAAATTTATTTTTAACTTTCTACAAAGTTTAGTTTAGTTTGTTCTTTTTCCATCGTTAATTTAGATTTGTACCGCGATATTTTTGTTATGGATCTGTTATTATGTAATGGATCACTCGACGATTGTGGAATACTTTATATAATTATAAACAGAACTTAATCTTTAACGTGAATCATAGACTGTTCAAAGTGGAATTTATAAATATTTGTCTTTTCGAGAGACACGTCTCCTCTTTTTTTTTCTAATTTTTTCCCGATATTTTGTTTTAGTTTACACGGAATCTTTCAAGAATCGTTATAATAGATGGTGAGAATTAAAAATTCAATAATCAATGTCTAAACATTTGTACTCGTGCACAATTTTTCACTGAGAAAAAAGTGTTGATTTCATTTATTGTAATTCGATTATTAGAAGAAAATTTGTTTGATTTTACTGACCTTCGAGTTTTCATTCTGGAAAAACACCATGACATACTCGATTATCGTATGAATCTTATCGAATCGATTAAAAGATATAATAATTAAGTCGACAGTAATTGAAATTAACACGCAAAAAGAAATCGAGATAATTTAGAAATCAAGAATGATAAAATGCGTCGTTAAATGATATTTTTGTTTTTAGATAATACAAAAACATACTTCTCCTAAGTCTTCAAAATTATCTTTCTGCATATAAAAATGTTAAAAACAGTTTTCGATTCGAGATTAATATTTACGACATTAATATTTCAATTATTGGGATTAAATTGGTTGTATAAACATTTTATTTAATTTATTTTTCACCGTCAACTCTTAATAATAAGCGATCGTAGCGATTTGTAGTGGTTATAATGGACGTTTTTCAGCAAACGACACAAAGGACACAGTGTATCACTTCATCCTTGTTTGCCGAATGTAAACAAAGATGAAATGATTCACTGTGTTACACTGTGTCCTGTGTCGCTTGCTGAAAAACGCCCAATATTTGAATCTGAAAAAAAAAAATAGAAGAGTATAATTAATGTAGATAATTTCGCAATTACATTAAACATAAATATAATCAATTAAAAGTTGGCACTATTATTTCTCTGTTCAACGGAATCCGTAAATACGTGCTCGTTCGATTCCGCGCAATTTACGATGTTTTTAACAACGAAAGTCGCGTACAATGCTAATGTTGGAAGGAAAATCAGATGTTAAAGAATTTGCGTGCCGATGAATCCGCGAAAAACCTCGTAAGGATTGACCACCTCTGTCGCGAGTGATACTCACGTGCGATAGGAAGAAGTGGAGGAAACGATCGATACGATATATAGGGTGTGTCGTATGAAAGCTATAACGGTATGTGGCGGCTCGGAAGGATGCTGAAGGCTTCCCGAAGATCGATACCAGGATATAGGCAAATCGAGGAGGAGGGGGCCAGAAAGCTTGGAAACTTGCCAAAAATTTTGAAAATCAATATCTAGACAGGCAGTACCATTAAACATTTATTTTCGGCATACCTCAAATATAGAAAATAACATCAAAATATATATATCACGCTCTCTCGACATGCTCGTGTCAGGTGTACAAATAAAAATATTATTACCATATTATCTCTTTCCGGGATTAAGACATAGTAGTAAGATAATGAAAAGTGCAGATTCTCTTTATCTCGCAAATGTTCATATAAATGTATGTCAAACACGTGATAACATTATTATGGGCGACGTTAATGAAGTCTGAAAACTAGAATTATCATTCTTTGATAGATTGCTGTAAAATGTTTCCTTGGCAAAAACTCATTACGCTTAATTATTTCGATTATAATTAATTATATCGCTATTAATACAAGTAATAATTGTATATGTGAAATATAGATCGTAAATCTTAGGGCCTGAATAGGTCGTGAATCTAAAACCTGTTCCCTCTAGTTTGTGTGTGAGCTAGTCAGGATAAGGAATCCATGATGGGAGGGTGCGATGTTCCAAAATTATCCTCGAGCTATTCCGGCCATTTCGAGACCGGAGAAAACGTATTTTCGCGTATTCGCGCTATCATTGGAATTACGTCACAGTTGCAAACTGGAATAGACACACATACGCATGCGAGAAAAATATAATCGCTTTTGCATTGCATTTATTCGCTGCGTAGAAATACCGGACATATTGTAGCAACGAAAATAGTCCGCTTCGCGCCTTCAGGCATGGATTTCTCGATAAATTTAAAGTCGTAATTACGAAAAGCATTCCGTAACATCTTTAAATTATCATAATTGCAGTTGTAGCAAAACAAGAAAGTTGTGAATTAATCGGAGCAGGTTTTAAATGACGCGTAATTAAATTCTTTTTATCTCGAAATTATTTAAAATGTGCGTGAGTTTTTTTATGAAGAGAAAAAATCAATATTTTTTCAGAAAGAGCTTATCAATGAAAACGATTCTCTGAGAATTACTTTCTGGAGAAAAATATTTACTTATTGTATTATATCATCTGAGAATTTGCAATTGAAAAAAGGAAGAAAAAAATACAATTTACTTTTGCATATTTTGTCACAGTAGTAAAAACGATTTCTTAAAATGCATAAGAATGCATGTGTATAACATGTCCCTCGTATTTTAACCTGTTCATTCTCGTTCTGCGACTCGTTCCTCGCTTCGAAGTGGCATAAAAGAGAGAAGTAAAGAAAAAAAAAAGTCTACACGTGTGGGGAAGAACGTTATACGTCAGGACTGGATTTATACAGATACTTATGAGAGCATTGAACACTTGGCGAACAGCGCGTCTGTGTGTACAGGGTGTCTCTGAAAAATATATATCATTCCAATTTATCGTATACAAATTCGAAATGTATTTTTGGAGAATCAATTTTTTTTTTAAATTCTTTCAGCGTGTTTTCCACGAGAAATTTTCTCAACGGCAAACTAAAATTTTTTCGTAGCTGCTTCAAAAGATTTTAAATAAAAATTCTTTTTACGTATTGAATATTATTTTCAACATTTTTAATATTATTGTAAAAATAACTAATAATAAGAATATATTTATTTACTATTCTTGATTCACGTACAATTTATGTATTTGATCTTATGCAAATTGTATTTATATTTTAAATTTCTTACGCTTTTTTTTTTGAGGAACATATAAATATAAAGTTATATATATTTATATTTCAGTACTTTTATTTAAAAAAATAAAATCACAAATTCATAATATTTTGAATCATGTTAGCGCGTATTTTCTCTCTCTCTCTCTCTCTCTCTCTCTCTCTTCGACTTTTGATAAATCTTTCTTAAAAAATAAACGAGTATTTTTCCTATTTCGAAGATCTTATTTGTCTAATAAATTCATAATCATAAAATGCCCTTGAAAATTTAAAAACAATCATATTCCGATTTAATCAATTCTCCATAAGACATCTCCCACTCCCCGACCTTAAAAAAAAATTACTTTGTTTTGACGAACTTGGACGGTTCATATCGCACACGCATACGATACGCATTTTCTTCGCAGTCGACGTGGCGTGCAAGCTCGTCTTACCGTAATCGTATCGGTAGGTTGTTCCAAAAACTGCACGTGTCCTCCTTATGGCCAATTAGCACTATTTCCAGAGGAGACCGTTTCCCGCACGTTGATCAATCGTCGTCAATTTAGTCAATTATCGATCAATCGTCAATCGGCAATGTTATCGGCGCCTACTTTCGTTTACACTCGTATAAAAAACGAGCCAAATGTTTCACAACGATATACACAGTATCCTCTGCGATACCTCGACGCACTCGACAATTCAATTTCTGAACGGAGAATAAATTTAATTCGATTTCGATCGTCGTTTTTCATTAACGATCGTACAAGAAACTCGTCCCGAACCTGCCTGAGGAAGACCGGTAACGGGAGAAGGGTCGGGTTTCGAGTCCTGCGACTAACGACTTCTCTCTATCGCCTCTCGGATATAGTCTCGATTTGATATTCGGCAAGAGTAAGAAAAAAGTCCAACATACGCAGAAACCACCAGGAGTCGAACAGGAACTGAGACGGCGGGCGCTCGGATGTCGGCTAAAAACCGAAAAGCTTCTCCACGCCTCCCGCCCTTCGTCTCCCTCCTGCCCAGACGCGGCTCGTCTCCCCCTCTCCACGCATGACGTCTTTGTCTCATTCCATCATCGACGCGCGCCGTCTCTCCCTTCCCTACCTTCCCCCTCTACGACCTTCTCCCTCCCCGGATTCACGAGTTTAATGCGGCGCTTGCCTCCCCCGACCCCTCGCCCCTGCTGCATCGCGTTCCGAGGCGTCTCGACGAAGTCGAAGCGCCCGAGTCGCGATACGAATCGCAAACGAAGCACCTTTTTGCAAAGCGCAAACGTCTCTTGCGTGAAGATGTTTTGCCCTCCCTCTCTTTTTTTTTTTTTTTTTCTTAAGCGACTTTATTATTCTTCGGAGTATTTAGCTGTAAAATATATTGCGCATAATTTCGAGCGATTCATTACGGATATGCTTCTTCGTATACGATGTACAACTAATGTGACTAAACGTTACAAAACTCGCGACGAATAGCACTAATCACATTAATCGGAGCTTATTAAATTTATTTTTAAAGCTTCACATTTTTCATTCTAGTTTTTACATTTTTTCAGGCATGTTTCGCTTCGAGTTTCGAGGCAAATATTTTTAAAACAAACGCGAAATGTTTTGAAACGATTCGGGCTTGAAGCAATTTTCGTTTTTTTCTCTCTTGCAAATATTTGAAGAATTTGATCTCGTGTACATAATCATTAACATTAATGAAGTTTGAAATATATACATATTAATTATGTTCCTTTCTAGAACTGGCTAGAAGTGGCTTCGGAATAAATATCACATTATATTTGAAATATGATTAATTTATTTTTTTGATTTGTCGTTTCGAGATTTCGGTTTATTTTGAAACACATTGTGTGTTTTGTTTATATTTATCACAATGAAGCGCGATACTTGACATCTTTAGCCAGACGTGTGTGTGTGTGTGAATGTCCTCTATATTTTTAACACAACGATATAGCCTCTTATTCTTGACAGAGTTTATATAATATAATATAATTTAATAATAATTTTATAATATAATATAATTTAAGAATAATATTCATAATACATAATTACAAAATTTTCCAATGATAATTTAATAATCCACAATTTGCACAATGTTATTTATTTCCAGTCGTCAATTCAGGACATAGGGAAATTTGATAATCCGTGTATGGATAATGTACATGTATCGAGAGTTATGTAACGTTTTGTACTGTGAGCATTTGATCGATAAATTCCAATGAACATAGCATAGATGCCGATGTATATAGGTAATGAAAGAAAAAAGATACGTAATGCTCAATAACTTTGATAATTAGCATCTGACGCAGCTGTTACATTTTGCAAAATCAAAGATAAATAAGACTTGTATAAATTCTTCATGAGACTTTAAACAGTCTTATCGATGAATGCGACGCGTTTATTCAGAATTATTTCAAGGCTTTCGTATGCTAATTTAGCGCAACAGGGTATGTAATAAATTTATATTGAAGTTAACTTATATTATTGAGAGTTTAGACACGTATCGCTACTTGGAACAATATCGAGAACTGTCAAAGTTCTTCCTCCTCCCTCCCCATCGTCGTTGTCGTAATTGTATGCTGTCTTTGCGGTTTTCCGTTCTGTCAACAAAATTGCATGAATTGCGAAATATCACTCCTTTGAGAATCTTGCACTCGTTTGACGAGTGGTGTTAATCTCGCGTATCGTGAAAAAATTTGAATTTTTCAGATTATACATATATCTCGCGATAAAATTGCGATAAAAAGAATATCCAGTCCAAGTAAAAAGGGGACTTCTATGTGGATTTATTTATAACGTTTGGTAAATATTGGCGTTTATTACAAGATTTCAAAAATTATTTTCGAAGCAGTAGATTTTATACCATTGTTAGTTAAATAAAAGATTGATGATGTAAATTTCGAGAAATGATAAATGTTCGTCAACTGATGTGTAAACTTTGACAAATTTGACATGAAATAATTTGACACCAAGATATTTAATATTAAAACTTGAAAAATATTATGACGTTCTAAAAGTTATTTTATTTTTAATTAAAAAGAATATCAGCCCCATAATATCAAATTATGCGTCTATCATTAAACATATAGCATATAAAATAAATATTCAACTATTAAAATACGTAAACCAGGAATACCGCAAATAATTCCGAACCTGTCATAAATATGTTAAAAAGCTGCGATAAATTATTGTGTTTATTGATGAAAAAAATATAATCATGTTGGCGATAATAATATTAATAGGGATATTATTAACAGACATTATTAAATCAATTTGTGATTATTCGATGACTATATCGGACGTCGTTTATCCTGCGATGTTGCCACAGTGTAATTAAACCTGTTTAAGAATCATACAGCTATCAAGAAAAACTATCTGTTATTATGAAAGGATTATATTTCGCTCACAGAGAGAGATTATATTCGAAGTAATCTCGGCTGCCTATCACGTATCAAAATGCAAGTGCATTTATTATAGTATATGTGCAATGTGTGTCCTAAATGTACATGCGATAATAATGACTTGCCTACGATAATTTCTCGAGACATCTTGTATAAATTGATTTACCTCGTGTTATCTTCTACCAACTTTTGATTTATTAAATTATCTCGGTAAATAATTAATTTTTTAAAATCTTGTTAAATTGCTCAGTACATAATTCATTTTTTTCTCTGATAATGGAACTTTGATATTGGCAGGATTAATTTTCATTTTTTAGAGATAACGTCTGTCGAATATCGTCGCATGCTATTCGAAGCATACAATCAGCTTCATCATGCGGTTTGACGCAAGATATATACGTGAACTTCACGCGGGATCGATAATGTGATTAACACAGACAAGGATGAAGAATCGCAGAAACGAAGCGAAAGAGAGAGAAGGGGGAAACGAGAACGCGATAGATCGTTAGATTTCACTGCGTAACTGGCATGATAATATTTGCGATAGAAAAAAAAGGAAAAATATAAGTTATCGAACGACTAAGTAAGACTTATAAGCGTAAGCGCATCATTAGATAACGAATAGTTAAAAAATTCGTGATTATTCTATATTTAGAATTATTGCGCGCACATAATGGAAAAAACTGCATAGATATCACGTGCCTCAAAAATGCGGCACGTGCTATCAATTTTTTTCGAAATGAGAATAAATCGTGATATAAAGTAGTGTTGACTACTTTGCATAGAAGAGAAATATAGTAGGAAAGAAAAATACACAACCTTTAGATGGATACATGGAATGTCTTGCGAAAAAATGTCTAGCATCTACGTGTTTTTAGCGAATTTATTGTCGACAAGATCAGATAAATGATAGATCCGAGTCGCCTTGCTCCTGTTCAAAATATTGAAAATCATGGTCAAGATATTTGAGATACTTCGTTCTGATACTGTCATTAAAGAATTATGAAACCTATGAAGTTTAATTATATGAATTTGTATTTTTAAAATTTTTTACTTTTAATCTCTTTTATCAGTTATGTTTTATCTCTTCTATCAGTTAATTTTTATCTCTTCTATTAATTAATTTTATCACTGATTTTTAATCTCATTTAATTAATGGCACATTTTTATACATGGTATATTTCAATGCATAGAATAATGTAGAAAAATAATAGTGTTTTATATAAAAATTGTTATATAAAAATTGTTATATAAAAAAAACACGAAAATTTTATTATTTCTTGATGATAGAAAAGTTTTAAGCTAAAAAATGGGAATTTAATTGCTATCAACGATGTTTTCATATAGAAAATAATTAAACAGATAAGATGAAATTGATGTTATAAAGGTCATACAAGAAGAAAATGTATTGAAGTTTATTATTTAAGCAACAGTTACAATTTAAAAAAACAAAATTATGCGCCGATATATAAATTTTTAAAATTACTTTTTAAAGTTATTATTCTGTTATTGTTTCTACGAAAAAGAAAAAGATTGAAATCTCTTCGGCTTTACAAAAGTCCCCCCGCGAAGTCTCCAGATAATTGACTCGTTAGCGCGCGAAGAACCCTATGGATGAAATTGTATTTGTGACGTCAATGCCAATCTTACAATTAAACACAAAAGTTGCGTGTCATTTTGTCTCGTAAGATTGTGCAATACGAAATGATGCGTATGGTAATAGGATTTACGCAACCCAGTACTTTGCGGGGGCTTTTTTATCCCGAGGTGCCAAAGAGCTCTTTGCTCTCTATTTTACTAAAGATGACCGTGAACGAGAGAAATGAAAGCGAAGCACATTTTAATCGCTTCTTTATACGTAAATGATATTACGAGCGGATGAAAAATAAACGAAAACAGATAGAATGCATCATTCTCCGAGCGAGAGAATGCGAGGGGAAAGAGTCAACTTCCGCGCGTTGGCGATCAATCGAGCCTCAAACATTCTTCGAGTTATCTCGCGTGGCGTCGAGGAGCGGCGCGAGGAGTCATTATCATATTGCCAAGGTCGGCAACGTCTTGGACATCAATTGGCGGAGTCTCTGAGAGAGAGTGAGAAGAAGGATTTCGCGCGTTATCGCGCGAGTTAAGATCGCGTCGCGATTCGCGCTTGTTATCACGGCCACCACTGTGCGTGTCTTCGCATTTCCGTTATCGGGAACAGAAACATACGGTGGTCGCATGATTCGCTCGATGTATAAATTTCGCACACTTGATAAAGAATCCTGCGTCAAATCGCCGTCCATCGAATATTGATTCGTTTTCTTGCGACGGGTCTTTATCGGCCGCAAATACAGATAAATATAGAATAAATATAGAAATATATAGGATATATAGAGAATATCAATTTTTCGAGATAATTGAAAAAATACATTTTGATACAAAGACGATTCACGCTTCTTGAAGGGTCAAGGAATGAAGTACTAATTGTAAGATTTCGAGCAATCAAGAAAGATAATAATTTCATCTGTGAAAGAAACAGAGAAAAAGTAAAAAAATTACATTAATAAAAATTGATTAAACAATTAATATAATTTTTCGATATAAAATTATATATATTTATATTTGGGAAAAAAATTTTATATATAATTACATATAATAAGATTTATTTATATTATCATTTATATGTTATTATATCAAGATATTTTTAAATCAACTTCATATCGAATTTTGCAGAATTATATTAGATTTTTTCGAGTATACTCGATATTTTTGCATAATTCGATGGTGTTATCAATATTTTGATATAATTATATGTAAATAATAGTATTAAATAGATTTTATTATACATAATTTATATTTAGATGTAATTATATCTACACAATTATATAAATTAGATAAACTTTTTTCCCAGGTATTTGAAATTATCGAAATAATATTGTGCGTGATGCGATTGCACACAATAGATGATATGTTAACAATGTAAAGAGAAAAAATTGTTAGATTCAAGACTAAAAAAATATGAAAAATGATAGATTATCCAACAGTTTCTCTTCTTCGTTATTAAAATGACTTAACATTAATTCGACATAAATATAAATTGAAAAAGGCAACAATCAATATCTCTTATTATTTATTTATGGGTAAGTCAGGTTTGTCAGGCGCAACAATAACTACTTCATTAAGCATTCCTCTTTTGATATCGGACACCGGAAACAGATAGGTAGGCTCGGATAACCATATTATAGCACAATAAACTCTGATATTCCGCTAATTAATCGCATTGTTAAAGGTTTACGAATTATTATTGCGCTCTCGTAGCGAAACGTTTCTGCGAGATGATCAATAATATCGTCGACGGTTTCGCTCGATTTCGCTGTTATGCCTATTTTCGTGCTAGCATTCTTTGATATAATTATCAGTATCTTTATTACGTAATTATGTTAATGTGCGAGAACTGAAAAACGCGTCTAAAAAAGTCTCTTAATGTGCCGTATTAATTAGTGATCCTGTCGAGGATTGTGAACTGAACACGACTTGTGATGCGTCGAAATATAAAATGTCCTCGAAAAAAGATAGAATTAAGAAAAGATTTAAGTTTTATAAACTTGAGAGTCAAAATTCACGTTTATTTACGTTGTACTACGCGAGAATATAAATATCGTCCGAAATCGTTGTTGAAAACGTCAAGTATATTCTTTTAAAATCGCGAACAAGATTATTATTTTATACATTTCGCGTTTCTTATTTTTTTTCTTCCCATTCTGTGGCTCATGGCGTGTTTCTGGGCTCGCTGCTAGAGACGCTGAGAAATGATATAATCTTATTAAAATGCACATACCGCTATTAATAAAATTTTCATGTGGCTAGACACGCGGCCGGTTCGTGCAACTTGCTACCGGGTCGGTAAGACTTAAAGGAGAGCGAACGATATTGCTCGGAATGAAGCACGAATCGATATTACGGAATAAAGCGAGCAAGTCGGCCGATGAACTGGCCCGTGTCCAATCGAGAGAGAACTTCAACTTCTTGTTCGTGACAAACATACGTGTGGTCAAAGCACGAAGATATAATATCGACCATAATTTAAAAACTAATTAAAGAGTCTCAACTGAATTAGTAAACATTTGACTGGAAAAAATTGCTTGACAATAATTTAATTCAACTTTTCTTTTTTTATTTTTATATTTCGTATTTAATTAATTATTATGAATTATTAAGAATTATAATAATTATAGAATAAACATAAAGATAAAAAAATAGTTGAATAGTTGAATAGTTGAATAAAACTTTTGTCAAGCCACTAAAAAATGATCGACCTTTTTACTAACTTGATTTAATTATTATAATTAATCGTGTCTAAAAAATAACTGCCACGATCGCGTTTTTGTGTTTTATATACATAGACTAGTACACATAATATTAAGTATATATTAGTTATACAATTTATCTTTATTAGTTCATAGCTATTTCTCGATCAGGAAACAATAGCCACAATATAATAAGTTTTGACGTAGGATATTTTATTACATTTATTGAATTTGTCTTTCCTAATTTTCGGTCAGTTATTGGTCTGGAAATAATGACTACAATAACTCCAACTAGGCATAAACTAGTTATCATTTACCGGACTAATTTCCAGCTAATTTTGAAAATGCTTTTTTATAACAGCATCATTTATTATCAAATAAAATTATAATAGCTAGTCATCTAATGTTTCCAGTTTATCTAAACAGAAGTTTTTAACTTGTCGTAAACTTTCAGTTTACTGTTGAGTAAATTCAAAATGGTAAAAAAGCTAGTTGAATTTTTTTCTATTCGGATAATTCTTATCTTTAACTGTACACAAATGAGCTGGCAGGGATGCAATCTCTGGGACGATTTGATAATCCCTTCTCCTCGTATAATTTATCGGTAAAGTTGATAGAACTTGTATTCAACTGCGTTTCATTCATTCTTGGAATGAAAATTTATTCTTTGTGTGAATGTAGATAATTCGCGGTTGTTGGTCTTATAAAATCTCTTTTATATATCTCTTTAATATATAGATAAATTATTTATCTTGATACGTGTATTTTTTCTCAGTAATAATTAAAGATTAAGTTGATTTATATTATTAATGAAGATAAATTGTGTAAAAGATATACGATATATGATTTTTCAATTTTTATTTTTCATATTTTATGTTGAAAGTATTGTATGAAGAGACAATTTAAAAAATTGGAAAAATTATTCTCTGATCTATTAGGTTTTTGTTTTTTTTAATTAACATGATTACAAAATCATAATTAATATTTATTATTAACAATAAATATTTTTTATCTATACAACATTTTCATATATTAAAGAAAATTCTTTTCTTTGTTACAATTGGAAATTCATAAATGACATTTTATGCTTATCTAGTCTCTTGAAAGATTAATCTTTAATGACGATACGATAGATTAATCTTTAATGACGATACGAATGTGTAGGAAATTACCATCCATATATCAAACGTCAGGCAAAGGTCAGGCTTTACCTGCATATTTCGCATCCCTTCGCTTTACCTGCCTGGGTCATGGATGCCGAAATATTGTCGGATAAACCTGTCTATTGTAAGAGAAAATTCATTGATAGAGACTCATCAAATTTTTCTGTTATATCCATAGAAATCGATTCAAAGAACCTTCGAGGCTATACTTCCAAACCATTGTCATTTGCCTTTCAAGTATATCTTTCTGAATCATTTATCAGGTTCCGGTTCGAGTACATATCAGAATATCACAATCTATCTTGTGTATCCTATTACAAGCATGAGGATAAAATTTGTTTATGGCATAATATTTTCCTTCGTAAGGAGATTGACTCGCAAAAAGTCCTGGAAAGCAATCTGCGTTCCTCCTCCTCCCAAATTTCTTACCTCTTTCCGCAATCTCTTCCCGGCGATTTCGTTCTTTTCGAGTCGAAGTATGAGCGATTCGCTCGCGTCACGAGAATAAGGACGTCCCGGGATTTACCTGCGTTGTCGAGGATCGATTAGGAGCGTGCTCCGTCCTGCCTCCGCGCGCTGCGCCGCGCTTGGATTCCGCTCCGGTTGTCGGCGATTGTTCGCGCGCCGGAAAGCGGCCAGGAATCGGCCAGGAGTTCTTCCCGTGAGACGCTCGTTATCTCCTTCCGGTCGCTTTCTTTCGCTGCTTCGGATCGAGGGTGCCCTCGTACCGGCTCGTTGTATCACCGAGGAACGTGACGTGCGCTTCTCCGTATCACCTCGTCGTAACTGGCGGATTTTCACTATGACGACGTATTACGAGACCACAGACGACGATCAGTAACGTAACTAGAATCATGCGAAGACGGTCTTGAGAATCTTGAGTGCATTCTTCTTTTCCGTCTTAATTTTCTCCCTCCTTTTTACACACATAAGCTTGTTATTATATTGCAATGTAATTATGTTTCTAGTCAATCAAGAGATATTTCGGATCTCTGAGTGTTTCCTAATTAATTTAAATTGGATCGTTCCTCGATAAAAATGTCACGAAATTGATTACATTTAAGTTACAAACTAAATAAATACAATTTTATTTTTCGCAGAAATTTTCCAAAATTAAAGTCAATTAAATTCGTGGACGATCGAAATATAAAAGGAATATAAATATAAATATGAATCTATTGAGTATAAATCTGAGAAAAAGAAGAAAATCTATCATGTGTTCTTACGAGTAAGATACAACGAAATAAATTTTTATGAATTATTCCGAGAATATTTGCTCCGATAAAGTGCCTTGTATATTTCACATTTTGCATTCCTTCGCTTTTAGATTGAAGAATCGCCATATCTTTTCAATGAAATAGTCTTTCGAGCGATTCGCGTACGCACTGAATCATCATTGGTCGTTCAATCGCCCAAGTTGTCCACGAACATCTGCGTTATGAAAACGCGCTATTATATGCACATATATTAATATATAATTCTACATCTTTTTATTACAAAATCTCAGTTTTGAAGAGTGATTTTTAAATATCTGCTGAGTATCGTAAAATTGGAAAAAAGTAAAGTGTATAATTAATTCCCAAATTTGTCAAGAAATTTATAATTTATCCCATTACTAGAAAATATATCCACACATGTACATAAAATCGTGCGTACATAAAAATATGTAATTTTGAAAAATTTGAGAGAAATTAACATTGATAAAGATGTGAAATGGGGCGGAAGTAAAATCACAAAAATAAAGATCGCAAGATCTTCGAAAATTAAAAAATGCCATGGAATTGAAAGAAATCTTGGACATGATTTTTTAGATGCAAATTATGGGAACAGGCGCTAGGTACAGCAATGCGTTCCTAATCACAACGGCGCACGCGCCGGAGGAGCTGCCTTATCAACCGAGATGACGTCGTGGCTCGCCTTAACGGAACCCGAGACCCGAGGAGTCGTCGCGTAAAGATGCCGGGGAACACCCTGCGGACGGACGATCATCGTCGTGTGTGATCGTTTAAGTCTCGCGAGTTCCCGAGGAGTGCTCGAGCCACTTGAGAGCCCAATTGGCGAATCGGTAAGTTGTCGATCGATCGTGTTTCGATAAATCAACTGCGTACTTTCCTAACGTGAGTGACAGGAAATCGTCAGATCAGATACGGCGCGAACCGAGCAATTTGGTGATCCATGTTCTCCGTGTTGATTCGATGCGTTCGATGATGATGTAGGAAGTAATACACGAAAACACTAATAAGGGGAATAAAGTGAAGGGAACAGGGATGAAATGTTGAGAGAAGGTGATGAAGAAATTTGGAAAGTGATACTTTTTATACTAATGCAGGAATTTCGATCACGCTATAATTGTTATTTTTTATATTTTTTTTTTCTCTCGACAACCTCATGATATTTAATAATATCATAAAACTATAAAAAACAGCTGTTCATAATATTATTGACAGAGTAGGATAATTAATAAGATAAAAGAATTTTTTATAGTTAATATTAGTTATTTGAGGATTTTGAAATGTTTGAGATCTTAAATACAAGTTTAATACATAATGGTATACGTCAATTAAGTTAATATCATGTTCTGCAAATCAGCAGATTTAACAAAAATTTTTCCAATTATTTGAAAATTTGCTTGTATGTAATGAATATTTTATATTACAATACTTGAAATAGAATTTTAAATAAGCGAAAAAGAGTAATTTGCTCACAATTTATAAAATACATTTAAATAAGACAATTATTCACATAAGATAATGTTGATTTATAATCATATTTCCTAAGAGATTACAATTTATAGCGATTTGAATTCGTGAATTCTATAGGATTTGCTGACTTATATATTTACATATTTTTTAAAGAGCATAGATCTTTGATTTTAATTATTCTATAATTAAATATATTATAAATAATTATCTAATAATAATAGTTGTAATATTGAAAGTCGATAGTTTTCAATTCTTAAATCTATAAACTATTTATTTGACAATATTAATTTTTTTTCAAACCCATTAAAAAATTTTTGAATAAGAAAATCTAGACAAAATTTTTGTGGTTAAACTGTTTTTAAAATTGATTACTTAAATAATATTTTGTTTTACATAATCAGCAAATAATTATGCGTTATTTTATATATTCATACAAATTATTCACATGCTTTTAACATTATATAAGTTATTCATATTCATTTGATATTATAATTAAATATCGTGTAATATTATATTGATATTTTTAATTATTAATAATAATTAATTATTGAATATCTAATGAAGACATTTATTTAATGCAATTTACAGAACTATTATAGAAAGAATAATTTTATTACAAGGACGGATTATATAATTGTTACAATATATATAAATCAAGCATAGAAATTACAGATTCATGTATTTTTATTTGTTAATTGCAATTTTTGATTTTATTTTTAAAATTTGAACGATTTACTTGAAGAATATTGTTTTTATCGGATGTTTAATCCACTTTGCTATTATTTTGAAAATAAATATTGTTCATAGCGCGTGTCTCTCTTTTTGCTTTCGAACGAACATTTTAACATTTACGATTAATAATCCTTTTTGTAGAAAATGTCATATTCATAGTATTCATATAAATATATAACTGCATTTGTGTATATCTCATTATTGTTTTCCTGTTACTGACGTTGGCGAGAATAAAAAACATCACAATGTTGACATCACTTCAGTTGAACGACAACGAACTTCTCTCTCTCTCTTTCTATCTCTCTTTAAGAGACGTCATGAGTGACGTCAAACATTTGGAAAATCGATTAAGTTTGTATAGGCTCGTCCCAATTTTCCGAATGAAAGCTGCTCCTTAGCAAAAACATGTAAGATTTTCGGAGGGTAAAGAAAATAATGGGATTTATTTTCTTATCTATTTTTATACATGATATATCTTAAAATTATCGGACATCCTTTTAATAGCAGATTCTATGGTTAGTTTGGAGGAAAAGCAAAAATATCGAAGCGTCAATAATTTCCGGGTTATAAGCGATTAAAAAAAAGATTTGAACAAATTAAACTTTAAAGTTAAAAGATTAATGGAGCCATTATTCTTCAATTAATATGGAATGGAATTTATTTTAATAGAATTTTAATCTGAAATTTAGTTATAAGGATATATAGCGGAAAAAATTAAAAATTTGTAAAAAATGATCTTTTTGACATTTTTTATAAGGACAAATCATCTTCAAATTAGGCAGAGAATCTATTATTAAAAGGACATGTTTTCGATCATGTTTTGGGATATTTTATGTATCTTAACATATATAACAAAAATTTTTCTTATAATATATTTATATGCTCTATTTTTTAATTTCAAGAGAAAAAAATAAATAAAGATACATAATTAATCATATTCTATATTAATATTCTATATCAGAAAATCGCACGCATAGATCTTTAGTTCAGAACAATTTAAAATATGCATATA
Source organism: Camponotus vicinus (assembly GCF_025532165.1). NCBI lineage: Eukaryota > Metazoa > Arthropoda > Insecta > Hymenoptera > Formicidae > Camponotus > Camponotus vicinus. The sequence goes on from NW_028141977.1 coordinate 14,904,730, forward strand.
GAAAAACAGAATGTTAACAGAAAGAGCGCTAATTTGAAAAAAAAGAAATGTTAATTATACCGATTGTCTAATTATATTGTTAGAGCAAGCTAGTTACAGTTTTGTGTATAGTAGTTGGTGCAAAAGTATGCTTCGCATGTACATACATCGCGATCTCAGAGTCTCGCGTGTCGGTGCAATTAAGCTGAGGTGAACGATGAACTATAATAAACCGCACCTGTTCGTTACTAATTACAGTCGGTGATAATTAGAGATCGATACAAGATGAAGCGATAAGCGAAATGAGATTTACCTTTCGATAGTGGCTTTCATTCGCCTTCGAAGCGAAAACTTGACAATTAAACAATTAAACGTGTGACGGAAATAAGTACATAAAATACTACAGATTTAGGATTGATAATGAATCTTGCGTTCTCTTATTCTGTAAATTATCTTAATTTCGCAGATTTTTGTTTCTTCATTTATTATTCCAAAAGATTTTTTTATTTTTGACAGATTTTTTATTTTTGCATTTTCCAGATTTTTACTTGATTTTGTAATTATTTAAATTTACAGTTCGATTTTTTTTCTATCTTTAAAGTCAGCAACTTTGCGATCTCACAGAAACTCTCAGGATCTATTCAGTCTCGGAGAATCTTATGATTTTTGCAGCTCTTGATTCCGCGCGTTGTTGATTATATTAATTTATGATTCACTCAATAGTTTTCGATTTAGCCAATTTACTTTTGTTTCTATACAGGATGTCATATTTGTAATGTGTACATTTGATGATTTAATATCACGCTTTTCTTGCAAAAATATTAAATTTTTTTAACAACAATAATAATTAAGATATAGATAATACTTTAATATATTTTGTTTAATTTATTAACTGACAAGTAAACATTCGATTTTTATAAATCAAACTATAGAAATGTAAATAAATAGCAAAAATTAATAATTAAAAATGGATTCTATATTAATAGAATCCATTTCAATTTTTGAAACATTCTTGTTGCAATAGTTAGCGATAAAATTTTTTAAATTGTGGAAAAAATATAATAATCATTAAATTTTAATGGAAAAATGCCTTCAGTTTTCAATAAAAGAAAGAATGTCACTCTATTTACCAGCTGTTCCCATTCTCGAAACTCTTTATATATCTAATTTCAGGGAAAGAATTTAATGCAAAATTAAAATATATAAATTTCTAGTTAAAACATATTTTTCTTATTACACTAGGCAATACAAGTCGTTTTCTGGAATTGTTGTTTAACGAATAAAAGGAACGTGTATTTTTCGCGAGCTTGTAACGTGTACCAGATCGTACCAGAACGTGTACATTTTAAACATTTATTCTGCGCTTTATTCATTTTTTATTTACGGATACTACAAACTTATTACGGATACTACAAACGTCCGGTGCGACGAAGATACCCAGGGGTCGCGTTACACTCGAGTTCCGAAAAAAAAAGGAAATCAGAAGGAAGGAAGTAAAGATAGGATTAACAAAGTCTCGCACATAAAGTTTTTACGAAGACGAGATCGAAGCTCATTTGTAACTTGTAAATTATAACATGGATCTTTTATGCGCCGTACACATTTCGGTCGGATGCCGGGTCACCGGGGGACGGGTGTCTATCCTCAGAGAGTGGAAAGGAGACTTCGACCCGCCCTTTCGAAATGTCAAAGGTTAGCGCGCAAGTCACATTGGCGTATCCCTGGAAGCAATCCCGTGCGAATCCAACGGCGTTGTTTTTGCTCGTTCGTGGACGATAATTCTACTACTATTCGCGAGAAACCAAAACAAGTTGGAAAAAGCTTACATCTCTTTAGAAAATATTGAAACGCGAGCTCTCCAAATCGATCGTACGCTCTAAAAATTCATTTGTTGGGGGGAGGATTATATTTATATTTATCAATGAAATGGATAAACGATGATGATGAGACGGACATTTCTGTCAACGTTACGCAGAAATGCATAATTCATGATAAAAATTTCCATTCGAAAATCAAGCTTACAATAAAATTCAGTCGAACGTTGATCGTAAATCCATATATATATAGTCGATGCTAATAAAGGCGTCAGAGAGAGACCGAAAATATTTGAATCTTGCATAAAAAATTGCATAATGCATTTCCAACAGTCGTATAAATACATAAATATATCATTCTTATTTTCTTATAAATACATAAATACATCATTCTTAGATTCTTATTTTATTCAGAGATAAAAACGTCTCTCCATGTCTGTTGGCATTAATAATAATAATAATAATAATAATAATAATAATAATAATAATAATCTTAACGATCCATCCCGTCATCGATGCGTTCAGAGCCCTTTTGGTATTTTCGTGGGCAATTATTACATTAATATCGTAACCCGACATATTCGATCACATATACACACACATACACACAGTTGCACTTTTTCTTCGTGTCTCGAAAGGTCAAATGTTAAAGCAGCAAGAGTTACCCGGTGCTTTCTAGCTATTCTATTGAATTCCGAAATTCCTATCCCGTTGTCTAGTCGACGAAAAGGAAAGACAGATATTCGCAACATCTTTGGGAGAAGCGTTAATTAAAGATACCGTCCGAAAATGAAAAACACAGCTTCTTTGTATCTCGCGAATTTTCTCTCAGTCGCTTGATACATTTAATTCTTTATAGAAGCGAAGAAGAGTGAAACAATGTGCTTCTTGGCGCCGGATATTACGATTAGGATTAAGGTTCTTTTGATCTTTTATAGAATAAAGTCTCCTTTTATTATACACTACTTATCCTTTTATTATACTATTATATTATGTGTGTCTAAAATATTATATTTAAAAATATCTTTAAAATCTACCACAAATATCGTTTTAATACTAAATTCTTTAATTAGTTTAACTTTTTTTAGGAATTTTTTTGCAATTTTTTTCTATTGTTTATCATGGTGATTAAGCTTTAAATTAAAATTTTATGAGAGTAAATTTCATCTGAATTTTATACCACAGTATAGTTTCGTTTAATCTTTCGAGTCTATAAAGTTTATGAAAAATCTCTCTTTCTCAATCATTAATAACTCGAAAATGATTGATATCTCCACATTTCCGCTAAAGAAAAATCATCTCCAGAAATATAATTACAAATACATTGTTGTACGTTCCATGTCTGTCTCGAATTGGATCTAATTCGAATGAATAATATAATAAATCATACTGTTATCGTTATTAACGTTATCCAAGTAAAAATATGTTTTGCAGAAACGAATTCTTTGCTAGCGAGACTTTTCCAAGAAAATACTTGATCCGAGAGGAACGGGTCACAAGGGGGAAATATCTTCCGCGCGAGAATTGCGATATGCAGGTGACAGGATCGACTGTTTACGAAGCTTTCAGCTGGCCCAGACACAGCGGCGCGTCGATAAAATACGGATTAAACGACATTTTCACGTTATCGCGCGATGCACTCGTTTGTAAGCGCATCGTTTCTTGGCACTTAAGTGCACTCTACCATTAATCTCATCTTCATTGGAGAATCTAAACGGACCCGCGATCTCTTCAACATCTTCTTACAATTAGATCCGTGCCAGCTGAGTGAAACGTATTGACTTTGTTTCCAAAATTTTGTGGCTGAAAAATTATGTACAATTGTATCAACTATTATCCGAATATAATAATATACAGCAAATCCAAGTTAGGTTCTGCATTTCTGTGACAAAATTTTATGTATTTTAAACATAAATTTTTTTTAGAATAGAGAATTATATTTTAAACATAAATTTTTTTTAGAATAGAGAATATCTAGGGATCAAAGCTTGCTCGTCAGCTCCATAATGTGCGACAAAATTTAAAACAGAATTCTATTTAAAATTTTATGTGTTGTATATGGAAAATATTTGAAGACGAAAAATACTAAAAATAAAACAGATTTAATTTTTTAATATATATTGGCATTATCTGAACTCTTTTTCTTTATAAATTATTGCAAATATCAATCGATTATCGTGATGTTGACTTCAGACAAATGACTTCAGATAAATGAGTTGGTTAGGATTTTTAAATTTTTCAAGATTCCTTTGAGAAAACGACTTCAAAGGCACATCTATCGAGATACACGAAGCAGAACATGACGTTGTTCTCGCGTACCAAGCGACTATCTGATTTGTGGCGTTTGACATTTTTTCGTAAGTCCGCGTTTGAAAAATCGAAGGATTGTCAATCGCGAAACGTACCGGAGACGTGCTCTTCTTTGAGAATAAACGAGGATGATGATCCTTGCCCACCGTGTCCTTCATTCAGGGAGGATTCACCACCTCCTTGTCCCAAGCAACCAACGTGGCCTTGCCCGGACACGGGTAACGTTGGAAATTTTCACATACTTGGAATATTTCGAACTTTTCTACATATTTCGAACTTTTGCGATAAATTTTTATATTCTTGAAATATCGTGAATCTGATGGTGCCCCAAGATTTAGATGCAGTGAGATTAGAATTGCGAATGATGATTTAATATCAAAATGGAAAATAAAGATAGAAGATAGAAATAGAATTATACGTATACAGAAGGAGATAGAATTATATATGCATCATCTGAAAGAGAGAAAAGAGAAAATGTTAGATTTATTACAATACAAAGAAATTGCTTTTTAAATTATTTATTATTTATTATTACGTATATAAACACAAAAGATGATATCGATAATATTGTTTTTTCTTTGAAACATCATGCATGATGCAAAATTATTTATTAAACTTTAAACGAAAATCAAATTTAATTATTCACCTTATTATTTATTTATTTATTATTTTTTCTATATTATATTCCTATAGTTTCAAACAAATTTTTAATATTTATATATTGTAAAATTTAAAATATATGTAATACAATGAATTTTATTAATAATAATTTAAAAAATTATAAATGAAAAATGGTCCGTACGATAAAATCAAATCTAAAATTAGTAAAAGGCTTTATGGACCAAGTAATAGGTGTAAAGTATGCGAAAGTATAGATTATTACAAAATCATATGATGGCACATGTATAATCATTTATTTAATGTGACAAACGCTGCGTTTCGATCCACATCGGATCCTTTTCAATGTCTGATAACGAAGTAATAACGATCGACATGGAAATACAAGTCAAAACGTAAAAACACGATAATAATATATACATGGGTTTCGGAAACGCAAAAACGCGAGAAATGTATTGTTTACAAAGTCAAGGGGTGAGCAGCGCATTTCTTTGGTTATATTGCGGATTTAATTATTAGCGATTTTTCTTTTCGGTTTTTCTTTATGTTACTTCGATCATGAATATTATGTTGCGCTTTTATTTAATTAAAATTTTGAATTGTCCGTTATGTCGCATATCTGCTTTCGACTCTCTTGACTTTGTAAACAATACATTTCTCGCGTTTTTGCGTTTCCGAAACTCATGTATATATTATTATCGTGTTTTTACGTTTTGACTTGTATTTCCATGTCGATCGTTATTACTTCGTTATCAGACATTGAAAAGGATCCGATGTGGATCGAAACGCAGCGTTTGTCACATTAAATAAATGATTATACATGTGCCATCATATGATTTTGTAATAATCTATACTTTCGCATACTTTACACCTATTGCTTGGTCCATAAAGCCTTTTACTAATTTTAAATAATTTAAAACTAATTAAATTTGTTTTAGCACATTCTTTATATTTAATTATCTCATGTAAATAATCCATAAAATGCAATGGATAATATATGAATTCAATTATGACAAATGCAGTTTAACTTTCGCCCGAGAAATTGCTAATCGCTTATGCAATAAACAATAAACAATACCGATTGTGAATTATAGATCCGCGCAAGCTCGTTTTTTGGCGAATGCTGTCCCTCTTCGTTGCGTTGCCTTTGATAGTGATCGTGTCGGCGATTACTTATACACGGGAGAAAGAGAAGGCGAAGCAACCAAGAGAACCGTTTCTGGATCTCCCATACATGTGTCGTCGGACTAAGGTTCTGTTCAACATTATTTATTAACACTATCCATAGAAACGGAACTTGAGAAAAATCTTGTAATCATTGTTGCAAACATCAAAATTCACATAAATATTGCATTATTTTTCGAATTAATCTGCAGCCGATTTTACGAATGAGAATTTAGTTATTGGAAAATAACGACAATAGATATTTTCGTAAATTTATCAAATTCTCTATCATGTTTAAGTCATCTATTTTTCTGCAGGTTACTTATAAAAATTATATTACAGATCACATTCATCAAAAGATGATTTATTGTTTCTCTCTAATAGATAATTTATTATTTCTCTGTTGCTTAACTTTTGACGAAATAGATTAAAATTTAGATTTTGCAAGAAACTTAATCGACGTAAATTTTTTATTTACTCATTCATGTTTATGCATTGTAGTAGTTTATTACACGCTTTCAATAGCTAGACCTATTTTCTTGGTCGTCTCTGTTATCGATTAAAGAAGACCCACGATTTCATTGACTTACTCTAATTCCTTCATACATTTTAGATTTTATACTTCTTACTGTACGAATATTTCGTGAAATTTTCAAACAAGAAAACGACAGAGAAACAATAGTATGATCTTTCACTTCTAGAGATGTAAATAGATCCATTTTTCTCAACTCCATTAATTTTCTATGACAAGCTTATGTACTTCTATCGTTGTGACTTTTTAATATTTTAAAAATTAATTCATGTATCTGAAAAATTAATTTATCCTCTCGGAAAATCAGGAAATTATTATCGATTGCCATCCGAAAGTTTACGCAGTAGATAATAAATTTAGTTTAATGTACAAAATATAATTTTACCCTCAAATATTTGATTCGCAAATATTAGATCGGTATAGTTTAGAAATTTGCATTCATTTTTATTTTTATTTCTTTTTCATTTCTCTCAACAGCCATTTCCTTGGGGCGATGGCAATCACACGCTTTTTCATAATCCCGTGAAAAATCCAGTGCCACCGCATGGTTATGAAGTCGAGGATCCGAATGAAATGCCTTACAAGAAAACGGGCAATTAGTCGAAATGATCCTGCATGATCCTGCCAGTGACAGCTGGAAATAGGGACGAGAGGAATATGATGACTTGTCTGTTCGACATATGGTAGTCGATTTAATTTTTAATTAATCTTCGTTATCTGCAAGAGAATGAAAAAAAAAGAAAAATAGAAAGAAGATAGAAAGATTATATGAAATATTAAAGCTGAAAGATTATGTGAAATATTAAATCTACATATAAACATGTCTCTTAGTTGAATAAAAGCGCAGTTAGATATTATTTTTTAGTATATAATTCAAAATTGTTTATTTATTTGAAATTATTATAAAAAATAGTTGCTTGAAGCTTCGCTACATAAAAGTCTCAAAATAAAAAGGTCTCTGAAAACATGTTATTTGTCTGAATATTATTGCTTTTTCTGTTATATTCGTATAAATCATTTTTCCGAATACTTTTTCTAAACGAATAAATTATTAGACGACAATCTTTCGATTTTTAAAGTTTCGAAAGATATACATACAGGGGGTCAGGGCAATTTCTTCCTAAAAAAAAAGCTCTTGTAGCTTACCTCGAGAGCTTTTTAAAACACTAATAAAGTATTTTTTCATCGAGTACTTTTCGAGTTATGAGGCTTGAAATAATTTCTTAATTTTTACATAAACCATAAAATATCTAATAAAATGTTCATTTTTCGATTATCTTTAATACTTTTATGTACAAAATAATGAGAGGAATCAATTGGTGTAAAGAAAACACATAATTGTTTCGAAGAAAAAATATGTAATTGTTAATTACAAATTAAAATATTAAAATTAAGAGATTATTTCAAGCCTTATAACTCGAAAAGTACTCGATAAAAGAATACTTTATTATAGTGTTTTGAAAAGCTCTCGAGGTAAGCTACAAGAGCTTTTTTTGGGAAGAGATTGCCCTGTCACTGTGTATATAGCGAAAAAAAGTCGTTCGGAAAAATCACAGAGATGGAACTTAATCTCGAAATGAGGTACATTTCGCGAGATATATTTTCGAGATATATACATATCTGAAATGAGAGAAAACGAGCGGCGACACAGACGTTCTCGAAAGGGTAAAGTGGAGACGATTGTGCGCGCCGTTTTCGATCTCGCCTCCTCGCGCGGAGGGGGGAGGTTATTAGCTGGCTGGAGGGAGAAGATCGCGAGTGGGACGCAGCTGGTCTCGCGCCTTCTTGGTTGTTCAGGGACGATCAATAGACCGGGAGAGGTGGAGGCGGAGGAGGCGACCGCGACGGTGTGTCCGGGCAGTGGCGAGTTAAATCACCCCGGCGTCACATTTCTATTATCTAATCTCCGGTCTCGCGTCTCTATTATCTATAGGAACGATCCGCTCCCCCTCGATTTCGCGTGTCCGATACAGGGTTCGCGGCAGTTGGACGGAATTGCTGTCGCGTCCAAATCTCCTCACGATTCGTCATTTGGAAGATGCGCGGACGAAATCAACATGTATGATCGTATTTTTGTTTATATCTTTTATCGTGAATCGTACAACTGCTAGACATATTCTTTTTAACACACTCGTGCCATTATAGAGAATTATTGAGAATTCTCTACAAAGGTTTTCTTATATTTATCATATAATCTCTCTTTTTATTTGATATTTATATCTACATTTGTGTATTTTTCTCGTTATTTTTTACCAATATAGGAATTTTATATATAAATTTATATTTAAATTTTTTATTCGAAACCATACAATATGTGATATTTCTCGATGCATACAATAAACAATTCGTAAATCTTTTAATGATTGATAAAACTAAGAAATTTTCCTTTTTTCCTAGCTGTCAAAAATTTATATTTAAATTTTTTATTCGAAATCATACAATTATATGACATTTCTCGATGCATACAATAAACAATTCTTAAACCTTTTAATGATTGATAAAACTAAGGAATTTTCCTCTTTTCGTAGCTGTCAAAAATTTATATTTAAATTTTTTATTCGAAACCATACAATTATATGACATTTCTCGATGCATACAATAAACAACTCTTAAATCTTTTAATGATTCATAAAACTAAGGAATTTTCCTCTTTTCCTAGCTGTCAAAAATTTATATTTAAATTTTTTATTCGAAACCATACAATTATATGACATTTCTCGATGCATACAATAAACAATTCTTAAATCTTTTAATGATTAATAAAACTAAGGAATTTTTCTAGCTGTCAAAAATTCCATGTATGTAACTCGTCATACAACACCCTCGTAGAGTACGCTCGTGAAATAACACATGTTGGTTGATCAGCGCCGTTTAATTTACGGTCCTGTCCGCGTGAGCTCTCGTCGCGGGGATACTACGAGCTCCTCCGATTGGCCGGCGACGATTTCGCGGGTTCGACGAGTCGCGCCGCGCGACGTGATCGCGCCTCCAATCGAGCAATCTCCGTCGGGTCAGTTGGTGGCAGCGCGTCGCCGCGTTCGTGTGCGTGTCTCTCGAGGTGTCATCCCTCACCCTGTCGTCGACGTGTCGCTAATAATCGCGATCTCGCCATGTTTCCCATTGTGACATCGCTCGTGTATTCGATGTTGTTTTTACCTTCTTTCCTACATCGATAATTTATAAATTAAATTTAGAAACCTCTCCGTCTTTCTCTCTCTTTCGAGAGTGACATTCGACGTGTTCTTTTTTTGTTAATCGGATCGAGGGGAATCTGCAATGTAAAAAAAAGCGCCGAACAACTCAACAAAAAATTACGATATTATTTTTATCTTGCATGTTTTTTTTAATTCCTAATATTAGGCTTCGGTAAATACTTGAGTTTTATGTTGTTACGATATCGGTTTTCTCGGCTTTGAAAAAGAAATAACTTTGCAATAAACATCGTAAGACAACAGCACACATTTTTTTCTATTGTCTATTTAAGCAACTCTTCTTTGACAAAAGGAGCAGAGAGTTTGATTGATGGAAGCTGTATTATTGTACCGTGTCATCGAGTCTGATAAATAATGTTTAAAATCATGTACAGAGATTTTCCTTTACGCGAAAAGCAACGAACGGAGCAAACTTAAGTATTGATTGAAGGATTAATTATTGTTCAGTGAGCGTGATTGAAAGTTTTCGCGAGGAAAATATGCGTATTTTCGCACAATTTCTATCAAGCGAATATCGCATCTAATCGGAATACAAAAGAGAGATTCAACAGGAGACTTGAAAATATTTCTTCCGGAAACTACGTCGCATATTAAATGGTATGTTTGACATTTTATCATTCATACTGTTTCCGATTATCTGTACTAAATAAGAATGTATATATATCTGTGCGAGATTTATAAATTAAATTCCCGGATGTATGTATAAAAGCGGATTTTATTCAATCACATCAGTCATTAATTTCCTTGGCTCCACGTAAAGTTTAGGTTTGCTCGAGGTTGATGTGCGTATAAATAAACATTTCGCTCGTTTCGCTTCTTGTTTCTATCTGCACGTTTCGCGCTTAAACGAATAAACAATCGACAATTATTATGGAATGATATTTTTTCATGTAATAATCTCTCGTGGTAGAAATATGAAAATATTAAAAATGGAGTTTTATTAATTTGTATGATTGTAGATGATATAGATATCGATTTCCTTTCTCTTACGCATAATAATATTTTTTTTTGTTCAATATTATATATATAAAATTTTTGTTATTTTTTCATTTTGCTATCAATTGTGCATTTATATATCTCGAGATGCATCTTGACATTGTTTACCGATATTGATAAATATTGCAATTATTTGTGGGAAATAAATTGAAATCCTTTATATTCTCCAATTATTTATTATTCAATTGCGATATATTTTTCGAACTGTTAATGGCTACTTTTAACTATGACATAAACACCGAAGTATTTCCGGCATGGCAAGCATCGAGAAGGATGCGATATAGCAATTCGCTCAGAAGAGCATAGTTTGTGATACAATGGACGTGGCTTGTATGCCACGATAGGTATTTCATAAATATACAGCGATTGCTATCGTAGAATCTAATTTATTGGTAGAGAACTTGTTGTAATAATGAAAAATTGAATATAATAATGAAACTCTCCTCTTTTTACTGTGATTCTATAATATTATTGATAATATTATAAATTTTTGTACGATTAATAATGAAAGAATATCGTTAGCTAATAAAATGTTAAATACAAATTATGTAAATGTTAAATATAAAAATCAATTAAGAGATATTCGATTAAGAAAAGATGAAAAAATTGTTTCAATAATAAATTGTAACAATAATATTATAATTTCGCTTTTAATTTATTACATTAAGTGGTAACATTTTTATACGAAAATATGATAAGAGAAAAAAATTATTTTTTCATATCATGTTATATTTTCTTTATTTATTAAATTTTCGTTTTTCCGTTTTTTTTTTCAAATACTGTCACTATTATTAAGATTTTATCAAGATCTTGTTCATTCAGAAAAGAGCAAGAAATCACACTATTATTTATATAACATATGTATAACTTAATATTTTTGTATTTAAATCGCGATAATGAAAAGATATTTTTCTTTCTATTATTACAGAAAATTTCACCTGCTAACATAAAATGGAGTCATCACTTGCGATTCCCATTGAGAGAAATCTCTCGAGATGTTACGAAGACGTCGAACGCGACTTCGGCGTCCGGTATCCTTGAAGGAGAGATGCACTTTGCGAAGATGCACGGGTGATAGAGGACAGGCTCCGATAAAATGTTGATCAAGGAGTATCGTATACCGCTACCTCTTACGGTAGAGGAGTATCGAATCGCTCAGCTGTATATGATAGCGGTAATTATCACATTAACATTAAATTACGAATAATAGTTTTGCGTTGATCTGTATTTAAAAAAAAATTCAGAATTCAGTAATCAATTTACGGGATCCACTTACATTTTTTATAAATCTAGCAAAATCACTTGGATAATGATCTGACAAGTAGATGAACTACAAAAAATCGCTAAAAATGTTCTTTTTAGTTAAAGTTGTAAATCCCTTTTTTTTAATTTTCTAATTTACTATTTTTTACAAAATTTTCCTATACAAAACACGGTTGATTTATGTGATTTATTATGAGGATTTATTATGATGATTTATTATGAGGAGAAAGAAATCGAACAGTATTAGATATCAATTATATCAACAGATTGTTCTACGATTGGTTCTAACATGCGAGTTTTTTTACGTCTCCCTCGTATATCATCTTTTCAATAATATTATTTTCATCTTACAATTATATTCTGTACGTTTATTCTATTTTTTACTTCCATTCACGTTTTTTTAGTGTGCAAGGAAAGGGGGTTTTTTTCTCCTAATAAAGATACATATTTTTTTTACATGATCGAGAGGGCGATCGGATGTAAATGATCAGTATAACAGTTATATACGTTCGTATATCACGCAGAAAAAATCGCGGGAGGAGAGCAAAGGTGCTGGCAGCGGCGTGGAGATAATCGAGAACGAGCCGTACAAGAATGGTCCAGGCGGTGACGGCCAATACACGCACAAGATCTATCACGTGGGCAGTCATCTACCGGGGTGGTTTAAGAGCTTGCTACCCAAGTCGGCGCTGATCACCAAGGAAGAGGCATGGAACGCCTATCCGTACACTAAGACTCGCTACACGTGTCCGTTTGTAGAAAAGTTCTCCGTCGAGATAGAGACCTACTATTTCGCGGACAATGGTCATCAGGAGAATGTCTTCAATCTTAGCGGCAGTGATTACAGAAACAGGATCGTAGGTAAAGAAAAGATTAGATTAGATCGATCGACATTGTTAATTAAGTTTTATATCTAAACCTAAAAAAGAGCGTTGCGATATTTTTCAATGATAAACATTTGTTGTCAAATTCTTGGATGATTACCAAATAAATGATTATTTACATTTCTTATTTATCGGTACTAAAGTTTGAGCGTCAATTTTCTGATCATTATAGACAAATATTTAACGTCATCTCTTAAGAAAGTTATGTGATGAATCATCAATTTTATTATTCTCGATTAAATCCGCCGTTTATTTGTTCTGATAAGATTTGATCGACATCGTCAAGGATCAACCTTACGGGGTCGATTATATGAAGGAAGAAGATCCTAAGTTGTACGTGTCGGAAAAGACAGGAAGAGGCCCACTGGAGGACACATGGCTGGTCGATTATTGGGCCGATGTGGAAGTATAAATCTCTTCTTTCTCTCTTACCTCTCTTTCTCTCTTTCTTTCTTTCATCTTTTTCGAAAAATTTACACCTTTCTCTGCTTATGTAGTCTCACCGTTGATACATTAGCGATTTTCTCGCCGTTTAGGGAAAGCAACAGCCAACGCCATCGGGCAAGTCACTAATGTGCGCGTACAAGCTATGCCGAGTAGAGTTCCGTTATTGGGGCATGCAAACGAAATTAGAAAAGTTCATACACGACGTAGGTTAGTACCGTAATATGCTCACCTCTCTGCCCTTTCTCGCTCTTTGGATGCCGGACAATGTAAAATTTAAGTAGATTTTAATACGATTAATCTTCTATAAGAGGGAAATTATTTCTTCGCCAAGTCTTTCCCTCTCTCTCTCTCTCATACAATTTAGAAAGGATTATTTCCTAAAAAAATAAAATTATCTCGAAGACCATATGTTCTCTACTTTTTTTAATAAAAGAATTGAGAGAACTTTAACTTTACCAAATAAATATGTATTTTTCTTTGTAATATTAAATATTAAGTACAATTTCATTAAATGTATATAAAATGTTTAAAAAATCATGCATTTTGTGTCACAAGAATTATACATACATTAATTAAGAGCTTTTGTACCGAAGCACCAATATAACTATACAAATATTATTTTTAGTTAATTTGGAGAATTATAATCGAATCTTGATTTCAATTTTATACATAATTATAAATTCATATTTATTATATTTTATATATAATTTTTTATTGAATATTTTTAATATTACAAAGAAAAATTATAAAACGCAATAATATTATGCCACAATTTGCTAAAAAAAATTGCAATCTCTGATACAGTCTATACATTGTAATTTATATATTGATTCATTTTTCACTTTTTTATGAATAATAATGAATTAAATTTGATCAATTTAACTTGAAAAATTCACGCAAAAAGTCCGGCAACTAAAGAATTAAATCTTTCGATCATGACTATTAAAGAATGTTTTTAAATTTAAAGCTTTAGAGCCAAATAAATTATCGTTTAAGTATTCATTAAAAAATAAGTCAATTATTAGAACTATACAATTTTATTCTTGATTGTCTATGTCTAATTTTTTGAAATTGTGATGTCATCACGATATTTTAATTTAAATAATTTAGATTTTAGAAGGCCAATCTGTGTCGGTCTAAACACATTCGAAAAAATAAAGATTAAGAAAATTTATTGGAATAATTTGACAATTTACTTTCTAAGTAATATAATTCAAAACGAACCATTTATTTATTGATTTGCTATTACTCTCGGCTTTACGCACACCGAGAACGTTGCCTCCGAGAGCTCCCCGCAACACAGGAGGTCGTGATCGAAAGGGTTAATTTTAACCGGCGCATCCATGCGTTCGTGCGTGAGACGTATTAAGGTCGGTTCCAGCTCTGCGGAAGACGATGGTGCGGGCGCACAGACAAGCCTGGGCCTGGCAGGACGAGTGGAACGGTCTGACGATGGAGGATATTAGGGAGATCGAACGGCAGACGCAGCTGGCGTTGCAGCGCAAAATGGGGCTCGGCGAATCGACGGACGAGGAGCTCGAGGAGAACGAGAATCGAGAGAGAACGACTGCGACGACGACGATGACGACAACGACGACGACACCGGCAACTCCGGTGACGGCAAACGCATCAATGACGTCGCCGGATTCAGATGTTGCCAAGACATTGGCGGCCACCCTGGGCAGCATTGAAAAGGAGGAGGCGCAGAGTCCACTATCCTTCAGGAAGCCATCCGACATTCCTATCATAAATACGGCGGCCAGCTCCGAAAACGAAATCAGTCCTGAAGACTCACCGGTTGACCTTAATGAGATCAAGTAAGATTATTCAATTAGCTTCGCACATTTGTTTTATGATAAAATGTTGTTTCTATGGTTGCGTCAACATTTCGTTTCTGAAATAGTCATTTAACAGTGAACTTAACAGTGAATTTTTTTAGACAATTGTTTTTGGTTATTTTAAACAGTGACAAATTCAGTAACAATATATAAAAATATATAGGATGTCTGATAAATGGCTGTATAGAGATGATTTTATATAGGAAAAAACAAGCAAGGAGTTTAAATAAAATTTTCCTTTGACTATTAAATGATTGGATTTTCGAAAAAAATAAGTTTGGTAATCTGTTTAATTATTATCTTTATAGTTTTTTTTCTGCGTTTATTGACTAATAAGATATTCGTTACGTGTAATTTTAAAATTTGTGTATTTATATGATACTGATTATTTCATGTATCAAGCATTATAATCGCCCGTTTTTCATTACTCTTTTGAAATGATACGATATAATTGTCAGAATCCACCAATATACTTCTGTTATTAGTAATATGAGATAATCAGCTCAGCTGCAGCAACTAAAGGGTTGTTAATTTTTGATAACACAATGACATAAGTGATGGTTATTGTCATTTACGTGGATGTATAATGTTATTATATTATTAGAATTATAAATTAAGCCAAAATTAATTAAGAGTGAGTTACGTTACAGAACTGCGACTAGCGATGCGAAGAAAGAATGGAGAAGGAGTAACTTGCACTCGCCGAATTCAAACAAGAACTTTGACATTCAAATCGCAAACTGGAGGATGGAAAGCATCGTCAGAGAATCCGAATCCGGTAGCGATGACGAGTTCTTCGATTGTCAAGGTAAAACTATTATTCCGCGCGCGCATGCGTGTAGCATGCCTGTGATAATCTAGAAAGAGAAGCATTTGACACACGATTCATCATAAATGAATGATAGCCGAATAGTAATTTTGCGGCACACTGCTTTCCGTTGTAACAAGTTTTAATACATTTATACAAACAATTTTAAGACAATACAAAGAAGAGAGAAATATTATTCAAGAGATTTAAATTTTCACACACGGATATATTTCAAAGCAATCAAATATTTGAATATCAGGCATCGATCCATGTTACATAATTATTTAATGTAGAAAATAAGTAATAATTTTGAGAAAATTGTTATAAGAAGGAATATCGATTATAAATTCATCAAATGATTCATCATTTAAAGATCTCTTATAAATATGTGGTATATATTAAATTATAATATAAATAACTCCTTTATATTGAAAAAATTTTTTACAATTTATGTTTGATGATATTTTAATGTGAAATTAATGGATTTTATGATATGTAATGCTTATTAATAATTTATATGAAAGAAGTGTGTTCTGCGAGATAATACATAGATAACTGAAACTAGACAGGACAGCATGTGCTGCGTTTTTATGTGTTATCCTCTTTGTTTTTTATGTCGCATCCCATACCGCAGCTGGGTTCATTATACCTGTTATACGCAAAGGTAGGATACGTAGAGCGATTAAGTAGTAAACGCGAGATAAATTGCGAAAGGACATCATTCCATATATTGAGGATATATCTGCAGAATGAATAAACCTTAAAATGTGAGAAACATAGACAATGCGACAAATCGGATTGTTTGGATATGAAATATAAATGCATATGAAATTTGCATATTTCGATTAACAATTAGAATCGAGCATGTAATTAGAATCCATGAAAGATTCGCACATATGGCATGAGGCAGCATGGCTCTATTCGTAGTAAAAAAATTAATTTAGCGGCTAACAAATCGATTCGTTTTGTATACATTAGATAGAGTTTTGCATATTGTATCAAATAGAATAACATACGACTTCTATATAATCTAGAATTCGAATTTCATCGTATTTTAAAAAATTCGATTTTTATCGTAAATTATATTTTATATATAGTGAATAATTTATATACATATTGTATTTTTTATAAAATTGTTATTTTTTTAATATAGATACGCTCTTTAAGATATTGTATTGAGTAGATTGTTGAATATTGTTAATTCATATTTTATTACGAAAGTCCTATTTCGCGATTAATCGGAGAGACGCATTGCATAAGCAGCGTTAACGTTTCTGATTATACAGAGGACTTTGAAGATAGCTCTTCATTAGCTAAATGGAGTTCTTTGGATCTTCTAGCAGAAGGGGACGACACGACTGTGCGAACACCGCCTGCGGCAAACGATCAAGGTTAATATATTTAAAAAAATCTTTGTAATTTATAATTTTAATTATTGAATTTTTTTTAATAATAAATAGAATATTACGTGAAATATGTTTTCTAGCTATTCTTAACGGTCCTTATATATAACGTTTAATATATATATAAGGCGACTGGAGTCTCATATTGTCTCATCTTTCTTTTAATATTTTACAGAAGATACAATATTTTCGCCTTCATATCTGCAGCGTGTCGCTAGCGAGAGAAATAATAAGAGACTGCAGATCCGCACCTCGACCAGTATTGATGTGTCGTGTCCAACATCCCCTCAACATTCTCCTACGCATCAACCGTGCAAAATTACCGTTCTAATTATTGTAGTGCACGGTGGCAGTGTTTTAGGTAAATAATATACTTTTTTTTAGTAGAAACATGAATATTTATATTTAAATTTGGTTACTATATTTAATTGCAAATCTAAATATAATTTGCATAATTTAAGCAAATTATATTAACTTTCTAATTAATGGATTTTAATATATTTTTATAGATTCTTTATTTTTTATGTAATTTTTATTATATAAACGATAGCACTTTTATATATATGTAAGCCATTTGCAGGATAAAACGATTAACTCTATTTTTAAATTTTTTAAATGGATGGCTCATATATTGAACATATATATCAAATCACGCTTCTGTATTCCAGATGCGAATGTCGATCTAACTGCGAAAAAGTCAGACATAACAACATTCCGCGGAGCTTTCGAATCCGTAATGAGGCAGCATTATCCCAGCATGGTCGGACATGTATCCATTAAATTTGTTGCCTGTCCTTCCATTTGTACCGAAGGTCTTGGAATTTTATCAAGGTAATATTGTATTTAAATGTCATTTCTATTAGAATCAGTTGTAATTTCTATTAGAATCATAATTATTATAATGTAACTATAATAATCTTGTTACATAGTCTGAGTCCGTACAGCTTCGACGTATCGCCTTCATGTATGGATGCGCCGCAAGTTACACACGACACCATCCCGATTGGCGCAATTCCGTTGCTGGCGAGCTCGAGTTCTGATTATCAGGATGCGGTATCGCGTGTAGTGATGGCTGCTAATCAAGTGTATCACGATTTCATCAAGAGCGAAGAGGGTAAAGGCTTCACCGGGCAGATCTGCTTCGTGGGCGACTCAGTAGGCTCTATCCTGACCTATGACGCTCTGAGCAGAACAACGCAGCATTCGAGACACAGTAGCGAGAACAGCATCCTGGAAGGTGGTAGTGGCCAGCAGAGCAATGACAACGGCGGTAATGCCGAAGATGCCAAGCATCTATCCGCGCCATCTCCTAGAAGAAGGTCTTCCGGGTGAGCGACTATGATTACATTGACGATGAAATTTTTCTTTAAGTAACGTTAAAAAAATCAAACAGAAGGGGAATTGGTTTCGTGATTTAACGTCAGAATATTTGATATAATAACGCGAACATAGAATTAACATCCATGATCGAAAGTGTTAATTAGTTTTCATTAAAGTACATTTATTTACAGCGACAACCCACATCATAACAAACTAGACTTCGAGGTAGGGGATTTCTTTACGTTTGGCAGTCCGCTTGCGCTGGTCCTCGCCTACAGGAAAACCGCCTCCACTGACAAAAATAGCTTCATACCCAGGCCGTTGGTCAATCAAATGTACAATCTGTTCCATCCCACGGATCCTGTGGCTGCTAGATTGGAACCTTTAATCTCGGCGAGGTTCTCGCTGATCCCGCCAGTCAATATTGCCCGATATCAAAAATATCCGCTCGGCAACGGCCAACCTTATCATTTGCGTAAGTGGATATTACAATATAAGATTACAAATCAAATTGTACGAAGCGAAATTTAAATCTTTTGTGAATTTTATTTCAGTGGAAACTATCCAGACAAATCCGCAACTGTTCGCTGACGGTCTCAACATTCCGAATATTCAAATGCATTTAAGAAGACTATCCGATATATCGCTTCAAAGTACAATGTCGGGCATTATCGATAATGTTCCTTTACAAGCGGTCTCTGCCCGTAAGTAAAACATTGTTTATCGCATTACTATTTATTTACTTGCAACGTCTATTATCAATAGTGAACACTTGTTTAGAATTAAATGCGCAATAGTCTTTCTAAATAAATACATTTTTCTTTTTAAGCATTGAAATTATCTAAAACGCTTATTATTATCTCGCTCCAGTGACACAAAAGTGGTGGGGCACCAAGAGACTAGATTACGCGCTCTATTGTCCAGAGGGTCTCGCTAATTTTCCTACAAATGCCTTGCCGCATCTCTTCCATGCCAGTTATTGGGAATCTTTGGATGTAATCGCGTTTATTCTGAGGCAATTGGGCAGATTCGATTTATCGCTGCTCGGTAACGAGGAAAAGGATCTCACTAACTTCCGTCCAGGTCAACCCAGAGAGAAATGGAATAAAAAGCGTACCTCTGTTAAACTTAAGGTTCGTTCTATTATTTGAATTTAATTTAAAATTTTGCGCTATAATTATACATACATATATATTTATTTATTTTAAATTGGTCTTCTCTTTGCTGCATTGCTCATGACTACATCATATGTTTCAGAATGTTGCTGCCAATCACAGAGCAAATGATGTCATCGTAAGGGAAGGTGCACCACAAGTATTAGTCGCTAGGTTCATGTACAGTCCTATTGATATGATAACTTTAACAGGTATAGACAAAATTAACAAAGAATAATTTTTCTTATTTAAAATTAATTTTTGCATGTGAGTGTATGTGTGTATGTCATGTGAGTGTATTTAATTTATTGAAAAAATCTATTTAATCTATATAAATAAAATTTAATCAAGATTTTTAATTTATTTAGTCAAATTTGCTAACGATTTATATATATTAATAATAGGTTTAGTAATTGATTTTTACATTTAAATCGCTAAAACTACAATACTATAAATAAAACGAGAATGAAACATTTCACATTTTGTTATAGGTGAAAAAGTGGATATTCATATTATGAGAGACGCACCGGCAGGTGAGTGGACGTACCTCTCCACCGAGGTAACTGACAAAAATGGTAGGATAATTTACAAAATACCAGATGACAAAACGCTAGGTTACGGACTTTATCCAGTGAAGATGGTTGTAAGGTAATTCATATTTTTTTAAATTTCAAATAGACATTAATCAAATCGTCAATTAATCAGAAAAATTAATATGTATAATAATTTAACAGATTAAAGGTTTGTAAATAATTGGAATTAATTAAAATTAATAAATAAAATTGATGAATATTAAACTTATTATTCTATTATGAATGAAAGTTAAACTATATGTAAAATGTGAAAATCAGTGAATGTGATATGTAAAAAGAAAGATAAATGCAGTTTATATAAATTAACATGTAAATCTCTTTTATTTAATTTATATTTCTTTAATGAGAAACATAAATTCTTCTAACTTCTCTTTTTGAACTAATACGTGTTCGCAGGGGAGATCACACGTCTGTAGATTTTTTCATTGCTGTGATACCGCCGAAAACCGAATGCGTGGTTTTCAGCATAGACGGCTCTTTCGCCGCCAGCAGGTCAGTGAGCGGCAAAGATCCGAAAGTCTGGGCCGGTGCTGTCGATGTTGTGAGGTAATGTATCAAAAAAATGAAGATTTTGTTGAATTTGCAATCTCTATTGAAAAAAATATAAATGAACGTTGTTTAGTTCTTTTCTATTAACACTTACAATTACAAGTTCTCTCACTTATAAGTTCTTTTCTATTAACACTTACAATAGGCATTGGCAAGAACTAGGTTATCTCATCATTTATATTACTGCGAGACCTGACATGCAACAGCAGACGGTAGTTTCCTGGCTGTCGCAGCATAACTTTCCTCACGGTCTCGTCTCGTTCGCCGATGGCCTGTCCAGAGATCCGCTCGCCCACAAAGCCGCCTACTTGAATAAGCTTGTAAAGGTTGATAATAGAAAATATTGACAATAGAAATAGATAATGAAATGTTCATGATTGATCAATACAATTGTCTTGATCGGCGAGAATAATTTTTTTTATAAACAGTTTTGCTTTGAAAGCTATCAAGATTTTTTTATCAACAATTCTCTTCTTACAATTTTTGATCCCGATTTTTTCATCTCCACGCGACTGCAATTGCTACAATTAATTGAATATGGTTGACAGGAGCACGGAATGATAATTCATCAGGCGTACGGCAGCGAGAAAGACATTAGCGTGTATACGGCGATAAATCTCAAACCGAGCCAGATTTTCGTCATCGGTAAAGCATCCAAAAAGCATCAGGCGCTGGCGACAATACTATACGATGGCTATGCCGCTCATTTGAGCACGCTGCAAGCGCACGGGGGTTCACGTCCCGCTCAAGGCAACGCGCGTATGGTAATCCCCAGGGGTCAGTTTGGTTTGCCAGGACAGAATACTTCCTTGCGTCGGCGCAGGTGAGTTTTCCGTAAATGATACATTTCGACAATTTTGAAATAAGAAAGAGAGTTCTTCCAACGCTTCGCTAAAAAGAATTAAATATCTTCTTGTCGGATTTTTTATTGCTATTGTTTTGTTACGCTATGTTGTTTTGAAAGCGTCATGCATTACTGAAGTCAGTTGCACTCATATTAAATTTTCTCGATTAAAAGTATCAATTATATATTATTTTTTATCTCTAATTTCTAATTATAATTTTTTTTAATGACATACTCTTACAGAAGAGTTTTTTGTTTTTGAAATATATTCGCAAATAGGATACGATTTTAATAAGATACGTTTATTTTAAAAAGAATGTTATTTTTTTAATAATTTAGTAGGTAAATCGAGTGAATATATTTTATTTTCTTCTTACATATTACAATTTACTGTAATTAAGGGAAAAAGTATATGTGTAAGCAGAAGAGAAATTTTTTATCAATTAAATTGTGTTCAAAAACAATATTGTTTAAATTGGAATGCAACTGACTTTGGGAGTTATTACACAAAAAAGATGTAATTGGCGCGAAGACGGATTTATTCTTTCAATTTTTTTGTTGCTGGATGTTGCTTTCGAGAGCCGCTATTTCACGGTGCTGCCTTATAAGGCAGATTTCTTTCTTCAATAATTTCTGTCAGCAGTGATTAAATTGTTCTGTTAAAAAAATATTTTATGAATTATCAATTCAATTGTAAAAATTTGAGAAGCTGTCCAATGAGTTCGTTTCTTTTAATTTCATCAATTTTTCCGGAAGTCAATTGAAATTTGTTTAATATTACTATTAAAGAAAAATAGATGTAACTTATAAATGACATCAGATTTTTTTAGCATTTACTGTTAGCTTTGCTTGATGTATACTATTTTTTTTTTCTTTTTTCTCTCTTTTTTTCATTTATCGCAGTTAGACAAGAAAAAAGGGTCGAAAAACGATACCCTGGGCGGCATCCGCGCACTGAATTGTCAAGTGATAAATGCATGCGTGCGTGCGTGTGTGTATGTGTGTGTGTGAAAACGAGCACCGGCTATGTTCCAGTAACGACACAGCGGTGAACTCCCCGGCGCGCAACAATGTCTACTTAAAGCGGAAAATCTACCTTACTCACATCTAACACACGCCTATAATCTACGTACAATTTATTTACTCACATTGGTAACTATCTACAACCGTCTACTGCTCTTTCTCTTCACCGTAGGCGCCGATTCAATTTCAATCACTTGAATGACAAATGATTAGTTACCGTAATCATTCTCTAATTTTTAAATTGACAATCAATTAAATGAATATGATATATCATGTATCATTTGTTTAAGTAAATATTTTGCTTAAATTTGTAAATTCAATTTTAAAAAAAAGCAGAAATCAGCGCCTACATCCTCCGCTTTTCCTTCAAATTTTTCGCAGCACGATCTTTATTGGTAGAAGGATTATATATAAAATTATGATTAGGTCTATACCGTTATCTTTTTACACGCGAAAATGTATACGTAATAAGAAAATTAATAAGATCATTTCTCTTTATTTGTTTAAAAAAAATTGCATTTTTCTTACCATTTTAAAGTCGTGGAGCTTCTCTCATTTTTCCTATTTTTCTCAAGAAGTACTCCTTGAGATTTATTCTAGTTAATACATAAAAGAATCAACATAAAAGCGAAATTTATTTAAGATTGTAAGATAGATAACACGTATTAATAGATGAGATATAGAAAAAAATGAGAAAAATAATTAAATTATAGAATATTCTCACTTTCAATTGTGTAAAATTGATATGATTGTCATGATTATCGATTTAAATCAATGTTTTCAATCAACGTTTATCACATATAATTATTATTTAATGCTGCTACTTTTGTTCTCCTTTAAAAAAAATCTTTCTGCTATTAACGCTCGCTGCACCGTCCTCACGCTATTCTAAGTCAATTAAAGCGAAATGGGCCGACTGAATTTCCCTGACCAGTCTCTTGATTGCAGGTACCTGCTATGAGGGATATGTCGCGTTGTCAGCGTAGTTAAATATTGCACTCTGTCTCTCTATCTCTCACTTGGCGAAAGCGACTGTTGTCGTAATCCTACGCTCAAACTTATTGTTTGTATCTATCGGCTAGTGCATACATGTCCAGGATTTGTGGCTAATATGACTGCTCTATGACCGCCTCTCTATAGATACGCCCGGGAAATAGAGAAATCGTTTTCGTTATCCTCCCGAAACGAACCGGTCTCACTTTAACGACGAAGGTAAACCGTCGTCTCACGTTTCCGCCTGAAACTTGCTAGATGAGTGTTTTGTGTTACTATGAAATAATGCTAGATCTACCACTTAAATCGTTTTATATCTTTCTATACACTGAGAATTCAAATATTTTAATCGTCATTTAATTTGAGAATGTTCACAACTTATAATCTAAAGATGATCCATAAATTTTAATAAGATAATTAATACTCTTTAGATTTATTTAATTTGTTTTTCAAGTTATGATTTACAATAAATTAAATTTTAAGTAAATTTTAATTCATATTTTTAAATTTATGACTATTTTAATTGAATATATTTGCT
Source organism: Camponotus vicinus (assembly GCF_025532165.1). Taxonomy (NCBI): domain Eukaryota; kingdom Metazoa; phylum Arthropoda; class Insecta; order Hymenoptera; family Formicidae; genus Camponotus; species Camponotus vicinus. The sequence goes on from NW_028141977.1 coordinate 14,929,012, forward strand.
TGATTTAATTTCATTAATATGATCCAAACATGAACATTTTAATTATAATGTGTAATATCAATCGGCATTTAAAATATTAATTAAAATATATGTATGATTTGTGATTTTTTAAAAATATAATATATTAGAATTTACAACTTTTTCTCTCTTTCCTGTTATTTCAAAAAGAATTTACAAATTGAAAATTTTATATATTTTATATATGTATAAAAATATTATAAGTTGTGAGTTTTCAAAATAATGTTTTCTAATTGATTAAGATATAAGAAGATCATTATTTCTGCATGTATAATTATTTTTTTAAAGAAATTTATAAAAAATTTTAATCATTGTTTTACAAAATTTACAATCAAATATATGCCTGATATCAATAGAAATTAATTAAATGAAAAAAAGAGATAATGGAATGATCTCAATCCGACAAATAATTTCTTTGGTGGTAGATCAGGCTGAAGATTGTTGCTTGTCCGTAAACGGACCATACAGCAGCACGAACAAGGATATGCCATAGATTTACAAGAGATGTGTACACCATGCACGATTAATACGTTACATGAATGTTGAAATTTCGAGAACTCACGCACATACATACTGTGTGTGATCTCCATTAAAAACGAAAACACTGGCAAAAGTCCCTTTTCATCCCCGATCATGCATTCGCTCCGCTGTGTGCCCATATCATAATACATACGCGTGCGTTATTAATAAATTTCCGAGCGGTTCTGGTTCGTTCATCAGCATTGCATTCCGTAGGTGACGGTATCACAGGACGAATGATAGCGAACGTTAATGAGAGAAAGCAGTATCAAGGATTACATACCGAAAATGTAAGATAGATTTTAGGCCTAACTCTGTTAAGGCTTTTCTTAAGACGTGCTTTGTAGAATCGATCAATTCATTAGAATTCATTCCGCGTGAATTAATCGATTCACCTCACAGTTGCCTCGCTCTTTTCGCTCTTATATCTACTTATGGTTCTCTTCGTAGTACTGGCAGCAAGCGTAAATGTATCAAAAGTCGAAAAGGTATTTAATACGCATCGATTATATTTCTTTCAATATATACGATCTTCTTTTAGTAAATTGTTCCAGATGCCGAAAAATCTAATTCCGTGCGATTACAAGTAAACCTGCATAAAATAATTTATAATTATATTCTGAGATATAAAATCTATAAAATTATGAATTTTTTGTTTTACAATCAGAGGTATCTGCCAGAGCTATTTAGGATTGAATAACGAATAAGCTTGGACAGAATTCAGATGCGTTTCGCTTAATTGAGTGCTTTATAATGCCACGATTTCTTTCTTCTCCCCTTCCTTCCGCTCTGTCATTTTCAAGAACAATGAATAATAAATAATCGTCTCGCTGTTTCATCTATAGGGCGGACAGGTGTCTTCCGTCTACATCTGATTCATTATCCATTAACGCTTCGGATGTTACGTCACGCTTTCCACAGCAGTACAAATGTAAAACACCGCTTTCCCTATTGTGCTGTGCTGTTCTCATTCATCCGCTTTCAATGGCGATCTGTGTCCACTTCACTCGCAAGCGAGTTAAACTTCAATACGAAGCGCACTATTCTTTATGGGATGCATGGCAAAATATATGAAAAGCATAGAGTGCTCTTGATCGAATTTTCAGATAACATTTCAATAAATATGTCAAATACTGAGGGTGAAAAATAAATTTAAAAAGATTTTACATTCTTTCTCTCTCTCTCTCTCTCTCTCTCTCTCTCTCTCTCTCTCTCTCTCTCGATCAATCTTTACCTCATATTACCTTATCGTATTTAATTTCTGGATTTAATTGCTCAAACATTTGACTTGAAAAGATTAAAAGATATCGTGAAAAAAAAATTTTCGAATTATTAAAATTTTTAATGGAAAGAAAGGAAACTTTCAAATATCCAAGAGAGATACGTCTTTTCATATTTTTTCTTGCATCTTGTAAATATCTATTGATATCATTTGTGTACAGGATGTCGAAAAAATATGTGTTTTAGTTACAACAACAACAGAAATGAATAATGTGCATTGACAGCAAATCATTAATTATTTTCAGCCTAATATTTATTAATATTAATCTTATAATTCTAATTTATGATAAAGGAAGGATAAATGCATTATCGTGCTTTCATCCTGATGTGATAAGCAAATACGAAAGATACATCACTGCTGCTTATTGCACAATACGTCGCACGATATAGAAACGGATTGCGTAATATATTGCTCGATGATAAAAGCATAGTTAGAAATTTTAAATAATTTAAATTAATTTGTAATTACTTCTTAATTAATCTATAAGTCGATATTTTTTCTCCATTATCGATACTTGTATCATTTTTATTGTGTACACGTAATTTTTTGTTTAATCCGTAATTGGAGAAGCTTCTATTTCTTACGAAATTAATTTACAATCCGTTTCTGTCGCACGCAATCAATAATTAGACATGCGAATAGTTTCAAGAATGCAATACGAAATCTAACAATCATCTAATAATCGTATTACACGTACTGTCAATCGCGCTGATTCAAATGACAATACGTCGAAAAAAAAATACGCATGGAAACAATAAAGTTATCGAGATAACTTTGGGAATTCGATGCTTGAACCTTTTTTCTTCCTAATACGATCTTAAGTTTCTAACAGAGAAAAGTCGAAAATAAATAATTATACATCTTCTATGTGCATAATTAATCATAAAATTTATTATAAAAAACTAATATACATATATTAATATAATATATAATGTATTTGATCAAGGGATATACTCTAAAGTATATTTTATCTTTGAAAATAAATTCTTTGAAATGAAATCGGTCTCTCGTATCGGGAAGAATGATGTTCGTCGGTTATCTCGAGGAGGAAATTTGTGATAGTTTATTAATTAAATTATATTGTAACAGCTCTTTTAGGACGGCGAAGCGTGCGATCTCGCAGCCACCTTTGGGCAAGACGCCCTTCCCGTTGGAACGATCCACGAGCGTGGGTCCAGGATCGAGCAACATTCACCGATCGGCGGCGACTGAGAAACTTTGACGATTCGCGCGCTGCCGCTCGTTCTTCGAGTCCCGGCGGTAGCTCCCCGCGAAGGAAGAACACGATTCTCGGTTCCGTATCCTCCTTTATTCTGTTCCCTCGTTTCGTCGGGATCTTTACTCCAAGTAATATAGATCTTATATAGATCTTTACGCCCTCTCGTTAATCTCGTGAAGATTGTGTGATCTTCTGATTATATATATTCTTCTTTTTACTCTTCTCTGTTCTTTATAGATCTTCGATAACATAGGCGTTACCGCTCCATCTTTCGTGATATCTTCCTCATATCGTAAATCTTTGGTCTAGAATTTCGTAAATTTATGTATATATTCTATATATAACGATAAGAATATTCTCTATACGCTTTTATTATAGATTTTTATTCTTCTTCTTGATCTTAAATACTTTTAGTTTCACGCGAGTGCTAGTCTTAAGGTTTTTTGATGTCAAAAAAATTTTATTTATTTCTTTTTTAATTTTACTTATTCCTTTTAGAATTTTAGTTATTCCTTACAGATCCGAGAAATTAGATATGGAATATTCCTCTGTTCGATTTTATAATCTCTTTTTTACATAGATTCCAAATTCTGTATTGTATAGATTTTTAGTTTCAAATTAATTCTTGTATAGCTCCTATTATATGACTTTTATTATACGGGACTAGCAAATCTCTCGTATTATTCCAATAAATAAAATTTTACTTTTATATATATATTTTTTTGTATGTCTTATACCATTTTTATACTACAATTTATCGCAGTAATCTCATTTTACGCTTATTTATGGAACAAAAATATTTATTTATTTCAAATATGTATTTTTTTAATTTTCTTTTTAATATAATAGTGAAAAATAAGAATAGATATAAGTTAAAACAATAGAATTTTATTTAGTGGAATAATGCGGCGAGAAAATAACTTGTTGAAACTGTTACCTGAGTCCCCCTGTTGTTATTAAGAAGACGTAATGTTATCTGTGTGACACACACCGAGACACGCTTAGATGTATAATTAGTATTAAGATCTGTTAGTATTCTATTCATTGCCAAAGACATTATAAAGAAATGTAATACGTAATGCTCTGCAAGGTCCGCGCCAACTTCTTTCAGGGCTCTTTTCTCCTCGCGCGAAATATATATCAAAAAAAGACAATTTTAAAATATGAGGATGTAACACATTGATTGATAGATGGTACTTGTTGTACGCGTGCGATTTTTTATCCGTTTGACTTCACAGTTTTATTTATAGCATCAAGAAGATTATAGTATGTCATAATATTAAATATTATTTATCCGTGACGCAGACTGAGAGAGTGTATTTTATTAAATCGACTGAGATAAATATTTATATCGAAGATAATAATTAAGACGCAATATTTTTGTAATGGTAATTTGAAAATATACGATTATTTATAATCAGAAGTGAGATGATATATATAATGCGAATATAATAATATTGATTTGAGAAAGAGAAAGATCTTTCTATATTACTGTCTCTATAAGATAAATATAAATGAGTTTTCATTCAATCCTTTACAGAACAATAAATTTTTGAAAATAACGCGTATGTCGACAAGTATTTGTGCATTTAATTGGAAGGATGGAAGATGTATCATTCATTTATAAGACGAAGCATCAACATTAGACGCGCGCGTGACAAGCGGTACAAAGCTATTTCCCTTATACTTATTACATAGTCGCGTAAAGTTGTAGCTGGCGATGTAAATAATGTTAGATGCTATGTAAATAACCACTGTTATTCGTGAATAACGCTAGGGAAAGTCGTGAAATGTCATTTACGTGATTAGTTGCTAGGTGCTTCGTCGAGGAAAGTGATATGATAAACGACTTGGAACTGAAATGAATCGATGCCTCTGATTTCTGACTATATAAAATTCCACATTTCTATTCATCTTATGCCTGTAAATTCTTCCGCATTGTACTTGCAGAAAGAAAAAAAAGGTTTATCTGTCTCAGCTTCGATCGCATCGACGATGGCTAGAAATGGGATCGATCATGATCCAGTATGTTTCTCATTAAACTTAAATCTATTATAATCACGTTACGAAATGATAAATTCTTTCCTATGAGCTCGATTCCATGTACACGGTGTCCCATAAGTCTTGCGTCAATGACGAAATTTTTGCTGTAAAATTATTTTGATTTCTTTCTTAGAAAAGAAATTTCACTGACGATTTTATTTTCTTTCCACTCAAAATTGCCAGGTATATAATTAATTTTTAATCTAGATCTCCAGATCATCAAATCTTAAATCATTATATTATTTTTGAAAATATATAATTTTAATTTAAAGAAAAATAATTATATTATCTAAGATTATTGTTATTATTAAATCTCGAGAGAAGAAGAGATAAATAAATATAAATTCTGTTGCGGAAAATATTTACACTTTTCAAATTACGTATGAATATTAAAGTAAAAGTAGATAAGAGACAAGATAACTTTGTGCCAATGATCGGGACACTCTGTAGAACAGAATCGAGCGCGGAGATTGATTTGTTGCCGTCTTATGTCACATTCGACGATCTTCTCGGATCATATTAATCTCCCGATTTTGAAGAAAGCATTACGTATTGCTCAAACTGCTATACTAGTTGTGGTGCTTGCATTACGCAAGTCAACATTATCATTAAACATTGACTGTTTGTATTGTTGTAATATGGCATGGAATAGTTCTATATATACATTATATATATATACAAACGTTTACATCTAAAAATATAAAAGAGAATAATACACACATGTATACAAGTTACGAATTTGGAAACATACACGAATGTATGTGTATATGTAGTACGCGTAATACGTATGTATATATGTATTCTTTTACAGGGTGTCCGTAAAATCCACGTGTCGGAAAGAAATGCGTTTCATCTCCCATTTTAATTCAGTCTGTCGTGTGTCGCGAATGACAAATTTTATAGACAATCTCGTTAGCAAAGAAATCTTTCAAGATTCTGACTTAAATAGGTTAATATCGTCAATGATGAGAATAGAAAGCAAAAAGAGAGAAAATCTTAATTTAAGATTGCATCGACATTTCTTTTGCAATGATTAGTCACTCTCTGATTGTGAGATCGACTATTCTTTTTCTATATGAAATTGAGTAATTAAAGATAATTATCATAATCGGATTATTTGCTATTAAGGTCAATTACAAGCAAAATTAATGCACCATTTGACTAACTAGTTTTCATAATCTAATTAATCTTTCATAATCAGATTTGATCATTATTATATAATCATTATTATATGATAAAAGTTTATAAGGCTAAACAATAATGATCACTAAATTTGATTGTGAAAGAAAATTACTTTGCCAAATATAATTAAATATTACCTGGTAATTATATCTAATCTAAAAAGTATATATCTGTGTTATTGTTAACGCGATAAAGATAGATCTTTATAAAGCTAGGCGAGAGAAAAAATGAATCTCATTCGCTTATTAAATTAAAACACTTGTACAAAGACGCGTAATTTGACGGACACTCCTTAAAGATAGGTGAGCGACTGCAAAAGATATTTTACTTATACATTATATATAGAAGGAAATGCGTGCACGCGCGCGCGCGAACGAAATCACTGTGTGTACTGATCGATGTAATGAGAATTATATTTTTATTAGAGTACACATAAAAGTGATGCGATACTGTAATAATAAAAACTAACTGGAGATCATTGTTTTGTATTACGCGCTCTCGCTCTAGTGTGTAACAATTGTTTTATATATACATATATGTATATAATAATGTTGAGACGAGCGGTTCCGTGAAATTTCTTCGCCGCAACAGGAGACATCTCGTTTCCTTTTCTAAACAAAGGGAGATGAGGGAAAGAGAAACTCTTAGCGGACAACACTGTATTCCACTTCCTTCATTGGAGACATTAATAAATGATAAGTCATTGTGGTTTAAATATCCGTTTTCTCCTTTTGTTATTACTATATTATTTGTAAATCTCACATTTTTGTTATTGATCTTTTCATACTTTTGAAGCAGAAATCTCCTCAAGATCTTTGGAGGACTTAAAATAAAAATGATAAATAAATATATGTAATATCATAAGATTCATCAATTCTTTATAAATCATGTATTATATTCAAATTATCAAATTGGCTAAATGTAAATTATCAGTTATGTAAATAGTGTTCAAATTCTCGAATTATTGAGTGAATATATGTAATATAACTTTCAAGATATTTAACATATAAATTTCTGTAAATGTTCAAATCGGTAAACATAAAAGCAGGAGATTTTTAAGAACATTTAATTAAAAATTTCGAAGATATATATAGAATTTATAAATATGATAAATCGCGGTGAAAGTAGTGTAACTTTTTGTTGCGGCTGGGAAGATGCTAGAGATGTTTCGAAGCATTGAATTAGCCAATCAGAATAAAGAAATTTTTACTCTTTTTATTCTGATTGGCCAATCGAGTGCTTCGAAGCATTTCTGGTGATCGTAGCCTAATTGATCAATCGGAATAAAGAAATCTTTGCTCCTTTTGTCCTGTTTAGTCAAATAAATATCCCTCTACCTGGATAGAATTTTAAAATACACTCCTAATCGAGAATTCGTCACGTCCAGAGAGAAGACTGAGAGATGTCATGGCCCGCTTTTAGGTGATCCCTGGAAGCGATACTCCCTCTATGGACATTAAAAACGTGGACATGAACTGCAAAGCCAACGTCCACGAATGTTCTCAGAGGGTAACATATATGTCTCTCTGACAATATAAATAATATCAGAGAGAAGACTGAGAGAAGTCATGGCCTGCTTTTAGGTGATCCCTGAAAGCGATACTCCCTCTATGGACATTAAAAACGTGGACATGAACTACGAAGCCAAAGTCCATGAATGTTCTCAGAGGGTAATATATAATGTGCACAATTTCTGGTTTTGTTCCGTGCTATGTGAACGAAATGCCGGTAGCATCAGTGCTTTATAACAAGATACTTATGTATGTAAATTGATAGTAAATAAATTATTCAATCGCGAAAGATACTGTAATATTCAAAGATGAAATAAATATTTTTCTATATTCATTGTCATATTTATATCTTTTTATTTACAAAACACAAAATGCCTGCTGTGGGATAAAAACATTTTTAATCGTAATCCTATAAATCTTCTTAATTAGCAGTAAACTGATCTTTGATATTTATCAATCATTTTTTTAATTATTTAGAAATTTAATTATTAATACATGTATAGAATTAATCACTGATTCTTCTGAAGTTTTTATAATTAAGACTCGAAAAATATAAACGTTGCAAAATATTTTAAGTCTCTTCCTCTATATAAAATATAAAGAATTCATATGTTCCATTTTAATATAGCTAACATTATTTTTTAATATTTTTATTAATGATTATTTATTAATGCTAAATACATATTACAAAATATATGATAAAATATAATACAAATTTAATATAAAATATAATTCGAAATTTAATACAAAATAATTTATTACATGGAATAATTTATTACACGAAAATATCCAAAATATACGTGTAATATAAAATTTACTAAAAATTTTTACATAGTCCAGACGAGACTGATCAGCGAAGATTAATTACGCGACATTTATTATTAATAATAGATATGCAATAATAGAATTTAATAAGTTTTATATAACGTAAATAATCGTGATCAAAAGAATCATTAATAAAATTATTGATAGTTTATTTGATTGTAAAAGAAAGTATTTGCATTACTGGCGCATTTTGTATAGATTATCAAAGGAAATATTCAAAATGAAAAGATAGAAATAAACTTCTAGAAATATCCTATTTCGCGCATGATTAACTGAATAAGATAAAATGAGCTCTATAAGCTTTAAAATATAATTAAAAATCGCGTTGTGGCCACGATTAATAGAAAATAACAGAACGAATGATTTTCAAAGTCCCTCTAATAATCGATGTAATTGTAGAGTTTAATAAGATTTAAATAATGTAAAGAATCACGTTTAAAACAGTCATTAATAAAGTTATCGATCGTCTTTTAAATTATAGAAGAAAATATTTGCACTACCAGCATTTTGCACGAACTATTAAAAACAATATTTAAAGACGTGGAAAGATAAACAAAGCTTCAATGTATAAGTCAACGATTAAATTATAAGATAAATCGCGATTTAAAATTCCCGAGAAAACGCGACGAATAAATAAATCGATAATATTCGAAATATCCGATTGTGATATGTATACCTTTTATAATATAATAATCGAAGCGCCTCAATAGACATTATAATCGCGCGCGATATAATTATCACATAAATGCGAAGATATTTTGACAGACAATTTGATGACTGTAATATTTACGAATACAGTACTCACTGTCCGAGTCAATTGCGAATCTTTATAAGATAAATCGCGACTCGAATTCACGAGAAAATGCGACGAATAAATAAGTCGATAATATGCGAAATATTTGATCGCGATACGTATAATTTTTATAATGTAATAATCGAAGCTCTCAATAGACACGTACGCGATATAATTATTATCACGTAAATATAGAAAATCGAAAATATTTCGACAAACATTTGAGGTCTGTAATGTTTGTGAATATGCAATTCACCGACCGATTTACTTGCGAATGTTTATAAGATAAATCGCGATTTAAAATTCGCGATAAAACGCGACGAATAAATAAATCGATAATATTCAGAATATTCAATTGCAGATACGCGAGTGACATACCGGTAATCCGATAAAAAGAGGAGCGATCTTAAAAATGGAGAACGATTAACATCTTGTTTCTACATCAGATTTCGCAAGATCAATCTGCGAAGAAAAGTTAAGTGATCCATTGAACGTCGGGAACTTCACTGTAGGAGGGAACGAATCCTGGATCTTCCGGACTATTCCCGATAGCAATGATTTCAGTAATAAATCAACGACAATTATCCCTCGTCATTATCTTCAATTCACGAAATTGATATGCACATCACAAAACATGTTCTTCCATTATTAAGAAATATATTTCTTTATTGAAAATTAAATGGATATAACGACCTTTTTTATTGAAATGTGATTACGAACGATTATATTTATAAATAATAAAATACATGCATTATTGGAGTTTGTGTTAAATGTGCGAACACATATAATTTGGGGTACCGTTCGCGCGCGCGAGACGAATCGAACCTGATATCAGCAAGATTTAAAAAATTTCAATTCGAACAGTGTGCAAAATAAAATAAATCAAATAATTTTAAATAATTAATTCTAGATTAATTCTCTAGATTCTTATTCTTATAACGTTTAAATTAATGATTTCTTTTCTTTTAATCAATATCATACTGATATAGGGGTACCCATTCGATTTATCTCGAAATTTTTAAGTATTCGCACATTTTATGTAACATTCATGTATAATTTCGCTTAAATATATAACATTATTAAAAATTATAAAAATATTTTGGATACGTGAATTTGTGCATGTATTTTATTATACATATATATAAAATGGTATATACCTAAAAATTAATATTTCAAAATGGCGATGGATGTCCAATACCTGCAAATAGTTTCTTAAAAGAAACTAAAAATTAATGTTAATATCCCCAGCACCTAGAAATAATATTTCAAAAGAGACAAATTATATTAATTAAAAATATATTCGTTCGTAATCATTTTTATCAAAAAAATTATACAAATTAATTACAATATAAAATTACGTGAAAAATTAAAATTTATACACAACGCTATATCCATATTTAATCTACTATTAAATCTTTCTGGCATTATATATATATAGACAATAATAATACCAATCCTAATAATGATAGAACATTTTTAACGAAGAAAAGAAAAGATACATTTCGCTCATCTAAATATATATTATTTAAATTAATTCGACGTTAAAGAAGCGTATCGTCGTTGAATTACTACCGAAATCATTGCTTTCGGAAATTGCCAGGAAAACCTGGGATTAGTTCCTTCAATCGTATAATAAAAATTCCAAATTTTCAACAGGGCACCGAACTAGACGTAGCGAATGGATCTCACAAGAACCGGTGAGAAATAATTCTCCATGATGAAAATCGTTTCGACTCCTAGGCGGTACGAGCCACGCAACTTTCATTAACGTTTATTTAACGGAAGGAACAATGATAACTCTTTTATTAAAACGACAATCTCGTCTAACAATAAGAACGCGAAAAAGAACGCAAGAAAAACACGGTGTTTTCGCAACGGTAATTTATTAATTTATTTATGAATATTTTCCGATAAGAAAAAAAAATTCGTAAATACAAATATAACTGAAAAAACAAATTATTAAATTCATAATAATTAACTCGCGATTCTATAATATCGAAGGTGATCGTTAAATTTTGTGAAGCTAATACTTAATCGTGGACATATCACATCGAATCTTCACTCTCTTATTCGACATTTCTTTATATTTAATTAGCAATATTTAGGAATATTATCTAACGAGAGGGACAGCGATCAATTTCTTTTGTTAAAATGATAATCTTGTATGACACGAAGAGAACGCGGAGAGAACACGGTATTTTCGCAATCATAATTTAATAATTTATTTTAAGAATATTCAGTTCCGCGCGATATCGAATTCATAAATAAATAAAGCTAACGGAAAGCATATCATTAAATTTATAATAATTGACTCGCGATTCTGTAACGAACGTCCGTCAAATTTTATAATGCTTATATTTAATCATTAATTTAGCATCGAATTTTTACATTTTATATAAAAATTTTCCGAATTTATTAATGACTCTTTGACATGAAAATACAAACAGTTATTCTTTTATGAATATTCAAAAAATATATACTTCAGAAACAAATACTTTAATTTAATGAATTACTATTATGTTAATTACTATTATGTAATCATTACACGTATACTTTCGATAATTTTTCGTGTAATTTACATAAGAATTTACAATCGTAAATACAATTTCATATAATATAATTATAGTCATAATTGTATTGTATTTTACAATTAAAATATCAATGTTAGATTATAATTAAAATACAATTATAACTATTTATAATTAACAATTTACAATTTACAAATTTATGATGTTATCAATATTAAATAATAATATTCGATTTATTCAAATATTTAATAACATCGATATAATAATTTGATATTGATAGCATTAACATTTGGATTTAATATTATATTTGATTTAATACACATATATTTTTAAGTTTTAAAATAAAATATAACATGTTAAGATTTCTTAAACGTTAATAATTATGCAATTTCTTTAATATTTCTGAAGATAATTTTGATAATTTAAATTTCACTTTTAAAACATGTTATATTTATTTTTACAACGTTATTAAAAATAAATTCAACTTAATGAAAATAATTTTAATTTACCCCTAGGATTATTGGAATATTAAAAGAAAGAATGAATCTTACTTAATAGCCCTAACAACCCTATTATTAAAGGATTCTAATAATTTTAATAGCTCTAACAATCCTACTATTACAGAATTCTAATGATCTTAAGAGACCTAATGACCCTAATATTAATAGAAGAATTTTTATGATTTTACTTAATAGCCTTAACAACCCTACTTCCTGATTAACTAAAATTATTCGAGATTTGAGGAACCTATCTCTAATCATCACCTTACCTAATCATGTATAAATTTTAGTCAGGTGCCCTAACCGCGTGCCCTAACCGTACTCTTCAGGCCAGTTGAACCTACCTTTCGTTGATCCTGGCCACTTTCTTTCTCGATCTCTAATCAGAGATCAAAGAAGGAGATAATTACTCCTTCTTTTGCCGGATAAAGGGCAAAAGAGCGTGAAATATTTACGCTCATTTAGTAACGATCGTTCGATTTCACGATCGTTCGTTAAATATTGAATATAACTTTATTTTAACTGAAATAAAGCCAAATTACTACAAATTTCTATAAATTATATTTTATAATAAAATATAAAATTAATGTGTGTATTTATCATATTACAAATTATTTAATTAATTAATCATTTGGCTTTATATTAAGTTAAAGTAAAGTTTAAAAACAATATCTATAAACAAATTCTACGATGGATGAGCTATGAGCAATCAGAAAATAAGTGCGTATTATAAGAATAAATTAGCATCAAATATTGACAAAATTGATAATTGTTAATGGGTATCCTTTATTTAATAAATTAGACAAAATCTTTTCTTGATCTCTTCTTTTTTTAATTAATATTTCAATATATTTTCGCAATAGATGTAAAACATAAGTTCGAAAGAACTTATTAAAATTATTTAATTTAATTCATTTAATTTAATTATTTAATTTAATTTATTTAATTTAATCCATCCTAGCTCATCCATTTTAAGGCAACGGATTTATCTACAATCTACAATCTACATCTACATCTACATCTGCAATCTCTACGAATCCGTTACCTTAAAGTTAAATAAAAGTTTTTTTCACTCACCGGCACTGATGCGCAACAGCGGAGTTGTTATTATCGAAGCTAGTTGTCTGTAACATACAAATATAAAATTCATTTATAATAATGCTCACAAAATGCAATTAATATTTTAAAAAATTTTTATCGCGCGAAATTTTATATCCGATGTGCAAAATAATAAGCAGATAAACACGCATGGAAAAATTTTATAAATTTTTGAAACTGTTTTTTAAATAGAAAATTTTATATGACTTTTACAAAAATCTTTCTTTTTAATTCATTTAAATAATAAGATCGAATTATTGTTCGTTTATAACAAGTTAACGATTTATAACAATTAATATATAAATAATAATATTCACCATCAGGTTGTTCCGCCGGTGCAGGATGCCTCTCCTAGGCCTGCTCCTCCTCTCAGATCATCAGGGTTGTTGCATCAATCTATAACATACAAAAGAAGATTCCAATGTAGCAGCGTTCAAAATAATTAATATTTCAAAAATTATTGTATACATTGAATTTTATATTCGATGCATATAATAATAGCAGATTAATAAAATAATTCTATAAATTTTAAAAAACATTACTAATAATTCTCTTATAACTTTATAAAAGCTTACACCTTTACAAGATTATAGCTTTAATTTAAAAATCTTTTTCTTTAATTCTCTCTTATTTAAATATAAATAAAAACATCAAATTAATTGTTGCGATTAACTGTTTAATTTAAATTATAATAAATATATTTAATATTTAATATATAATTACAAATAAATAAATTGCTTACCAGAAGGTTGCTCTGCCGGAACCTGAAGCCTCTCCTAGGCCTCCCCCTCCTCTCAGTCTCAGGCGCGCGATACTTAACGGCACTCCCGCACTCACGAGCGATATTTTTATATCGCTATTTTCGCTTTTTTACGCGCGATACTAAACGGTTCCCGCACTATTTCGGTACGATAAAAAATTTTCTATTTGGTCGCGCGATGTACATACTTAATATGTATATACTTTGAACGGCACTCCCGATTTCGGTACGAACGAAAATCCCATTTCACTTATGAGAATCAGCTTCGAGCCAACAGGTCAGGAATGCAACGATACAACGAGCAAGGATTAAGCCCAAACCGGAAAGAAGACGAAACGATTGACGGAAATAGAGGAAAATGAAGTTCACCAACTCTTTTTCGCGCATAATTATCCTATCTCGTACCGAACCTGGACCCGCTAAGCACGATTTCAGGTGCTTCGCCCGGAACACGAAGTTTCCCGCAATGCAGGATATGGCTACACCAGGCTGGTAGACGGCAAAAGAAGAGGATACCCACATTTTTTAAATGCTAACATTCAGCAATTTAGAAAATGGGGAGGCAACCCCTTTTACCGAGCGAAAATCGTGCCTAGGGGAATCCACTCGACTCCTCGACAGGGTTAACACACGCAGTGCGTGTGGCTGTAGACGAGCAAAGAGAAGGGACCCATTGACGACCATTCCGAGCAATCGATCGAGTTCTAACTAATTCGGGCCGAATCACTTGACGAAGCACGAAGCAAGAGTGTACGTTGCATAGCAACGTGTGCAAACTCGAAACATCCCAGTTAGTTGGCATCAGAAGTAGAGACTCGTGACAATAAATGAAATTGGGATTTTATATGAAAAGTCCAAAAGTTCCGCGAAAACGCGACGACGCGAGAATACTACAACGCGAAAACGCGGTAACGAAGCGCTTGCCGTCCGCGGCACGTTTACGGCACCGACGACGCGAAAGGGTACTTAGCTTCCCATTCAGGCACCTTAAGATTTATCATAAATAGAAAAATTTAAGATAAACCTCAAGGCACCATCCAAGTACTAAGCCCTCCCACCGCGACAAGGTGTACCCCATGGGAGAGTTATATTATATATAATTTTATATATAATATAATAAATAATTTGAAATTTATTTTGTAATATAGTACATAAATTTAAATTTGTAAATATAAACGATAAATAAAAATATAAAGGATAAGAGAACATCTATTATACAAAGCAATGTTCAAAATAATTGATTTTAAACCTAATTATTGCGCGCAATTAATTTTTACATTTTTACTTTTAAATAGATATATTTTAATATTATAAACTGCGTAATTACAAAATAATTTATATTTCTTAGATATAAACTTTTAAAAATATGATAAATAAAAAAATTTCTATTTTTTTATATATATGAAATATTTAAATAAATATATTAATTTGAAATGTTTTACAAAACATAAAAGTATCTGAAAATATTAATTAATAAAAAATTTTATAAATGTTTTAATTATTTTAAAATAAAATGGAATATTTTTTATAAGTATATGTATTATATATGTTACAATTTAAAATCACTATTAAATCACAATCAAAGAAATAAAACGAAACGAGAAATATGTATATTTTGAATATATATATTATTGATAAATAATTTATATATTGTTGCGTCCGCGGAACGCGGTATATATCGAACGCGCGCGACACAATCGGCATACGCTGACGCTCGTGCACTCGTAAATAATAACGCGATTTAAGGTGCACAAGAATTTTAATAAATCGCGAGTAACATACAAGAATTCAAAATAATCGTAAAACGGATCACAAATAGACGCGCGTCCGCACAACTTGACAGCTGGGCTTTAGACTCTCTGACAGTTGTTTATAACAATATCTTGACAACGCGCGCGAAAACGATCTTCTTCGAAAGAATTCAACGGGTGACGAATACATTCAGCGGGACGGGACGCGGGGACGCAACAATATAATAAATAATGAATGTGATAAATAATTTATATTAATGACTTACATCATATCTTATTGATCCATCCACTTCCAAAACCTCCTTTTTTCTTTTGCTTTCTTCGCTCTTTTCTCATGGCACTTTAATCCTCGTTGCACTTACACTTATTCACGAAAAGTTCCTCGTTGCACTTGCAATTGTGTTTAGAGAAAGAATTTGATAATATATGAAACGTCTCACATCACTACTTCACTGCTCAAGAGCCACTGAGCGAATGATCGTAAGTCAAGAACATTATCGCGGTACTGTTTATATCGCCAGGGTCGACTATGTAAAGAAAGAATTTGATAATATATGAAACGTCACTACTTTATTGCTCAAGGTTACTGTGCGAATGATAATAAAGCCGTGTAACGTATTAACAATAGCGCGATACTGTTTATCAAGGTCGAACACGGTGTTATTGATAATTCTCTCGTTGCCGAAATATTTTCTGTAATATAAAATATTCGCGCGCGGAATATTAAATTATAGAAGTATTTTAATTTATTGATTTAAATTGATTATTTTTTAACAATTTATCACGGAGTCTTTCGTTATGCTATTTATTTGCATCTATAATTCGATTGTTTTACTTTGTATTCTCTCATAATCCAAATTATTTTTAGATTTTCAAGTAGAACGATAAAGTAACACGGATGAAATATATTTGTGACTCTAGGTATTGAAATAATAATTATTGTCCGTAAAGGTCGCAACGATCGAAGCAATTATTTAACATTTTGGATTCCTATCATTTAATCGATTCTCGATTAAATTGTACATTGTTTAATTAACAAGGATTGTTAAAATTTAAGGTATTGGTCGAAATATAATTAATTCTAATATTGTTAATGAAATATAATGAGCATCAATGATCGAAAGTTCATAACATAATTAAGTCTCTTATCCCCTTTTATGTATATTTTGATTCAATTTTTAATCACGGTAATGAATGATTGCGATTCGATAAAGATTTATAGTTGCGATACAGTTTCATGTCGTGAATTAATTTTTAATTAATTAATTTATATTAATATTTAATGCAAATTATGTTTCGATGCTAATCGTAATCGTGTTTAGTAAAAAAATTACAATACAATACGAAACGTTTCTCACCACTACCTTATTACTCGAGAGTCACCGTGCGAATGATGACAAAGCCAAAACATAGCGCGCTACTGTTTATATTTTATATTGCCAAAGTCGAACACCGTGTTATCGTATAATTCGTTGCCAAAATATTTTATATATTATAAAATGTACATTAACGCGGAATATTAAATTAATGAAGTATTTTAATTTATTGATTAAAATTGATTATTTATTAAACAATTTATCCTTTCATTATGCTAATTATTTGCATCTATAATTCCATTGATTTACTTCGTGTTCTCTCACAATCCAAATTACATTTAGATTGTCAAGTAGAATAATAAAGTAACACGGATGAAATATATTTGTGACTCTAAGTATTAAAACAATAATTATTGTCCGTAAAGATTGCAAACATCGATGTGATTATTTAATATGTTGGATTCCTATCACATTAAATCGATTCTCGATCAAATTGTATATTGTTTAATTAACCAGGATTGAGAAAATTTAAAGCATTGGTCGAAATATATTTAATTCTAATATTGTTAAAGAAATATTATAAGCATATAATAAGCATCTTTGATCAAAAGATCATAATATATTTAATTCTCTTTTTCCCTTTCATGTATCCCCTGTTTCAATTTTTATTCGCAGCAATGAATGATTACGATTCGATAAATATTTATCGTTGCAATACAGTCGTTTCATGTCGTTTATTAAAAGTTAATTAATTTTTAATTATTAATATTTATAGCAAATTATGTTTCGATACTAATCGTAATCGTGTTTAGTACAAAAATTACAATACAATACGAAGCGTTTCTCATCACTACTTTATTACTCGAGAGTCACCGTGCGAATGATGACAAAGCCGTAATGTAGCGCGCTACTGTTTATATTTTATATTGTCAAAGTCGAACACCGTGTTAATGATAATTCGTTGCCGAAATATTTTATACATTATAAAATATACTTTAACGCTAAATATTAAATAACAGAAGTATTTTAATTTATAGATTAATTAATCGAATATTTATTAAACAATTAATTAACATACGTAGCATTTTGCATCACTACTTTACTGCTCGAGTGTCACCGAGAATAAATGATAGCAAAACCATTACATTCAAACAATAGCAACCTATTATTTACGTCGCCAAAATCGAACATAATATTATTGATAAGTCGTTGCCAAAATATTTTATATATTATAAAATATGCACTAACGCGGAATATTAAATTATAGAAGTGTTTTAATTTATTGATTAAATTGATTATTTATTAAGTCTTCATCACGGAGCCTTTATGCTAATTATTTAGGTATATAATTCAATTGTTTTATCGCGCGTTCTTTGATAATCCAAATATATTTTGATTATCAAAGGAACACGCGTGAAATACGTTTTATTTTAAGTATCATTGAAAAAATAATTATTGTCCGTAAAGCTCGCAACGAAATGATTATTTATTATCTTAGATTTCTATCACTTTGATTTTTCTACTTGACAATCTCAATATAATTTGGATTGTGAGAGAACACGAAGTAAAACAATCGAATTATAGATGGAAATAATTAGCATAACGAAAGACTTCATGAGTGATGAATAGTTTAATAAATGATCAATTAATCTTAATCAATAAATTAAAATACTTCTATAATTTAATATTCCTCGCGCAAATATTTTATATTACAGAAAATATTTCGGCAACGAGAGAATTATCAATAACACGGTGTTCGACTTTGGCAATATAAAATATAAACAGTAGCGCGCTACATTACGGCTTTGTCATCATTCGCACGGTGACTCTCGAGTAATAAAGTAGTGATGAGAAACGCTTCGTATTGTATTGTAATTTTTGTACTAAACACGATTACGATTAGTATCGAAACATAATTTGCTATAAATATTAATAATTAAAAATTAATTAACTTTTAATAAACGACATGAAACGACTGTATTGCAACGATAAATATTTATCGAATCGTAATCATTCATTGCTGCGAATAAAAATTGAAACAGGGGATACATGAAAGGGAAAAAGAGAATTAAATATATTATGATCTTTTGATCAAAGATGCTTATTATATGCTTATAATATTTCTTTAACAATATTAGAATTAAATATATTTCGACCAATGCTTTAAATTTTCTCAATCCTGGTTAATTAAACAATATACAATTTGATCGAGAATCGATTTAATGTGATAGGAATCCAACATATTAAATAATCACATCGATGTTTGCAATCTTTACGGACAATAATTATTGTTTTAATACTTAGAGTCACAAATATATTTCATCCGTGTTACTTTATTATTCTACTTGACAATCTAAATGTAATTTGGATTGTGAGAGAACACGAAGTAAATCAATGGAATTATAGATGCAAATAATTAGCATAATGAAAGGATAAATTGTTTAATAAATAATCAATTTTAATCAATAAATTAAAATACTTCATTAATTTAATATTCCGCGTTAATGTACATTTTATAATATATAAAATATTTTGGCAACGAATTATACGATAACACGGTGTTCGACTTTGGCAATATAAAATATAAACAGTAGCGCGCTATGTTTTGGCTTTGTCATCATTCGCACGGTGACTCTCGAGTAATAAGGTAGTGGTGAGAAACGTTTCGTATTGTATTGTAATTTTTTTACTAAACACGATTACGATTAGCATCGAAACATAATTTGCATTAAATATTAATATAAATTAATTAATTAAAAATTAATTCACGACATGAAACTGTATCGCAACTATAAATCTTTATCGAATCGCAATCATTCATTACCGTGATTAAAAATTGAATCAAAATATACATAAAAGGGGATAAGAGACTTAATTATGTTATGAACTTTCGATCATTGATGCTCATTATATTTCATTAACAATATTAGAATTAATTATATTTCGACCAATACCTTAAATTTTAACAATCCTTGTTAATTAAACAATGTACAATTTAATCGAGAATCGATTAAATGATAGGAATCCAAAATGTTAAATAATTGCTTCGATCGTTGCGACCTTTACGGACAATAATTATTATTTCAATACCTAGAGTCACAAATATATTTCATCCGTGTTACTTTATCGTTCTACTTGAAAATCTAAAAATAATTTGGATTATGAGAGAATACAAAGTAAAACAATCGAATTATAGATGCAAATAAATAGCATAACGAAAGACTCCGTGATAAATTGTTAAAAAATAATCAATTTAAATCAATAAATTAAAATACTTCTATAATTTAATATTCCGCGCGCGAATATTTTATATTACAGAAAATATTTCGGCAACGAGAGAATTATCAATAACACCGTGTTCGACCTTGATAAACAGTATCGCGCTATTGTTAATACGTTACACGGCTTTATTATCATTCGCACAGTAACCTTGAGCAATAAAGTAGTGACGTTTCATATATTATCAAATTCTTTCTTTACATAGTCGACCCTGGCGATATAAACAGTACCGCGATAATGTTCTTGACTTACGATCATTCGCTCAGTGGCTCTTGAGCAGTGAAGTAGTGATGTGAGACGTTTCATATATTATCAAATTCTTTCTCTAAACACAATTGCAAGTGCAACGAGGAACTTTTCGTGAATAAGTGTAAGTGCAACGAGGATTAAAGTGCCATGAGAAAAGAGCGAAGAAAGCAAAAGAAAAAAGGAGGTTTTGGAAGTGGATGGATCAATAAGATATGATGTAAGTCATTAATATAAATTATTTATCACATTCATTATTTATTATATTGTTGCGTCCCCGCGTCCCGTCCCGCTGAATGTATTCGTCACCCGTTGAATTCTTTCGAAGAAGATCGTTTTCGCGCGCGTTGTCAAGATATTGTTATAAACAACTGTCAGAGAGTCTAAAGCCCAGCTGTCAAGTTGTGCGGACGCGCGTCTATTTGTGATCCGTTTTACGATTATTTTGAATTCTTGTATGTTACTCGCGATTTATTAAAATTCTTGTGCACCTTAAATCGCGTTATTATTTACGAGTGCACGAGCGTCAGCGTATGCCGATTGTGTCGCGCGCGTTCGATATATACCGCGTTCCGCGGACGCAACAATATATAAATTATTTATCAATAATATATATATTCAAAATATACATATTTCTCGTTTCGTTTTATTTCTTTGATTGTGATTTAATAGTGATTTTAAATTGTAACATATATAATACATATACTTATAAAAAATATTCCATTTTATTTTAAAATAATTAAAACATTTATAAAATTTTTTATTAATTAATATTTTCAGATACTTTTATGTTTTGTAAAACATTTCAAATTAATATATTTATTTAAATATTTCATATATATAAAAAAATAGAAATTTTTTTATTTATCATATTTTTAAAAGTTTATATCTAAGAAATATAAATTATTTTGTAATTACGCAGTTTATAATATTAAAATATATCTATTTAAAAGTAAAAATGTAAAAATTAATTGCGCGCAATAATTAGGTTTAAAATCAATTATTTTGAACATTGCTTTGTATAATAGATGTTCTCTTATCCTTTATATTTTTATTTATCGTTTATATTTACAAATTTAAATTTATGTACTATATTACAAAATAAATTTCAAATTATTTATTATATTATATATAAAATTATATATAATATAACTCTCCCATGGGGTACACCTTGTCGCGGTGGGAGGGCTTAGTACTTGGATGGTGCCTTGAGGTTTATCTTAAATTTTTCTATTTATGATAAATCTTAAGGTGCCTGAATGGGAAGCTAAGTACCCTTTCGCGTCGTCGGTGCCGTAAACGTGCCGCGGACGGCAAGCGCTTCGTTACCGCGTTTTCGCGTTGTAGTATTCTCGCGTCGTCGCGTTTTCGCGGAACTTTTGGACTTTTCATATAAAATCCCAATTTCATTTATTGTCACGAGTCTCTACTTCTGATGCCAACTAACTGGGATGTTTCGAGTTTGCACACGTTGCTATGCAACGTACACTCTTGCTTCGTGCTTCGTCAAGTGATTCGGCCCGAATTAGTTAGAACTCGATCGATTGCTCGGAATGGTCGTCAATGGGTCCCTTCTCTTTGCTCGTCTACAGCCACACGCACTGCGTGTGTTAACCCTGTCGAGGAGTCGAGTGGATTCCCCTAGGCACGATTTTCGCTCGGTAAAAGGGGTTGCCTCCCCATTTTCTAAATTGCTGAATGTTAGCATTTAAAAAATGTGGGTATCCTCTTCTTTTGCCGTCTACCAGCCTGGTGTAGCCATATCCTGCATTGCGGGAAACTTCGTGTTCCGGGCGAAGCACCTGAAATCGTGCTTAGCGGGTCCAGGTTCGGTACGAGATAGGATAATTATGCGCGAAAAAGAGTTGGTGAACTTCATTTTCCTCTATTTCCGTCAATCGTTTCGTCTTCTTTCCGGTTTGGGCTTAATCCTTGCTCGTTGTATCGTTGCATTCCTGACCTGTTGGCTCGAAGCTGATTCTCATAAGTGAAATGGGATTTTCGTTCGTACCGAAATCGGGAGTGCCGTTCAAAGTATATACATATTAAGTATGTACATCGCGCGACCAAATAGAAAATTTTTTATCGTACCGAAATAGTGCGGGAACCGTTTAGTATCGCGCGTAAAAAAGCGAAAATAGCGATATAAAAATATCGCTCGTGAGTGCGGGAGTGCCGTTAAGTATCGCGCGCCTGAGACTGAGAGGAGGGGGAGGCCTAGGAGAGGCTTCAGGTTCCGGCAGAGCAACCTTCTGGTAAGCAATTTATTTATTTGTAATTATATATTAAATATTAAATATATTTATTATAATTTAAATTAAACAGTTAATCGCAACAATTAATTTGATGTTTTTATTTATATTTAAATAAGAGAGAATTAAAGAAAAAGATTTTTAAATTAAAGCTATAATCTTGTAAAGGTGTAAGCTTTTATAAAGTTATAAGAGAATTATTAGTAATGTTTTTTAAAATTTATAGAATTATTTTATTAATCTGCTATTATTATATGCATCGAATATAAAATTCAATGTATACAATAATTTTTGAAATATTAATTATTTTGAACGCTGCTACATTGGAATCTTCTTTTGTATGTTATAGATTGATGCAACAACCCTGATGATCTGAGAGGAGGAGCAGGCCTAGGAGAGGCATCCTGCACCGGCGGAACAACCTGATGGTGAATATTATTATTTATATATTAATTGTTATAAATCGTTAACTTGTTATAAACGAACAATAATTCGATCTTATTATTTAAATGAATTAAAAAGAAAGATTTTTGTAAAAGTCATATAAAATTTTCTATTTAAAAAACAGTTTCAAAAATTTATAAAATTTTTCCATGCGTGTTTATCTGCTTATTATTTTACACATCGGATATAAAATTTCGCGCGATAAAAATTTTTTAAAATATTAATTGCATTTTGTGAGCATTATTATAAATGAATTTTATATTTGTATGTTACAGACAACTAGCTTCGATAATAACAACTCCGCTGTTGCGCATCAGTGCCGGTGAGTGAAAAAAACTTTTATTTAACTTTAAGGTAACGGATTCGTAGAGATTGCAGATGTAGATGTAGATGTAGATTGTAGATTGTAGATAAATCCGTTGCCTTAAAATGGATGAGCTAGGATGGATTAAATTAAATAAATTAAATTAAATAATTAAATTAAATGAATTAAATTAAATAATTTTAATAAGTTCTTTCGAACTTATGTTTTACATCTATTGCGAAAATATATTGAAATATTAATTAAAAAAAGAAGAGATCAAGAAAAGATTTTGTCTAATTTATTAAATAAAGGATACCCATTAACAATTATCAATTTTGTCAATATTTGATGCTAATTTATTCTTATAATACGCACTTATTTTCTGATTGCTCATAGCTCATCCATCGTAGAATTTGTTTATAGATATTGTTTTTAAACTTTACTTTAACTTAATATAAAGCCAAATGATTAATTAATTAAATAATTTGTAATATGATAAATACACACATTAATTTTATATTTTATTATAAAATATAATTTATAGAAATTTGTAGTAATTTGGCTTTATTTCAGTTAAAATAAAGTTATATTCAATATTTAACGAACGATCGTGAAATCGAACGATCGTTACTAAATGAGCGTAAATATTTCACGCTCTTTTGCCCTTTATCCGGCAAAAGAAGGAGTAATTATCTCCTTCTTTGATCTCTGATTAGAGATCGAGAAAGAAAGTGGCCAGGATCAACGAAAGGTAGGTTCAACTGGCCTGAAGAGTACGGTTAGGGCACGCGGTTAGGGCACCTGACTAAAATTTATACATGATTAGGTAAGGTGATGATTAGAGATAGGTTCCTCAAATCTCGAATAATTTTAGTTAATCAGGAAGTAGGGTTGTTAAGGCTATTAAGTAAAATCATAAAAATTCTTCTATTAATATTAGGGTCGTTAGGTCTCTTAAGATCATTAGAATTCTGTAATAGTAGGATTGTTAGAGCTATTAAAATTATTAGAATCCTTTAATAATAGGGTTGTTAGGGCTATTAAGTAAGATTCATTCTTTCTTTTAATATTCCAATAATCCTAGGGGTAAATTAAAATTATTTTCATTTAGTTGAATTTATTTTTAATAACGTTGTAAAAATAAATATAACATGTTTTAAAAGTGAAATTTAAATTATCAAAATTATCTTCAGAAATATTAAAGAAATTGCATAATTATTAACGTTTAAGAAATCTTAACATGTTATATTTTATTTTAAAACTTAAAAATATATGTGTATTAAATCAAATATAATATTAAATCCAAATGTTAATGCTATCAATATCAAATTATTATATCGATGTTATTAAATATTTGAATAAATCGAATATTATTATTTAATATTGATAACATCATAAATTTGTAAATTGTAAATTGTTAATTATAAATAGTTATAATTGTATTTTAATTATAATCTAACATTGATATTTTAATTGTAAAATACAATACAATTATGACTATAATTATATTATATGAAATTGTATTTACGATTGTAAATTCTTATGTAAATTACACGAAAAATTATCGAAAGTATACGTGTAATGATTACATAATAGTAATTAACATAATAGTAATTCATTAAATTAAAGTATTTGTTTCTGAAGTATATATTTTTTGAATATTCATAAAAGAATAACTGTTTGTATTTTCATGTCAAAGAGTCATTAATAAATTCGGAAAATTTTTATATAAAATGTAAAAATTCGATGCTAAATTAATGATTAAATATAAGCATTATAAAATTTGACGGACGTTCGTTACAGAATCGCGAGTCAATTATTATAAATTTAATGATATGCTTTCCGTTAGCTTTATTTATTTATGAATTCGATATCGCGCGGAACTGAATATTCTTAAAATAAATTATTAAATTATGATTGCGAAAATACCGTGTTCTCTCCGCGTTCTCTTCGTGTCATACAAGATTATCATTTTAACAAAAGAATTTGATCGCTGTCCCTCTCGTTAGATAATATTCCTAAATATTGCTAATTAAATATAAAGAAATGTCGAATAAGAGAGTGAAGATTCGATGTGATATGTCCACGATTAAGTATTAGCTTCACAAAATTTAACGATCACCTTCGATATTATAGAATCGCGAGTTAATTATTATGAATTTAATAATTTGTTTTTTCAGTTATATTTGTATTTACGAATTTTTTTTTCTTATCGGAAAATATTCATAAATAAATTAATAAATTACCGTTGCGAAAACACCGTGTTTTTCTTGCGTTCTTTTTCGCGTTCTTATTGTTAGACGAGATTGTCGTTTTAATAAAAGAGTTATCATTGTTCCTTCCGTTAAATAAACGTTAATGAAAGTTGCGTGGCTCGTACCGCCTAGGAGTCGAAACGATTTTCATCATGGAGAATTATTTCTCACCGGTTCTTGTGAGATCCATTCGCGACGTCTAGTTCGGTGCCCTGTTGAAAATTTGGAATTTTTATTATACGATTGAAGGAACTAATCCCAGGTTTTCCTGGCAATTTCCGAAAGCAATGATTTCGGTAGTAATTCAACGACGATACGCTTCTTTAACGTCGAATTAATTTAAATAATATATATTTAGATGAGCGAAATGTATCTTTTCTTTTCTTCGTTAAAAATGTTCTATCATTATTAGGATTGGTATTATTATTGTCTATATATATAATGCCAGAAAGATTTAATAGTAGATTAAATATGGATATAGCGTTGTGTATAAATTTTAATTTTTCACGTAATTTTATATTGTAATTAATTTGTATAATTTTTTTGATAAAAATGATTACGAACGAATATATTTTTAATTAATATAATTTGTCTCTTTTGAAATATTATTTCTAGGTGCTGGGGATATTAACATTAATTTTTAGTTTCTTTTAAGAAACTATTTGCAGGTATTGGACATCCATCGCCATTTTGAAATATTAATTTTTAGATATATACCATTTTATATATATGTATAATAAAATACATGCACAAATTCACGTATCCAAAATATTTTTATAATTTTTAATAATGTTATATATTTAAGCGAAATTATACATGAATGTTACATAAAATGTGCGAATACTTAAAAATTTCGAGATAAATCGAATGAGTACCCCTATATCAGTATGATATTGATTAAAAGAAAAGAAATTATTAATTTAAACGTTATAAGAATAAGAATCTAGAGAATTAATCTAGAATTAATTATTTAAAATTATTTGATTTATTTTATTTTGCACACTGTTCGAATTGAAATTTTTTAAATCTTGCTGATATCAGGTTCGATTCGTCTCGCGCGCGCGAACGGTACCCCAAATTATATGTGTTCGCACATTTAACACAAACTCCAATAATGCATGTATTTTATTATTTATAAATATAATCGTTCGTAATCACATTTCAATAAAAAAGGTCGTTATATCCATTTAATTTTCAATAAAGAAATATATTTCTTAATAATGGAAGAACATGTTTTGTGATGTGCATATCAATTTCGTGAATTGAAGATAATGACGAGGGATAATTGTCGTTGATTTATTACTGAAATCATTGCTATCGGGAATAGTCCGGAAGATCCAGGATTCGTTCCCTCCTACAGTGAAGTTCCCGACGTTCAATGGATCACTTAACTTTTCTTCGCAGATTGATCTTGCGAAATCTGATGTAGAAACAAGATGTTAATCATTCTCCATTTTTAAGATCGCTCCTCTTTTTATCGGATTACCGGTATGTCACTCGCGTATCTGCAATTGAATATTCTGAATATTATCGATTTATTTATTCGTCGCGTTTTATCGCGAATTTTAAATCGCGATTTATCTTATAAACATTCGCAAGTAAATCGGTCGGTGAATTGCATATTCACAAACATTACAGACCTCAAATGTTTGTCGAAATATTTTCGATTTTCTATATTTACGTGATAATAATTATATCGCGCACGTGTCTATTGAGAGCTTCGATTATTACATTATAAAAATTATACGTATCGCGATCAAATATTTCGCATATTATCGACTTATTTATTCGTCGCGTTTTCTCGCGAATTTTAAATCGCGATTTATTTAGTAATTTAATTGTTGATTTGGAAGTTTATTCTATCTTTTCATTTTGAACATTTCTTTTGATAATCTATGCAAAATGCGCCAGTAATGCAAATATTTTCTTTTACAATCGAAGAAACGATCAATAATTTTATTAATGACTCTTTTGATCACGATTATTTACGTTATATAAATCTTATTAAATTCTATTATTGCATATCTATTATTAATAATAAATGTCGCGTAATTAATCTTCGCTGATCAGTCTCGTCTGGACTACGTAAAAGTTTTTAGTAAATTTTATATTATACGTATATTTTGGACATTTTCGTGTAATAAATTATTCCATGTAATAAATTATTTTGTACTAAATTTCGAATTATATTTTATATTAAATTTGTATTATATTTTGTCATATATTTTGTAATATCTATTTAGCATAAAAATATTATATTAAGCATAAAAATATTATGTTGGTATGAAAATTATAATAAAAATATATAAAAATAATGTTAGCTATATTAAAGTGGAACATATGAATTCTTTATATTTTATATAATGGAAAAGACTTAAAATATTTTGCAACGTCTATATTTTTCGAGTTTTAATTATAAAAACTTCAGAAGAATCAGTGATTAATTTGACAAATTCTATGCATGTATTAATAATTAAATTTTTAAATAATTAAAAAAATGATTGATAAATATCAAAGATTAGTTTACTGCTAATTAAGAAGATTTATAGAAATACGGTTAAAAATGTTTTTATCCCACAGCAGGCATTTTGTGTTTTGTAAGTAAAAAGATATAAATATGACAATGAATATAGGAAAATATTTATTTCATTTTTGAATATTACAGTATCTTTCGCGATTGAATAATTTATTTACTATCAATTTACATACATAAGTATCATACATAAGATTACATACATAAGATACATAAGTATCTTGTTATAAAGCACTGGTGCCGGCATTTCTTGCACATAGCACGGAACAAAACTAGAAATTGTGCACATTATATATTACCCTCTGAGAACATTCATGGATATTGGCTTCGTAGTTCATGTCCACGTTTTCAATGTCCATAGAGGGAGTATGGCTTTCAGGGATCACCTAAAAATAGGCCATGATTCCTCTCATTGTCAGTCTTCTCTCTGGTCACGTCCATTCTATTCATCCATTCTCGCCTTCCATCTGCGCTTTCGGTCTTTCCATCGTGACGTAAAGCGCACGATTCTTCCACGAGCAAGAATTTCATTCACGATTGATTGTACAGCTTATATTTAAAACTGATTAAGAGAAAATGACAGATTCAACATTAACGGAGGAAGAATTAACGCAAAAACACAAGAAAGAGCGAAAGGAGTTGCAAGGTATTCAAATCAGAAATCAAATTTCCTATCACCTGCAATTTTGTGCAATCCTTTTTTCTTTTTTTTTTTTTTACAGTAAATTTATGTGATGTTAGCCATTTTCCAATTTGATAAGATTAAAATTTTTTTTTTACATAATGTCAGAATCAATTCAAAGTTCTCTTTCTGATTTTTTTGATTGTAGCACAGATACAAACTTTAAAAAAGTCCATTTGCAAAGGTGACAAGAAGAAGAAGAAAGAGATTGCAGAAGAGATAGGGCGCTTAGAAGAAAGCCTAGAAAAACAGCACGCAGAGGAATTGAATGCATGGAGATTGGCACATGTTACCCTGAACGATCAGCAGACAGAATCTGCACAAGTAAGCAAAGAAGTCGATAAGGACAATAGTAGCTTGGAACAATCAACACACAGAATTTCCAAAGCACAAAAGAGGAGAGAAAAAAAAGCAATTGCAGAGAAGGAACGCAATCAGAGAATCATTGAGCAAGAGACGCTTAACACCTTTGGCAAGAGAAGTATTGAAACGGAGGCCATAAAAGAAATTCTTTCCAAGCGAAACTTGATGATCTATGAAATCCCTAGTGATGGCCACTGGTAAACATTTCGTTATTCTTGTGTAACTATGTATAGTCTCATTTATTTTGCTGAGAAAAGCAAGAATGAAGGGACTAACAATATATTGTATAATAATTTAGATATTATTTAAGATTTGTTTATTCATAAACATATAAGAGTCTGAATTTTTGTTTGTAGTTTATATAATGCAGTGGCACATCAACTTAAAATAAATGGGGACACACCTCTGAGCTTAGATGATCTCAGAACAAAAACTGCAGATTATTTGAGAGAAAACATGAACGATTTTCTACCATTTCTTTCTAATCCAGATTCTGAGGATTTATTGACGCCCGAGGAATATGAAAAATATTGTAATGATGTGGCTGAAACAAGCGCTTGGGGTGGTGCTGTTGAGGTAAATATAGACATATGCCATACATTTTTAAAATATAGAATAAATATGGATATAAGATTCTTACAATCAAGTTACTTTCTCTG
Organism: Camponotus vicinus; assembly: GCF_025532165.1. Taxonomy (NCBI): domain Eukaryota; kingdom Metazoa; phylum Arthropoda; class Insecta; order Hymenoptera; family Formicidae; genus Camponotus; species Camponotus vicinus. The sequence continues at coordinate 14,959,374 of NW_028141977.1, forward strand.
TGATTTAATATACTGATTAATATATGTAATTTTTTTGGTAACATTTTGGTTTATTGCAGTTGCAAGTATTGTCGCGTATATTGAAATGCCCAATTGAAATCATACAAGCTACAGGGGCTCCTTATATCGTCGGAGATGAATACAGCAATGATAAAAAGGTAACATTGACTTATCATCGTCATATGTATGAGTTAGGCGCTCATTATAATTCCGTTACAAAATGCGTTCAGGACGAGGAGAGTTGATGAAAGTTTCTTCTAGATCTATATATTTGTCTTACAACTGTCTTCAAGTTATTATCAAATGATTGGATTACACATATCTCGATTTATGAGTATGTGCTTTATTAGTTACTAAATTAATTTATCCTGTAGGGAAAGTAACTATAAATTTTTAGACATTATAAAAATATTTTTAAGGATATATGAAATACTAAAAATATGCTGCCAGCAGAGAGAACATTCAATCTTCCGATGAGAATCATATTTTTAAACTTTACAATTATTACGCGAGTGATTATTAGCTATTAATGTGTATAAGAGAAATTCTTCAAATGTGTATTGTGACTATTAAAAGATTAAATGTAAAATATATCACAAATTTTATCATAAAACAAAAACTGGAGAGTTATATCTTAGACTAAATCTGTGCTGAAAATACATTATTGTTTAGAATAAGAGATTTAATCTTAATAGTCACACATTTTAGGAATTTTTTTCTATAGTCATTAGTTAAATGCAAGATACATATCAATGAATCATCCATAAAACGTATCTTCTTGATCATTTTAATCCAATTTGAAATTTTGATCTGCACATTTAAGCTAAATATGACTGCCAAGTTCTATTGAAATATAAATAATAGATTATCTATAAATTCCAAAAGCATACACTTTTATATTTATTCCTAAAGCTTTATATGTGGCAAATATACGTTTCTTGTGTTTATTGAAACTTAGAATTCTCAGAAATCCATATGTAATACTCTTATATATATTAAAATCATATATATTCACATTCAATACTAATAAATAGTTGCATATGCCTCATATTAATGTCACATGTGATTCTTATATTAAATAAGTGAACTTTAACAGTTACATTTGGTATTAAATGTGCTATGAAAATTGGACAATGAACTTTAGGATTGTTTAGATTTGACTGAATTATTATAACTAAAATATTTCAAAACTTTGATGTTGTGCAAAGCTGATTTAAAGTTCCTGTGTTATTAGAGATTAAATTTATATAGAATATTTATATAGTTTTCAAACATGGATATCAGACAATATAAAAATATGCTGCCAGCAGATATTATGTAAGTACTTATTAAGATTCGATGTTCTTTAGTTTTTTCCAAAAAGATTGATGAAGTATGTGTCGTTCCTTTTTTTTTATCGCGCATACTGTTCGTGTTCATTAGTAGCTGTCGGGAAATATCGAACGGCTATCAAACCTGCGCCTATAGAGAACTTCCAGAATTGCGTTCCAAAATTCGACTCAAAACTGTGACGAACAGATTGGGTACAAAAAAGAATAAAAGTACTCTAATTTATTTTGACTCATAAAAGTTAAATCTTTGATCCCAAACTTTTTGGAATAAATAGGCTTCTATAGATTGATAAATTGAATTTCTACAACTTTGAAACACATAGTCCCTTATAAGAGTATTAGAATGTTTCTTAATTAGAAAAATCTTCCTTTGTTTCTTCTACAAATAAATTTTTTAGTTAACTCCTTACAGATTTCCAAAGATGTATTATATATCAGAGATTCTTATTTATAATATAAATTTTTTTTTAATTATTTTGAGTTACGTATGAGAATGATTTTTCTAAAGAATGATACATTGTTTTAAGTTTGATTGCCTTATAAATCACTGATGAGGCAACAATACACTAAAAGATTATAAACAATAGTTTGAATAAGTAATCTTGGAAATTCTGTTTGCTATGTGATATGATAATATAAAAGTGATAGAAAAAGAAGAAGGGAAAACAAGGAATACAATAAATGATTTATAATTGTAACATTAGCAGACAAGGAACATTCTAATTTATACACACATGAATGATGCTGTTCTACTCCGTGTTCTTGCGATTTTGTAAATATATATTCGTTTGTATAATGAGTGTTCTGTAGTCGGGCATCAAATAAATATAATATACACAAGAAAGAAAAACACTGTTTATATATCTTCAATGCAGTTTAATTTAAAATTAAAAAATATATATATTGTATATATATATATTTTTTGTGTATAAGCCGCAGTTATCTATTGGAAAAAAAATAACATTTACATTTCGATAATAAATATTAGTGTTTTTTACTGCTTTAAATGCTTTCTAAATTATCATTTAAATATATCATTTAAATTACCTTTCATTTTATTTTTCCCCATTGTCACTTAATGCTTTATCATCCTCAACAATCTCTTTATTTTTATTTGGATTTTCGTCTGGTTTCATGTGAGGGAAGAGCAATACTTCCTGTAAAGAGGAAATTATGTATCTATTATGTGTCTTCTAGCACAAGAGACAATATAATAAAATCTTGTAATTCTCAACAATTTCAATTATAGAAGAAGATAAATTAATTTTAAAATGCCTTAAAATGCCGATTTTTTTTTCTTTCGCTTATTTTAGGAAATATAATATATATTTGATCACACTCACTTTAATATTGTTCGTGTCGGTGAGGAACATTGTTAATCGATCGATACCCAATCCCCAACCTGCCGTTGGCGGTAAACCATATTCCAAAGCAGTACAGAAAGTTTCGTCAACCAATTGCGCCTCTTCATCACCGGCCGCTTTATCCATCGCTTGCTGCTCGAATCTATGCATGTATTTAGTGTTCAAAATTTATGAAAATGTGATCTTAATCTCTTAAAAAATGTATTTTTATGATATAAATTTTAATAAAAATTAATTTATTACCTTTCTCTTTGAATGAATGGATCATTCAATTCGGTGTACGCATTGCAAATTTCTTTCGTTCCAACAAATAGTTCAAATCGTTCTGTAAGACCTTTCTTGGATCGATGCCATTTTGCTAAGGGAGACATCACTTGCGGATGATCAATGATGAATGTAGGATTAATGATGGAATCTTCAATAAATGAACCAACAAGCTGTTGTAAAAAAATATATAAAATATATATAATTAGGATCTCTATACCTACATGCATATATAACTGCATATATTTATTAGTATTTCACACATGTATCTATTATTTATTCTTATTTTGTAAAATGCCATCTATCAAAAGAAAACGTGTCAAGTTGAAAAAGTTTTAAGCATTTCATTAAGAAAAATTTGCATTCTTACTTTGTCTAATAACCTCGCTGATGTTTTAGGAGGAGGACATTCGATCTTATGGTGATCACAGAGATCGCTCAAAATCTTATTTGCCTCTGGTGTATTAAGCTGATCTGCTGCTGGCAACTTGACATCAAGAACCCTCTCCAATTCCTCCATCATTGAAATGCGCTTAAAGGGAGGCGTAAAGTCGAGCGTAAGTGTCGAGCCTTCATTGGTATTGTACTCTATCTTCCAACTTCCATGTATGGCTTTCACCATGCCTGATATCATGTTTTCCGTAATCTCCATGAGATCATTATAGTCCGCATATGCTATATAAAATTCGCAGGTGGTAAATTCAGGGTTGTGGGTCAAGTCGATACCCTCATTCCTGAACTGTCTACCGATCTCGTACACTCTGTCGAGTCCACCGACGACTAACATCTATTAAATATTTACGGCTTTAATCTCACTGAGTCTCATTCTTTCGTTTTTCGAATAAATTTATTTTTTCAAGTTTAATTTGAAGAAGGAAAGATTTATTTACCTTGAGATATAATTCTGGAGCTATTCTCATATACAAATCCTTGTTGAGTTCGTTATGATGCGTAATAAAGGGTTTGGCAGTCGCGCCTCCAGGGATCATGTTCATCATAGGAGTCTCAACTTCCAGGAAGCCCATATTATCCAGAAACTTACGTATATAAGCGATTATCCGCGCGCGTATGTGAAAGATTCGTCGAACTTTGTCATTCAATATAAGATCCAGATATCGTTGTCGGAATCTCGTTTCCTGATAATAAGTACAAAGGCTTTTAGCACATATAATATTTTTACAAATATATTTACATAATATATTTATATCATCTCTACAACAGAGTTCTACAACATGTATTTTTTGGTGAAATGATTTCTTACCCTGTCTTTTAGACCATAGTGAAGATGTGGCAACATATGCAAACATGGACTCAAAAGAATAATTGAAGACGGTATAATCGAAAATTCGCCCGTTTTACTTTTGGCAGGATAGCCGATAACGCCTATAATATCGCCTCTCTTAATTTTGGCTGTATCTCTTACAAACAGGTCCTGACATTGATACAATTTTGCATTAGCCATTATTTGCAATTTGACACCCTCTCCTCGGAGGTCATAGAAAACCAGTTTTGAACCAGATTCTCGAATAGCATGGACACGTCCAGCGACACTTTCTATCGTGTCCTTCATTTGTTCACCATTCTTAAGTTTCTTGCTATACTCTTCGATAAAGTTTGTGAGCGAAATCGACACATCGAATTTATGCGGGTAAGGTTGATCGGCGGTTTTGAGTAGACTGACGATATTCGATCGGAGCTTGAAATATTCCTAGAAACAAAATACAACAAAAAAATTACTCAGTTTTGCATTATATAGACTAATTAATAATTTGAAATGTTGAAACATATAAGAGGCAGAAACTGAATTGTATAAAAAAATGCAGTTGTTTGCTCATGAAGAGATTTTAATTCTTCACAAGTCATACTTGTAAAAAGAAAAATTTCCTTAAGATATTCACGATATAAATTATCTAGCAAAACTGTTTACATTTGGACTAATATTTTCCTCCTTCCTTTCTTTGATCTCATTCTTCTTAGAACTCTGATTCTTGTTGATAGCTGCTACAAGTTCCTTGGCCTCCTCCTTTATAGCCTTCTCCTTAGCCTTCTGCTCAGCTTTGAGACGTCTCTTCTGCTCGCTGCAATATAATCAGAATAGCTTCAGCATCTTTCTAGAGATCTGATGCTGCGTCAAGCGATTCATTACGCACTTGGAAAACCGACGTAGGGACGTCTGACGCAACTTTATCTCGCGGTTCGCAAGCCACGCGCGCGTTCGTGATACGACAGCGCGACTTTTGCCCAAGGTGCCGAGCATGATCGTCGTTACCTCGCGGGATTAAACTTTAACCCACGTGACGCGCTCGCGTCAGAGGGTCTTAGATCTGTCTTAGAGATATCGTTATCTGCGAAAAAACACGGGCGGACGAATACAGGATCTCGCGTCAAGCGTGCAACGTGGGTGACCGCGTGGCGGGGCAAGCCGCATATTGTTCACCAGGTTATGTCGCGCGCGCTGGAAGCGGATCCTCGCGCAATCGTAGGTCACGGATTGAGACTTACGCTCGATAATATAACGCGCACTTTTTCCTCTATATACTCACTTCTTCGACAACTTTTCTCCCTCCGTTACGTCCGCCATACTGCTGATGAACCAGCCGTGAAAGAGGGTCGGTCGGTCGCTCGCACTGCGCTGATCAGACTGCGTGTGCGAACGCGAGCCGCGAGCTGCACGTAAAACGTGAAACGTCCGATTCCGAGGTTTCCTCGATTGAGATTAAGGTGCGCTACGTCGTTCTCGCGGGCGATTATAAAACGGAAATCTTTCGCGGAAAGTCGCAGGCGGTCCGGTCGCTCTTCTAAAAGCAGATTACGATGGACGCGAACGAGTGATCTTCGAGTAAAAATCAAATTGCGCTCGTTAATTTCCAAGTATTAAATCGTCCACGCGAACGAAATGTCATTTATTTAACGTTTGATCAAGGACATCGATAACCTTACGTCCAAGTACGTTCAAATATCGGGCTGAATGATACACGATAACGATTTCTTATACGTGTTGCGAGAGAATAAAATGTTTGAACGTGACGTTTGACGTACAGTTCCTTTTCTCGCGAACCGCGCGATCTTTGACCTATATAGGTCAATTTTTTCTCAAATTATTAGTTTTTAATTTTATTATCATTACAGTATTTCCTTTCTTTTTAAATTATATATAATTATATTCTTATTTTTTTTATATTTTTATTTATTTTATTCATTTATTATATTTAATTTATTTTCTGTGCTTTAAAAATTTTTTAAGGGCTTCTCCCTCCTTTTTGGATTCGTATATGAAGTTTAAAAGCCGACATCAATTAGGATCCGGATTGTCGCGAAAACGAAAGAATTTTGGATAGAATATCACCAAAAAGTCTTTCCTTTCTAAAAATATAATTTATTTACTGAAATTATATTATTTTTTCACACACATATAACAAATATTTTAAAAATTACATATTCAGAATATTACATACATATATCATCTTTATCCACTAAGAAATAATGTAAATGATTTTTGTATATTAAGAACAATCTTAATATTTTTTATATTATATACATTTATTTTTTTTTCTTTTATCGTTAAACCATATTTTATATATTTTTTTGTATCTTTCATAAAAAATATACTTTATAAATCCATTTTCTTTATTGTAAAATTCGCTTGGAACAAACGATTTCGTCTCCATTTTTCTGCAAAGTATAATTTCATGTTTATATATCGGAAAAAAACTGGCTACAAGAAAAACTTATTATCATAGATAAGGCAGTTGATTTGGATTACAGCAGAATTTTCTCACTGTCTGTTTGTGCCTCCAAGCTATTTGTGCTTCATCTCCTCATTGAGTGCACTTGAAATATTAAATTCCTCCAAGCCCCGATCCGAGATTTAAATCGCAAGATGCTGGACGACGCATACAACAAGATCACGCATTGCTTATTCGATATGGACGGTTTGTTGCTGGGTAAATAAATTAATTCTGCCAAAACTATGGGACAGAGATAATTTTTTTCAATTCGACTGCAGTTGTTTTTTTCTTTTTTGCAGATACAGAATATTTGTACACCAAGGCCTTCAATCGTATCACTAATCGTTATGGCAAAGAGTTCACGTTGGAGCATAAAGCGCACGTGATGGGTTTCAAGACCAAGAAGGTCGCCTGCTACATAGTTGAAGAGTTAGAGTTACCATTAACAGCCGAGGAGTTCAGACAAGAAATTGCCGAGATCTATCGGGAGTTATTTCCACAGACTAATCCCATGCCAGGTAATACTCTATACCGAGATTGATCGTTGAGATTCAATGCGATAACGTAATATAATATATATCTCGAGTAACAATATATATGATCTTATCTCTGAAATAATAGGCGCTGTACGGCTCTTGAAGCATTTAAAGGAAAATAACGTTCCAATCGCGTTAGCCACGAGCTCCGATCGAGAGAATTACGAGGTGAAAACCAGCCGTTGGCGTGATCTCTTTGACCTCTTCGATCACATAGTGCTCGGCGGCTCAGATCCCGAGATTGTACATGGAAAGCCGGCACCTGATATATTTCTCACGGCTGCCAAGCGTTTCCGCGACAATCCGGATCCTTCGAAGGTAATCTTCGGATCCGAAGGTATTCTTCGGATAGCTTAACTCTCAAATACTTCCACATGCAAGAGAGATATTATTTTAACCGATAAGCATCGATTAAAATTTATGTAAGATTAATTGTCCGAGCCATTTTTAGTGTCTGGTCTTCGAGGATTCGCCGAACGGAGTTGAAGCGGCAGTGAACGCTGGAATGCAGGTCGTCATGGTGCCGGATCCGAAACTTCCCAAACATTATACGAGCAAGGCGACTTTGGTCCTGAATAGTCTCGAGGACTTTCAACCAGAGAAGTTCGGGCTACCACCATACGTGACGTAGTACATTTCCTTTTCCCGATTTGTCATGCATGTATGCGTGCGTATGTGTGAGATGTGGATTCGTGCAGAGAGGATATATATACAGTTCACGTATTATCTCGAATAAAGATAATTTAATGAGAAGTTTTCGTGTGTGCAGTCTTTTCGATTATTGTTTATCGTTTCGATTATTGTTTGATCGATGTCTTTTTTTTTCTTTTTAAATCTCCTTATCCGTGTCATCGGACAGATCACCTAATTCATCGAAATCCTCTCGCGATCCGGCACTGCCGAACATCGCTACATTGGAACTACCGCTAAATATGCCTGTGATATTTACGCACGAGAACTTGTTGCGCCTCAATTGTCTGTCGATCGCTTCTCTCAGCGTGTTGTACGCGGCGATCATATCTCGCGAACACTGGGACAATAAATCTGAAAGCAGATTGAGAGATCAATATTCTTCTAATTCGGTTTCTTCGGATTCTAATATAACGTGTAAAAGAAAATCATTACGTTTATAAGCCGGTTGACTAATGTCAAACATCTTGTGGTAGTAGTACAACTGATTATAGAGATCTGTTCCGGAATACTGAAATATATAAACATGTAATATGATCTTGGAGTGAAAATTTCAAATTTTTTGGAATGTATTTGATTAAACTTACGACTTTGCTCATGGTAACATCTTTGCACGCTGGACAATCCGGGAACTTTCTCGCGAAATCTAATGGCAATCTTCTTGTTCGGTTAGAACAAAGTGGATTTTCGCACTCCAACCAACCATTATAATACCTGCCGATTGCTTTCCTCATAGCAAGTTGAACCACATTCTGTATTACGTTTGCGTATTTCCAGGGTGGTAATTTACAATCTTGATTGGGACACATACTGAGCGATAATTGCCGACCGGAATGCTACGCAAGATTAACAAACACTTAAATATATTCTCAATATACTGTAGAAGTCATAAATATTTTATGCGAGTTTTTCACTGAAAAGAAAAAATTTAAAATAATTTTGAAATTCTATCGAAGTAAGCTTACAAACTCTGTTATGGTATCTGTAATCACTATGTCCGTATTGCATCGCTCATTTTTACATTTAAATGTCAATGGAAGACAATTGTTGAATCTATCGTCGTTGATAGCCAATGGTAGGTTCAGAGTAGCCTCGCAAGCTAATGTTTTCGGCTTGTAAACAAATTGTAAACCTGGAGAACAGATTAACAGACATGTATATAATTTTTTTAAAGATTTATTTTTTTAAAGCTCATAATATAAGTTCAAAGTTACCTAAATTATTGGCCAAGAAAACATCGTCGATGCCCTCGATAGGTTCACAGATTCGTAATATCACGGGAAATATTTGACTCAACAAGTAATAATTGACATCCACCTTTAATTTCTCGTTATTCTTTACTTCATCGATGTGATACGCTCGTTCCGTCGCGCTCGCATCAGTTCCATCCTAATATAAAACAATAATATATAATTTTTTTTCAGATATTTATTTATTGGTATTTTCCGGTTTCTATAACTCAGGAAAATTCGCGAATCAAGATTGCAAATTTGATACCTCACATATAACATATGGTAACGTATCGCCGGCTTTCCACATCCGACCGCCCGCTTTATTTAATCTCAGCGCCACCATCACATGAGACAATTGCTTCTTATCCGGATATGCGTCTGGATTTTTGGATAGTTGTTTAGTGATGACAAATGCCGATAGCGGCGTCGTCCCCTCTCTCACGCCTTTCGCAACGTTCTGCATAATCTGAACAACCTGCTCCAGACGCGTTTCGCTCGCTTGATCACAGAGAAGTATATCTAAAACTTTTCTAAGAGAGAGAAGACGAATAATATTAGATTTAACATAATGAGAATAAAATTAATCTCTGGAAATATGTCCACTTACTTTCCAGTATCGCAAGCCAATGGACACCAATCTCTTCTCACAATATCCAAGCCCTTGTGTTCCTGTATTAATTGCATCTGACCATTTGGCAATTTCGTCATTGCAACAGCAGCGTATTTCTTCTTTTGCAAAAGCAATAGGTATCGGAATACTCCGTCTATGTCTAATTCGACTTTTTTATATCGGTTATTGACTTCTCGCATAATCTAGAAAATATTTAGTCCCGTATAATATATAACATTTAATCCTTTAATACTATAAACTGATGATAAATTAATATACATAAAATTTTCCATACTTTTCTACCAATCGAGAAAACATCGTCGTATTCTAAAATATTGGTGTTTATCATCAAGGAATCGGTATCACCATAAATCACCTCGTACTGTAATTTCTCAACCAAATGTTTTGTATCTTCCAGAATCTGTCGACCCTTGGCTGAGAGCAACAGCGGATATATGTTACATGTATATGTTGTGTTCTAGATATTTATTTCACAACTTACCAGTTATCAGAGCAGCAAGACCTTTGGCATAGAATCGACAATGTGTTGCTCCCAGACATCCATACATTGAATTGGCCGTAAGTTTTAATGCCATCTGCCTGATATGATAATCCATTTTTTGTTCCGGTGTAAGATTCGGCGTTTTCATTAATTGTTTGATTTGCTGTCTACTCTTGACCAATTTGTGAATTTCGGTTGGAATCACACCGGCCTCCAGATTCGATTCGGGAATACTCAATTGCTACAAATTATGCGAATTACGTTTTTATCCAAAACACTTTGATCTATCGACATTCGCGACGAAGAATTACCTCGACATCGGCATACGCCGCACCAGGTACAGTGGTGAAACACAAATTATACTCTTGTATGATACTCGGATACAGGGAATTGAAGTCCATCAATAGCACCAGCTTGTCATAGAAACCTTTCTTCGGATCGAGCACCAGGCCTCCGGTATATGCCGCAGCCTTTCTACGCGGACCATCTAATGTGCGTGATTTAGCATTAGTTATATAATCGCGTATAACAATATACAAAAATATATTGACATCTCACCGTCATCTCGTGCTTTCTTCTCAATTTTCTTGTCCGGAGTTATGTAATCCTTCAAATGGAAAGCATGCAACAACAAATACTCATTTCTTTCTGCTCTTCCGCCTAACAGTGTTCTCGATAAGATATTTCCTACGTTCGAAGATTGATTTGTACATGTAAAATGTTATATTTAAAATATTAATTGAAAGAAAGATGTTAAAGCAAGTAATACCAGCTAGAGAGGTGATTTGAAGTGCGAGCGGTATAATGTTGAGATCCATTACTATGGTTATAATGAATTTTGCTTCTTTTAACGTCATGTGCATTAGATTCAGAATTTTGTCCACTGTATTGTAGAACAATAGAGTCTCCGCTGGCGTAATCTCTTTACATTCATGTTCCTTCGTTTTTAACACCTATCACAAATATTTATTAAACTTGTATAATATTAATTTATATTTCGAGGAATATGACACTAATGTATCATGCAACTTACTGCACTGCAAAGCGATTGCAAATCATAACTTCTGACTTTCAAATTTAATTCCTTTGCCGAGATTTGTATATCGCAAATTGGACGACCGACAAATGCTTGATTGAGGATTATCTTTCCCTAAAAAATATAATTTGAATTAGATTCTTTTACTACATTCGTTATCTGATATTAATTTGTATATAATATTAATTTCGATTTTTAAAAAAGGTACATATTTACCCTGAATAAAGGAGGAGTTGTAGATTTTAATCTTCCCATTCTGTTCCAATTTGACACTTTTAATGAGAACATTCTTTGCATCAAGACGTCAAATTGAAATGCGCAGTCGTAGCCTATTATTAAATCCGGGTCTGCTTTCTGCATTAAAGTTAATAGTTCCTCGAGTAATTCACTTTCGGTTTCGCATTTTATTACTTCGGTATTCGCGACCTTTAAGGCGTCCCGGATTTGTCGCGGCCATGGAGTTTCTCGAGGATGTGTGACAACTGCGTAAAAAATTGCAAATCAATCACAAAGCTTTTATTAATATTTTAATTGATAGATAAACAGAAAAATATCTTGCAATTTAAAAATTAATGAAAAGAGAGTATTTCTAAATTATATAATGAAAGTATTTTTTGTTATTTATTTAATTGCAAAATAATATTGATGTTTTTAAATATCAAAAATAATTGTTGATGATAATTGAAGTAATCAACAAATGATGTAAAAATAAACATACAGCAAAATTGGCGATCATAAGGTGGTTTTGGTGGTTCTTTGTCGACATTATACTTGTGATGAATCAATACAACAACCATCACCACTTCGTTCTGCAGCTTTGCATTCAAGGACATCCTCACATTTAGGGTCGCTATTACCATTGGTGGCTTGGATTTTTCTTGGGAACATAGCGATATATTGTCCATGTCTGAAGTAACCACCTGTTGCATTATATAAACTGTATTCAAAAATTCAATTTTCTTATTATACCATATAACAAATGCACTTACTATTTGCGAACACCAGGCGAATCGTCCCGCGGTCGACGATATATTCTTAATATCTAACCAACAGGGTCCTTTAATCTTTCGTTCTATAAGTAACAGCTCTAATGCATTTACTGTTGTGCCAAAGACGCGTTCTATTGCCTGACCCGAGTAATCGGCATCAATCGCTGGATAGCGCGCATTATATCTGACTTCCAAATAATCGGAAGTTCTCGGTGTACCTTCCTTTTCGAAGGAATAATGCTTCTTTGTCTCTTTACAGTTAAACTCCATTATACGCATTTTATTCGCATATTCATCAAATTCTTTATATACGTCTTCAATAGTAGTTAATTGCGATTCGTTGTCTTTTGATGTCTTTATCTGTAATTTAGATCCATAAAAAGAAACTGCATTTAATAATTAATAACAATCGACTAATATTAACATATTTGAATCAAATAATAGCTTAAACAAAAATTAATGAAAAATTATATGCATACATATTTTCTAGGCAAGAGATATATTCTTCTTGGTATACAATGCACCATGACGCAACATGAACAATATACATCGTGTTTTGGTACATAAGTCTTGCCAAAGAGGTATACAGTTCCAGGATTTTTGTATGGATTTTCATATGCATCCAAATAATAAAACCTAAATACTTCTTCCTCATCTTTTGTCTTAACCAACTGTGGCGCTATTTCCGTCAAATCAACGGCGTTACCGATTTTCATACTTTTGATGGAAGTTTTATATGAAGTAGTTTGTATGTCTGTTTCATTCTTTTGAGGTATAACATTTTTATTCACTGGAAATGAAAAATCAACATCCATGCTTCCATCATCAAAATCTATAGTAGACAGCTGCAATGTATTTCATATGTAAAATTTTGCTCTTATAGAAATAATAAATGTAATAACAAATAAGATTATGGAAAAAGTAAAACTTACATCTCTGATACACTCATTAGGATCCATTACAGCAGTAACCTCATCTTCAATTATCTGACTTGCACTTTGTGTAATATTATTAGATTTTGTTAATTTTCTTACATCTTGTTCTTTTAGTTTTAAATTCTCTTCTACTTTCAAACAATTATTTATCTCTGCTGATTTATTCACACTCTTCTTTTTTGGCACATCAAATATCACAGTGTCATCTATATCTTCAATTATTTGACTTGCACTTTGTGCAATATCATTAGATTCCATTGGTTTCATCACATTTTGCTCTTCTGACTTTTCAGATATTTTCTTATCACTAATTTCTTGGTTTGTGGATAAAAGTTGATAATTTTGTCTGCAATTAATTTATCATTTGAAATTAATGTAGTAAACATGTAGTAAATATGTATAAATACAATTTATCAACTTACGTAATATCTGAGTGAACTGTACGACAAAATTTATTTTTATTGTTATTTGTTTGTGTTGGTTTGGAACTATTTGTTGTTTTCTTACACACAGAGATTTCACTAAGCAACTCTCCCAAAATATCATCATCTTTAATTACTGTTGTATTGGTGTTTTTCTTAGAAGGCATATTTCTAATCATACTTTGAATATTTCCTCTTTTTCCATTTTCTTCTTTTCTTTTCTTTCTAGGACCAGCCATATTATGTCTTTGTTTTCTTGCTTCTTGAATGCTTTCTTCATCCAGATCATCGTCAAAAATCTCCCTTCCATCTTCAATGTATCCACTTTCTCCTGCAATTAAATTAAAATCAATGCTTGCATATTTTAATCTCTATGAAGCAGGTTTAAATTCCTTCTGAAATATTTTCCAAACAAATTGCTATTTAATATAAAGTCTGCTTTACTTATAATAAAATATTTTATATCTTTCTCTATAAAATAAGAAAAACTCTTATACCATCGTCAACTATCCAATCATCTCGTTGACGTTTCAAAACAGTATTGCTGTATTCTTTTTCATCCACCTCGTCATATATATTTTCTAGCTCTTCAATTTCATACTTGCGTTTTCCTCCGCTTCGAATTTCCTTCAGTTTCTCCAAAGCTGAGAGTCTGCCAGTCTTATCAATCTTCTGACGCTTAGTCCTACCAGATACAGATGCTAAAACATTTTTTAGCAAAGAACAAAAATATGCAATACTCTATAAATATTTATAAGAAAATAATAAGATAAAATAATACGATGCAATTTATTTTATTTACTCTATGATTAACTTGCTGTTAATATCAACGTTTACTAAATCATTAGTTATACGAATATTAAATGTAAACAAAAAAATTGGAAGAAAATGCAGTAGTGTTTACAAATATACAATACACCTATGGTAGATATATAGCCAGGGATTGATGATAATTTCGCATAAATAATCGGCAAACTACTTACGCTCGTCCATTATTATTGCTACAAATCTATGCAAACCACGTTTGTCAATAGAAATATGCAAATGCCACTTCACGTCTTCACGTTTCGACAGTCGACAAGTGATTTTGGCGGGAGATAAATAAGGCATCGGCCATTGGCCGCGATATTTCGCGATTCGATATAACTCGATGAATTTGAAATTTGTCCACGTAAAGCTTGTATCAGACTACGCGTTGAAATTTGACCAATCAGGGCGTATCGCTTTTAATGCGTAGTTGAAATGGGCCTTAAGATAACCAGCAATGATTGACCAATCAGAGAAGCCTAGTAAAGATTTCTTCATTCTGATTGGTCAATTAAACGCTACTTTTTATCCCACAGATTTCTGAACGCGCCTCATAATCTTCGAGGTTTTATTTTCTGACCGCGATTTTGAAAATTCGCGGAATTACCATGTAAGATATTACGTTTATTTTCGTGCGACGATAAAAAAAAAAGGGATAGAACATTTCACCGATTATTGAACTGCTGCAGAATGGACGGCAAAGTCTTTCCAAGGTATTTTTGTTTTGTCAGAAATCCCTTTCAGATCCTCGCTGTAACAGTAATGTTGTTCAGTGTCAAAAATGCGGAAAAGAGAAATGATTATCGTAGAACTTTATATTGACTGATATATATTTATATTTAATTATTTGAGTTTCTCCCTTATTCATTATGCTAGATCTTTTTAGTACATTTATTATTTACAGAAATTATTGCATTAAGTTTGCATACCAACCGAAACGTCGTACACCACTCACATCATACATGCAACGTTTATCCTTACAATATGTTTATCCTGATAACACTGTATTTAATAAACAAATTCTAGCTAAGGTATATATTTGATATTATAAGATTAGATTATATTTGATTTATGTTTGTGTATAATTATTCTAATATATTAATAAATCTGACTTCTTATACTGATATATTAATTGTGATATTGTATTGAGGATTATATAATTGTTTGGGATTTGCTTGTGAAATAGATAATTGTTATTTTTCAGATCTATTTTGTACCGGTGCTACATATACCATCTATATTTAAACATCAAAGTTCCATAAAACCGACAACTTTTGGAAAAGCAGAATTGAGCAAAAATTCTCACAATCAATCATCTAAGCTGAAACGAGAGAAAAAAAATTTTTTCTATTTGATATTTCTTATTGTCAATATATTAGCAGTAATTATCATTTGCAGTATAATTATAAGAGTAATTTTAGATGTAATGGACAAAAATACTATGCAACCTATAAGCAATCATACTTCAGTATTATTTAAACTTATTAAGAATATTAAAGCTGCATATTATAATCAAGAATCAGATATATGGAATAACATTTCGTCCTCTATAAACAAAGTAATATCAGGAGCAACTAGGAAACCTTTGATCATTCTGTTATTTTCAAATGAAACAACTACAATAGATTCTCTAGCTGTAGCATTAGCATATGCAAGCAGTACTGTTTTAAACACTAACAGTCCCCTGTGCTTGAATCCAGAGAATTTTAGAGATGATACTGGTGAGATCATTGATATATTGAAAGAAAATTTTCCAATGAAAAAGGTTGTGGTGAGTATATACATGTATATTTTTCATGTAAATTTTACATATGCTATCTAGTTTGAACAAATAAATATTTGTTTCAGATAATTCGTGATATTTTGAATATTAATACAAAAGCAATAATGGCATTATACAATTTGTGTAATAGAATAAATCCTTCACCTGAAAAGGCTATTTACATTCTTACTGTGCAGAGTGATAATTATCAGTTATTACAGGAAAAGCTTGCCTTTGTCCAGAAACAAATTTATTACAAGCTATTCAAAAGCATTGATCGGGACATTTTAATGCCATTTATAACATGCATTACAAATGGGGTAATTATACCAGTACAACCTGAAGCCACAATTAAGATATTGTTAATCCATCCGAATTTTTAAAAAAGGATGCAGACTGTTTTTCAAGTATTTAGATAGATTATATAATTGAATAATAGCTTTAAATAGAATAGATATAAAATAAGTTGATATACATGAAAACACTGATATAAGTATTTTTCATGTTAAATGTACTGAGATATCTACTTTCAAGACTTCAGAGCTATCATTGCAATTATGTTAGATTATGTCAAAAAAACTGAGGAGTTATAAATCAAATATTTTCCTTGCATTATAAATAACTTTTTTGATGATAGAATACATATATAGTTTATATAGCTTTACAACAACAGAACATTTCTATTTACATAATTGCAGAAATCATTCATATTTCGTTATTCTGATTTATTTTGCTCAAGAATTAATCATTTTTGATTTTTCATCTTTCATAATATCATAATTTGAAAGTATATACAATTACAATATAAATTTTTCAAAATTAATTTTTTTTGCATCTTAACAATATCATTTACTTAATGATTATGACAATCCTGATCAAATTGATTTCTAATTTAAATTAGATGTAATATAAAATTTATATTTAATTTACAATTCTAGAAAGAACTTATTTCTGATAATTTGTTTTGAACTAAAATATATAATAATATTAAATATGTTATAAAATTCGATTTTTGCATATTAGTTTGTCAATCAATAATACAATGATTAAATAATATTGATTATCTTTCACTTCATCAGTTTACGAGATGCTTTAAAAATCATAATAATAAATTAATGTCGTACAATTTTATATATAGAAGAAAAATGTTACATATACAAGAACTTGGTTTAAAATATCTTGTATAAATTGATTGTGCTAAACACAATATATTACTGAAAAAAAAATATATATATATAATATTTTTTTAATTATATTAATAATTTATATTTTATTCCTTGAATAACCTTTTCATTGTATTATTAATAATTAATCTGAAAAACGTTGATATCTTTGACATTTCAATGACGCCTTTTTATTCTCGCGCATGCGCATTAAATTTTATTATGTCACTGACAGTTGCCTGACTGTGTCATTTTGCGATTATACTTCATGCTTTGAATTTCAATCCGTCAAACTGACTCTCATAACGAACTTTAGAGCGGTGGTTTTATGTTTAACGAACATCAGGGCGCGAAAGGGTAAATATTCTCTTTGTAATAATATTCGCATAATGATACTTTCTCCTTGATCAGTCTTGAGTTAGTAGTTTAAGAATTTGCATTAATTTGCGATTGTTTTTTGCCGGTATTAAAATTTCTAATCGGAGAGAACTTTGAAACTTGAAGTTCGACAATGACTCTCGTATAACCAACTAACATTCGTCATGGATGAGTGAGTGATAAAAAAGAAATACACGAAGCACTAACTTCTGCATCTCATGTCGATTGTGTCTTTACGTTATCATCATAAGAAAATATTTTTGTTTTATTACAACATAATAATTGACCTTTATAAAGCACTTCTTTTGCTCATTGAAACATAGGTACTATCAATGTTAAATAAAGTTATTGATTCTCTTATGACATTTCATTGTTTGCACACTTTTTATCGACTTATTGCTTAAAAACTGTGATATATATTTATATTTTATTGAATACTCTTTATGATACAAACATTAATACTTTAGTCTTTATATATATGGCAGTTTTTATATAATAAAAATATATTTTCAGTTATAATGTCGAAGACGCACAGTCCAACACATTTTAATGGAGAAATAGATAGCATTTATTATCCAGAGTTTAATGCGAATATTGATAAGCAGATGCGAGTCCCCAAAAGCATTCGAGTAAACGGGGATTATACAGATGAAGATAGTGCTGCTACAAATAGATCAACGTGGAATCAAATGTCAAATACTACAGAGAAACTTGAAATGCGTGTACCAGAGAGGATTCTTGTTGTTGGTGAGATTCTTTCTTAAGTGGTTGTATTTATTGTACATTTTTATATTATAAGATTAATTTATATAATATTGATTTTATTTCTTCGCTTTTGTTATAATCTAAAATTTATTATTGCAGGACAAGAACAGCATGTTGGTACCAAGGCACCACCACCTGAAATTGTTTTAGAAAATGCTGTAATGCGTGAGCCTGCTATAGTCAGAGTACAGGTAATATATCAAAAAAACTGCAAAATGATGGCATTTGTTAAATACTTATCTTCATCAACAGACTCCTCCAAGAATTTTGACTCTGGACAATCATTACTTCCCAGCGGTGGATGAAGAGGAGGTTCTATCACATGTTGATGAAATTGTAAATCCAGTGAATGAGACAAGACCCAGGACATACAATACAGAAACACAGATAGTGAAGCATGTCAGGTATAAACCTTTACTTTAGAGAGATTTTGCTGAATATTTTAATTCTTACTCTTTGTATGTTTACTGTGTAGAGAACAAACTACCTCTTACAATGCTCTTGATGTGTCTTTGCAACCCAGTGAAGAAGTTCAACACTTACGTCGTCAAGTAGGTAAATTGAATCGCAGAGTAATGGCACTTGAATTAGACATGCTGCATCGTCAGCAGAGAGACAGGATCTTGTATATTGCGACTATAGCATACTTCATTTTGAAAACCTTCTCTTGGTTAACCAGAAATTGAATTATTGATTGAAAAAGAGAAAGGAAAGAAAGAAATTTCGGAAATATTTACTTTGCTAGAAGGCAATGTTTTTTTAATCAGAATCTTGGATTATTCTTGTTGTAAAAAAGTATAACCAAAGATTTTTTATCACAGCCTTATGAATCGTCAAAATAGAGGTGAGTGACGTATATAATACAAGATAGGTGTGCTAGAGTTTCTAAAGCAAATAGATAGACGATATATGAAACGCATTGAAAATATGACGATCGCTTGTCTTTGCTGTATTAAAAATAAGTCTGGATTTAAAAGGATGCGTATGTATTGTATTGGGTTTGACAATATATATATATATGTGTGTTATTGTTAATGTATATACAACAATTTGTGCAGAACTGTAATAAAATGAACTAATTTTCATACGATGTAAATGTAGGAAATGTAGCGCGAATATTGATCGAAATGCGCATCACAATCTAACTTAATTTCCTTTCTCAGTATTAACGAAAAAAAAGGAGTGTTTACGGAATAATTTATTTCTGTCGCGTGCGATATCATCGACGATTATCTATGCTTATCTGAACATCTTATCTGAATTTAATAATTTACTTCAACGATACATAGTTGCATTTTCTCTGTGGCCATAGCACTTAGGATTGTAATCTTGTCTAACATATATTGCGAGTAACAAAATTAATAGTTATATTATTACAGACATTTTACAATGTTAGGAATATATGTGTATAAAAGTAATTGGAGTGTTGTGTATATCTATTATATGAATGATTGTTCTATAGGAAAACTCTGTTTGTGATATAAAATTCTCTTCAAATCTTATTATTAGTTTTCTTATTTAGATCATATACTGTAGATAATTGCTTTTGTAGTAATAATAAAGGCATTAATCTCTCGCAAAAGCTAATTTTTATATTTACATCCTCGACAAAGAATTTACACAAAGAATTGTTTTCCAATCGGTATTTGCATGTGGATTTCCCACGCATATGAAATGAATCCAATATTAGTAAGTATTTAATATAAGGATGTGTATCGAGCTTAATACAAAGGCTTGGATGGAGCATCTGGTTGGGCTCGTCAGACTCATTAAAGATTGAAATTTGACCAATCAGGACAAAGAAATTTATTTCCTTTTGTTCGGATTGGTCAAATTCCAATTTCTAACTGTCAATGCGTAGCTCGAGTCGTTTGATACGGGCTTAAGGTCTCGTAAATCCATTTTTTACCTACACTTTTCTAGCTAGCGTTTGACGCGAAACGGATCGCTCGTACGTCGAAAGGATAAAGAGAAGAGACCCGAAGCACGATTTTAAAACGAACGGAGAAGCTTTCTCGGAGGAGAGGCCTTTTCCCGGAATCGCGGCGTCCCGTACAAGATTCCAAGGGAGAAGAGATAGTGACATTCGTGGAAACGACTCGGGTTGGCGCACCTGCGAGCGAATGCGGGAGGTCAGTGCACGTCACCGTAGTTATTTGCTCCGAGCCGTGGAATCCGAGTTCGCGAGCCGTTATCGCGACGGTCCGCGACAGCGTCTCTCTCGCAGCGGGTCGCGTTAACAGGCCGTAATCGTTCCCGGACGACTCCGCGCGAGCGGGCCGAGGACATTTGGTGCGCGGTCTCTGGCTCCTCTCTCCAGGTCTGTGCTCACGGGGCGCCGACGGGCGGCCACGTCGGGGGCGCGCGCGCGCGCGCGGAGGAACAGCGGGAACAATCGCGTGGAATAGAGCGGAATCGCGAACGGCGTGAAGCGGGTCGGAGAAGCGAGGGCCCCGTGTTTCGGCCGCGAGTGTTGGCATAACTTGGCGGGCCGCCGCCAAACAAGAGGAAGACGAGGGTGGAGGTGGCGACCGTGCGACCGATCGCTGGACGTAACCGCGCGATCCGCTGTTCCAGCAGCCGGTGGTGCTCAGGGACGGAGCTCCCGACCGACCGCCTATTTTGTCCTCTAACGCAACCTAGTGCCACTCTCTCTGTCTCTCTCTATCTATCTGTCTTTCTCTCTGTCACTCGTCCTCTCTCGACACGGGCGCCGCCGCCGCCGTCGTTGTTCGACGCCGCCCCCGCTGACGACGACGACGACGACGACGACACAGCCGCGCGAATCGCAGGTTATGTCAAGCGGATTGGCAGGCGCTGTCTCAAACCAGGTCAGTGTGTTGTGTTGACGCGACGCGACGCGACGCGACGCGCCGTTGCCGCTCTGTCTCCGCGATAGACACCGACACGTACTTCCTTCTCTTTCCTCTCGTGCCTGCCCTCCCGCCCCCGTACTACTGTCACGTCTCGTCGTGGGTCGGCCCTTCTCTAAATTTTGTATGTTTTTTCATGCAACGGCATGCAGCGGATGAAAGGACAAACCGGCAACCAAGGTGAGTCCAGCTTCCTCGTCCTGGCGACTTGACTTTTCCTCGCTGTTACTTGACTCGCGCCCAAGCTTCTCCTGGAAGGAGCGGAATGAGTGCTTGAATGAGAGCGGCGAAAAGTTAATTTCTCTTGTCGAGGGATGAATAATTCTATATTAGTTGTTTGGAGAAATGTCATTGTGCGTACATTGATTGAAAGCTTGTAATCTGATTAATAAGACTTGCATTTTTATAGTAAAGAAATTGGATGCAATTGGAAGAAATTGATGTCATGTTGCGTGTGAAACATGTCTTGTATAAAAATGATGTAAATAACGATTTTTTATTAATGATTTTTTATTAATATTTTATTAATGACTTCCACAGAGATAGAACTGACAAGTGATTAATTAGAAAACTTTCTCATGCAGTTATCGAGTTACATATTTGACACTCTTGGCTCTTGTTAATTTGCTGCTTGAATGAAGATAACGATAGGCTGTAAATTTATCGATTCTTTTATCATAATACTTTGGTATGCTAACTTATGTTTATTTCAAAACTGTTGATGCAGTATTAATTAAAAGTTTTAGTTGAACAATATTTTGGCTGTTTTCCTTTACTTTGTGTGCACGTAATCGCGATACGTATCTCTGAGTACGAATATAAACGCATTTCTATTTCGGCCGCAGTGAGCAATGGTCCTAAGGAACATCAGCAGCAACAACAGACGGAGCATGCCGCTGGCGAGGACACCGGCTTCGATTCGTGGCGAGGTGGCAACAATGCTCAGCATCACTCGAGTTACCCGATCGGTACCGGCGATCCGTACAGCCCGTACTACCCCGGCACTTCGTTCCCCTACCAGACCTTCGGCGCCGGCGATGGTACGTGGTCGAACGGCACCGATCCGGTCGCCTTTCTCTCGGGTTACGGCGGTCAAATAAGCCACGATGCTTACGGCACGATGGACGGCATGTTCTCGGCGTCAGCGGCCGGCGGTGGTTTCAGCGCGTTCGGTCAGCCCCCGTTCAACTACTTCCACGGCAACGGCGACTTTAGCGCGTGGGGCACGCCGAGGAGGACCAAGTACGAGGATTACTATCAACCGCCGCGCGGCAACGAGAGCTATGCTAATCCCGCGGCGAGCGGCACCGGCGAGATCAAGAGCATCGAGCAGGGCGTGCAAGGTCTGTCGATCGGCGGCGGCGAGCTGCCGCGACAGGATCAGCAGCATCCGCAGCAACAAAGTACGGCGCAGCAGATCAAGCCTGAGCCGAAGGAACCTAGGAAGATCACGTGGGCGAGCGTGGCGAGTCAACCAGCCAAGCCGGTACCGCCGCTCTCGTCCACGCAGGGGATGAAGAAGAAAGCAGGCATGCCACCACCGCCGATTGTGCCGGGCAAACATAACATGGACATCGGGACGTGGGGCGAGGGCAAGTCTTCCGCGCCGCCGCCGCCTACGGCGCCGCCGCCACCGCAGGTACAACCACCGATCCCGCCGCCGCCGCCGCCCGTCCAGAGGCAGCAGCGACCGCAGCAGCAACAGCAGCAGCCGCCTCAGCCTTGCTGGAACAGGCAACCATCCACGGCGGCGACAGCGACACCACCGCTCCCGCAAACGCAGATTCACATGCCGGTGCAATCGCAGCAACAGCAGCAGCAGCAACATCAACAGCAGCATCACCACCACCATCACCATCATCATCAGCAACAACAGCAGCATCAGCAGTCGCAACAGCATCAACAGCAGCAGCAGCAGCAACAACAACTTTCCCAGGCCAACCCGTCGCATCCGGTTCTCGACGAACTGAAAGTGAAGAATGATTATAATCCCATAGAGTTCGATCAGACCGCGCCTGGTGCCAGGTTCTTCGTGATCAAGTCTTACTCGGAGGACGACATACATCGATCCATCAAATATGAGATCTGGTGCAGCACGGAACACGGTAACAAACGGCTGGATCAGGCTTATCGAGAAGCGAGTCGCGAAGGCGCGCCCCTTTATCTGTTCTTTTCCGTCAACGGGTCCGGTCACTTTTGCGGCATGGCACAGATGGTCTCTCCCGTCGACTATCAGTGCAACAGTAGTGTCTGGTCGCAAGACAAGTGGAAGGGTCAGTTTCGCGTCCGTTGGATATACGTGAAGGATGTTCCTAACGTGCAACTGCGACACATTAAGCTCGAGAACAATGAGAACAAGCCGGTAACCAATTCGCGGGACGCGCAGGAAGTCCCGCACGCGAAGGGCATCACGGTGCTGCGTATCCTGCACACCTATCGTCACTCTACAAGCATTTTCGATGATTTCGGGCATTATGAGCGTCGACAGGCCGAGGAGGATCAGCGCAAGGTTCCGAGCAATCCCGTACAACATCATCATTCTTCCTCCAATCACAGAAACAGAGGGCACGCCTCAGACATGTCCAGAGATCATCAGCATGGTCATCAGTCTCACCTGCATCAGCGAAAGGTAGACATTTATCAAATTTTATTCGATACATACTATTATCACGATAACGAGATCTTTGAATAAAATTATGATGATTGTCGGTGAGAGTCTAATAGAATTTTGTTGTTTCGTTATAGGAGCGCGGCCGTAGTAGCAGAGGAGGTTCGCGTCAGTAGCGCTGGGTATCGCGGAAACGTATTAGCGTTACTAACAAGAGTAATCGACGTAAAAGGAGCACGCTGCGACTAATTATCTACATTCTACCACTTATCTTTGCTTTCCCGGATCCATGATAGGCTTCGTCTGATTTCCCGTGACCGAACAACAACACTCGTCGTCGTCGTCGTCGTCGTCGTCGTTGTCGCCGTCGTCGACATCATCGGCCGCGTTGTTCTTTTGTTGAAATGATTAATCCGGTAATGAGATAACATTAGCGTCGCGTCGGCATCATCGTAAAATAATATGTAACCGCAATTATTATGACAATGCGAGAGAAAAGCAGGAGGAGGAGGAAGATAATACACTATTTCGAAGGATATTTGGCTAAACTCACTGACGATCGTAATTGCGTATAGTGTGGTGTTGCGTGCTATTCATCGAAAGGTGTTTCTAAACGTACAAATCATGCAATGGAACAGAAGACGGGGGAGAGAGGGGAAGAAACGAGACGCGCGGTCTATAGAAGAAAAAGAAAAAAAAAGATAAAAAATAAAAAACTGTAATATGTGGACTAATCCTTGTAAAATGCTTACACTTTTGTTGAAAATGGAAAAAATCTATACAAGAACTACTATATTATATAAACAAGTGTCATTTGGATTGGTTATCGTTTTAAACACCAATGAACATTTAATCTGGTGCCTGCAGCTATGAAGATTGGATGAATTCCCCCTTAATTGTTATAAAGGTGCAGGGGGGGGGGAGCTTGTTATTACAACATTCTCAGTTGTATTTATAACCATCTTGCTTGACAAAATGAATTATACAGAAATTATTGGCGTTTATTTTAGCGCGTATTCTCTATATCTGTATATTGCGAGTATATCATCAATTATTATATTATTCACACATGAACTATACAGAGAAAAAAATGAGTTGAGATGATAATATAACAAGAAGTGAAATAATATTGCAATTAATCTATACTGTAATGTACACGATGATGACGATCATTATTATTATTATTATTATTGTACCATTTGATGACATTTCATGAGATATTCTTATTGTTAAACGCATCTCTGTTCTCTGCTTTTTTCACGATACATGATATACCCTTTGCAATGATGAGACAACGATAACGTTATACAGAGCGATACTGAATAATATAGAACTCGCGTATGAGTTTTTTAATCGATATATAAGGAATAGAAAATTTCTCTTTTATAGTTTTTATACATCTCCATTTTTCTCACGTTTTTTTATATTTTAATATCTTAAAGTTTATCAGATTTTGAACATTTAATTGATTAAAATCTATAAAACTGAACAAAAAACAAGTTTTTATCAATCTTTACTCTTGAAGGTTGTTTAAAGTTGACAATTATAACTTTTAATAATTTGAAAACCGCCGGTAATTCGATTGCTTTCATTTAAGAAGTATCATGGAATAATCGATTTCTAATTCATTTCAAGGACTTTCCAACTATAAAGTTCATCGATATTATTCAAATTGCTCTGCATATAAGATCATACTATAGAGACGAAGAAAAACCGCTGAAAAATTTATTAACGGACACTGCAGGTCAAATCAATTAGGAAATTCGCATTAAACATCATTTCCGTATTATTTGATAAAGACATTATCGTTCTTCATGGCTAGCCATATTAGCTTCTTCATCCATGCATTTACTCGCTTCATTATCATCGATCTTTTCATTCGTATCTGCAACGAGTTTGCATTCATCCTCCCTCTCCTGTATCTTTCTAGCTTCGACGTCCACATCATTCTGCAGCATGCCTTGCTGTAGAAAGTAGTTACGCAAATTCTCCCGGACCTCCTGGCAAAATTTGTCGCGATTCGCCTCTACATAGCGATATACAAACAAATCGGCGCCGGTGATTACGAAGCGATGATTCAATATGTTGATACGCGCACCCACAAAAAAATCCTCAGGCGTATAATACTCCGGATCGTCTCTTTTCGTACTACACGGTTTCGGGATCAGCCTGAAGGATAGAAAGCAACCCTCGTCCCGGCCAGAATTGCGCTTCTCCCTCTCGACGATTTGAATGGCACCGTCGCTCAATCTGTATTCCAACACAAAGTCGCGATCCTCGTCTTCCGGATGTACCGCATCCATCCTCATGCAATAGCGCAGTTTCTTTGGAAAATTGATCAGTTGACGAATGACATTTTTGCTAATCGGTCTCGATACGAAGGATGGACTGTTGACATACGTATCTTCAGGACTGTCAAATTTTATATATGGCGATTCGCATTTGGCTGGCATTAATTTCTCGTCTCTCACGGGAATCGGAATCGTATCCGCTTGTGGAGTGCCCAGCACATCCGAGTAGTACTTCCGTGTAAAATCGTCGCAGTCATGTAGCAGGAAGCTTCGTCCATACAAGAGGATCGTCTCGCCTATCTGAGAATGATATGATTTTAATTTCATTTTATAATGACCAGAGAGAGTGATATGATTTTAATTTCATTTTATAATGACTAGTGATATGATTTTAATTTTATTCGCTTCGAAGAAGAAATATTGTTCTCTGAAAAAATATTCACATGTTCTATCGTATCTAGACAGCATGTAGAAGTTGAAAATATAATTAAAATTTCTTAATATTGCAGTTTACATATGCAGGATATTCCAAAATTAAATTTTAGCATGTTTATATGTTATGAATAAAAGTAAGAAAAAAATGTTATGTAAACATAGATATAAAGATGCTTGATTATCATGTTATATTGAAAAAAAGATGATTTAATTTTGCATTTCAAGAAATTGGTCTTTCTCAACACTTATTCATCTTAATATGATATTTTGAAATTGTATTGATAATACTGATATTTCGAAACTGACTACAAATTCGCTCATTGAAAGATTGATCATCTTATATTGAAGCATTTTGTATATCTTATGTAAGCGACATATTATTTTGAACTTTAGAAATGAAAAGAAAGCGCTCACATGCTCTTTAATTTCAAGATCGTGTTTTACGTTTGTATGATATAGAAAGCATTGAAAATGTCTACAAAGATATTTTAGTGATAATTTTAATTTCTAACTGTTCTTTGATTTGTATTCAATTAAAGAGCTTATTATCGTATCAAGCTATTCAATTAAAGAGCTTATTATCGCATCAAGCAAAGCAAACAATCAAGTCTCACTCTAAAATCTCGCGGTGTATAATACTCGATGATTTCGGGATCTCCGTATTCCATGTAGATACTCGGATGCCAGGAAGGCAAACTTTGCCAATTTTTAGGTACACGCGTTCGCTTGAGCAACATCGCCACAGGGTCCTTGCCGTCGTTGGGCTTGTGAATCTCGCGGATGGCCACAGTATCATCCGTTAGAAAATACAACACCCGATAATGATCGTCGTTCCACGTAGCGTCGAATGACAGCACCATGCCATCGAACTCTAGAAAACGTCGTCTAGGATCGTCGCTCATCATTCGCGTAGCAATCCTTCCAGTCGTCTCATCCTGCTTGATCTTACGCTGCTCCGCGTAAGGATCCGCAGGCAGACTCTCCTTTTCGCCGACATCGATGCCTTGGCTCGTCAAGAATTCCCTGGTGAACGGGTCGCAGTCGACGATACGATAGACCACGCCGTAAATACCTGTGAGAAAACGCATACTTTATTTGGAATTCATATGATATACATTTGACAAAAATTTTTTTATTTTTTTAAGTATAATTTCTGAACAAATAAATGCCTTTTTAGTCAGATTCTCTAAGAAATCTCGAGATGCATGTTGTATAGAGAATTGAAAGGCGTTCTCTCTGCTCGAAATAATACAGCCGAAAGGAAACAAAGAATGTAATATTCAATCACCGATAACATACACACGTTGATCCCGACGTTAAAGTCCTTCCAGATGAATGGGTCCCCCTTTGCGTTCTTCGAGATCTTGTCGCGCCTCACTAATTTGCCCTGCTGGAAACCGGCATTGTCCACTACCGGTTCTATCACGCAGAGCGTATCGTCCTCTAGGTAATAAATGATATCCACGTGGCGAACGCGATAGTGCTCGTCCGGGGAGTTAAAGATCCCTTGACGAAAGAAGGCCTTAAATCGGAGACATTTTTGCGCAAACAATACGTAACGCGGCACGAATTGTCGAAATGCATACCGAGGCGCTCGGCCATAAGTCAGTGATGGATCATATCTATGTAATTAAAGACACAATTAATAATAATGTAATAAAAAGAATGAATTTTTTAAATGAAAATATAAATTCATATAATACACACACATATATATATATATATATATATATATATATATATATATATATATTTCTGTAAAGTAGTAATATATATGTATAAAATTGAGAAATAATTCCGATTAATTTTAATTTTAATAATCTTGTACTGTGTTCTATGTGGAATAAAATAATATAATTAATATCAATGCGCGCGATATGATCTTGGAACAGAAAGGTTCGCGATTACTTACACAACTGGCTCTGGACATTCGGCATATCGAAGGGATGCTGCGTCTGTCGGTCTCCTACCGAAGCCATAATTGCTGTCGCGTATCACGGGAAAGCCGTTTGAAATGTCGAGCTTGTGCGGCAATTTATAATCCTTGATCTTATGAAACGAGAATGAAAATATATCCCCCTTATTTGCCACTAGAATATCTTTTCAAGATATATGAAAATTGATTTAACCAAGCTATAATCTCGCGATGCATGATATGAAAATAGAGCGAGAGAAAAAGAGAAAGCTTACTTATTCAGACACTTACGCTAACATCTCGAAAGATGTATCCCGGTAAAAGGGGTAGACTTGCCATGCCGATACCAAAGTATCTAGTGATATTAAAAGTGTATAAATCGCCGAAACATATTCGCGATGATCGAGTTGATTCATATATAATCTGACATTTCAAGACTCTTGTTTGAATGCATCTCTATAACAACGCAGGCTGCCTCCATCGATTTTTAACCCTCGTATCGCCGCGCAGCTCGACCTCCCCGAGGTATTCATTTTCATTTCTTTTTTTTTTAGGATTATTGAAACGCTTAACTTAAACGGACTCGAAAAAAAGGAATAAACATGATACAATATTATGGAGTTTCTGTTCGACCATATTTATTTGTTGAAGAACTTTTATTGACAACAGAGGAGAGCGGTACTTGGATGGCGATTTTCTGCGTCTAAAGCCGCGTTTTCTCGGCCGCGCAACGATCACAGGCTCATTACTTCGCGGAAGATGGCCATGCAGCCGGCGGACAGGCAGCCGGCCACCGGCACGGTGATCAGCCACGCGAACGCGATATTGCGAAACAGCTTCCACGAGACCCCCTCGCCGCCGCGTGAGGCCCATCCCACGCATACCACCGATCCCACTTTGCAATGCGTCGTTGACACGGGTAGACCGATCTTACTTGCCAACAGGACCGTCACCGCGGATCCCACCTGCAATAAAACAAATTTATAATGTACTCTTAAGAGAGAAAATAATATTTATGTTTCATAATATATGTAATTATTTTTAGAGTAAATTTAAACCAAACTTTGATTAATTTCAACTGACAGAATGTTGTTTACAATGAAATTTTTCTATGTACTTAATCTAATATTTTTTTCTTTACAAAAATATAAAAAAATAAAAAATCTATTCATGTCAACGAAACACTGCAGGTATTATTTGACAAGTTAATCGCTAATTAAATTAATTGGAGTTTAGTTAATGGAGTTAAGTATTCTTTTTACGTTGACTGCAAATTGTTCTTGCTTGTACTTTGTATTAATATTTTTTCTATCTGTGTATAAAAACAACGAAAATAACTATATAAATTATTATGAAAATTCAAATTTATGCATATATGTATAACTTGATATATTTCGCGTCAATCTTGGATAATTTTTCGCAAAATAAGCGCGTATTCCATCACCTCTATGGTGAATCCGGTCGTTGGGGTGATACGCGCTAGGTCCTGGCCCAAAGTCCGTATTACTCTGCGTCCCCATACCCATAGTCCCGTGGAGATACCTAGGCCGCCGTACAAGAGTATAAGTATGGACGTTTCAGCCTCTTGCCGAGCCGAGCCTTCCGCATACACCGCCCAGAGCGCGATAAGTGGACCGATCGCGTTGCTTACGTCGTTGCCACCATGGGCGAAGCTACCGAATGCCGCGGTGAGTACCTGAAGAAAGGCAAACAACTGCGAAACCTCCGGCTGCTCTTCTTTATCCATCATACCGTCTGCCTGTGCGTTCTCCGCATCCACCTGTGCGACCATCAGCAACGGGCTTTCGCTGCTATTGCCGCGCAACTGCGGCGTCGTTACCGTTAAATTGGTTTTCGCGTTACCGTTACTATTGTCGCCGCAAGGTACCTCCGAGATCACCGACAATGCTGTCGTTTCCTTCTTGTCTTGACAGGCGCTAAAATGCGTCCCCGTCTCCTCACCGTTTCCGTTCGATGCCAGTAGTATCCTCACTCTTTGCCACGGTACCACGAACACATATACGATCACTGCGACAAATGTGCCCAGTAGCAACGCAGCTATCAAACTACCCCACCACGGCAATTGATCCAACATTAATACTGAAAAATTAAAAATAAAAGATATAAATATTATTTTTATTTGTAGAGATGGCATATTTTCTTCTTACAATATACAATTTTTTCCTTATAATATAAATTTTTCTTTCAGGCTTTCTTTTTTTGAAAATACACAATTTTGGAGTCCAAGTGCGAATTAACTCTTTCATTCCGGAAAAATACTCACATTTAGGTCCGTCGAGTACAATTGACAAAATATTGACAGCAACGGTCAGACCGTATGCCACAGGGAGAATATAGAGACCTTGCTCAAATGGATCGTTAGAGTTGAGTACGTATTTTCTCAGGAGCCAGAAGATACTGGAGGATACGGTTCCGCTGAGTATGGGACTAGCAAACCAGGACGCTGCTATATTAGCAAGTGCTATCCATTTTACCTGTACAGTTAACGCAATTTAAAATTAAGACACTCGTTATCGCTAGATCGCAACGCGTTGTAGCCCTACTAACCCCAGCGGTACCTCTGCACACAAGGGAAAATCCGACTGTAGCACCAACAATGGAATGCGTACCAGAAATTGGAAGTCGTAACGCGGTTGCCAGCAATAGCCAGATACCAGAACCGGCTAGACTGGACAATGCTCCTAACATCAACTCCTTCTCATGGCCTTCGTACAACGAGACGTCCAGTATACCTTTTCGCATCGTATCAGAAACCTGCGGCAAAGTAAAATAGGTGGAATTAAAATACTATTTGAAAGTCTATATCTCATTTTTTAATTTATAGAATTTATACATCTATTCATGGAATCCGTTTATCATATTCATAGATATTTGATGATCAGTATCGCGATACTCACCTTATATCCTATCAGTACAGCGCCTGCGATCTCGAAGAAGGTCGCCAGAACGCAGGCTTGGAATATCGTAAGAACTCCGGCACCGACGCTCGTCCCGAAGCTGTTGGCGACATCGTTGGCGCCAATACCGAACGCCAGAATGAACGCCACTATAAAACCGACCACCACTATCCAGATTAAGCTTTCATCGTACGGTATACTCATTGTTTTTCTTCGCTTCTAGCTAGCTTAAATCTATTCTGCTTGAGCCTCGTGTTGCGCGTGTGTGCAACCGCTATGCGTTTTATTATCCTTCTATTATCCTCGCCAGTTAAAAAAATGGTAGGCATAAATCGTCGTCGTATCTTCTCTTTTCCTAAACGCTTCCATAACAATTAATTGCGATTAATCGCTTAAGAGTAACCTCGTAGCACAAGGAAGAACCTTTTCTGATACAGAATGTTATAGCAATACTGTATGTGTAAACGCTTATTCATCAGAATATATTCTTTCTATATATACTTGTGAAAGAATGTATATATATATAATTTTTTTCATAATATAATATAATATAATGTATCTATCTTCATTGTAGCCCTAATACGATCAATTCTTCAATAGTTTTGTACATGTAGCAGAGGTAGTGTTTTGGCGCAGCACCTGATTTAATTTTTAACATCGTGATGTAATTTCGTCACAGGTCGTCGATGCACAACTGTGTCGAATTAAGTAAACTCGAAGAACGAGAATAATTATTCACCGACTATCCTCGTTATGATCGTCGAGTACTGTTCCTCGAGATCGAGATTGTGGCGTACGATCTTCGAGTCTTCTTCTATCAGTTCCTCTGTCAGCGTTTTCCTTGTGTGGAAATACGCCGGTCGCTGTATTCCCCGCATCTGCATATAAATGTATTACAACATTTTATCAACTCTCCAGTATAAAGTATTTTATATTACAATATAAACTATTTTAAATTACAGTTTTTTATCAATTTTCTCCAGTATAAAGTAAGTATTTTATTCATAATATATATAATTTTTATTATCATTACACAAATACACACATATATACAATTCCTCGTTTTCAAATCTCTCTCTTATGTGTGTGATTATATATTTAAAATTTAAAATTAAATAACCACTGTTTTTTGAAAAATTTACGTTTGTATTTGTTTCTTCGATTAATTTTCTTGGAAAAAGAAATAAAAATAAAAAAATATATATATTTTATGAAATTATGCTTATAAAATGTAATTAAAATGATTAAATAAGAATTTTTTTATTTGTAATGTAAAATATTTTCTGATATAATAGATTAGACTATTATAAAAAATATGATAAAAGAATCCACATATATACAATAAATGCCGAATACTCGTTTTCACATAGCTGAAAAAAAATTAATTGCTAAAAAAATCGTCAAAAATCTAACTAATTTGAAACTTATTCGATCGAAAAAAGAAAAGACACACAGAAAAAGAAAAAATTCGATATAATGAGAATATTAAATTTAGATTCTTTCGAGGAACGAGTCGCGAAACTTCCTTTCAGCCGGCTGAATGCAGTATTGCATGCAACGAATTATCCGATCGTTATACTCCTACTGATTTTTCTCCTTCCCCCTCTTCCCCTCACGAGATTCTAACTTAAAGCCGTTCTTACGTCATTCTCAGATTATTATAATACACTTTTTTTCTAATATTCAGGATTTTCGGAATCCCTTGCCAAGAAAGAGCGTCGAAAAGTCATAAATTTTGGCGACAGCACGACGGCTAACGATCGAAACCGCCCCGTGCAAAGCCCCGACGAGCGACCCCTGAGTCATCCGCCGCATAATTCGATCCTCGAACTGTATAGCGATAAGAAAATTAATATCACAAGTCACAAGTTCGCCTTGAAACTCATAGAGAAGCGTTTTTTTCAATCTCTGATATCTAGAGAAATATCACCCTCAAAAACTTTCGGAACGAAAAATTCGTCCATTATAAGAACTTTTACAATTTTTACATTACAATAGCATCAATTGACAATTATACGATTATAAAGTACACAAATCTGAATTTTTATGCTTGAAATTAGAGAAGACGCCCCAAAAAAAGTCGCCAATTATTTTTTTCCCTCCATTTACATGTACGCGCGTCCCGTCAAATGATCGGATCAACTGTCGAAGATAAAACGATGATAAAAATTCTCGATTTAATCCTCGAGTTATTTCTCATAAAGGAAATAACCAATGAAAGACTCGAGAGTTCGATATTAAGGAGATTCCAATATTACCACGCTCCGAGTTATTTTTCGTGCTGGCCAACACGCGTCGTGTCCTTCAGCACGTTGCGGGTATAACGTCGACGGTCACACAGCCGGGTGGTCATCCGAGCAGACAGGAATGAGCAACGCGTTCCAGAGATATTCGCGTTTCTCGAAGAAATCCACCGGCGAATCACCAGTAGCAGCAGCAGCCGCGCGAGACCCGAAACCGCTCAGCGTTCTTGAAGCTCTGACGGCCGCTCGTTCGCTCTCGTCGCGATGCCGTCCGCGTGGGGGTGAGATATTGATCCGTCAATTTGCCCGCGAAATGCATGCCACGGGGGATGATGATGCGGCTCAATGATGATCAATAGATGATCCTTGTGTTGGCACCACGCCGGTCGAATCCTGTCGAGGCTTCCTCGTTTTCCCGGATATCCGGTCTGGTAAAATTCGTCCGCATGTCCATGGATACTGAGGAACAAGTATACAATGGATGCTTTCCATTTAGCGACACAAGTCGATACAAGTGTCATTCTATCTTTGTTTGTTGTTATTCACTGAAAAAAGATAGAATGATGCTTGTGTCGACTTATGTCGCTAAATAAAAAGCACTCAATATTAGTCGTTTTGTAATGTCGAGGTATCGATTTATAAATTGCAAAAAGTCGAAAAAGTTTTAACTTAAAGTTTGATATCTCATAAAAATGCGAAGGAGTAGCAATTTTCACTCAGAAAGTTTGACCCATGTAATTTTTTTTTTAAATCCAAGATGAGGAAGAACTGTAATTCAAAACGACAATTCAAAGATACTTATTAAAAATCACTCTCATTGTGGCTTTTAAATTCCACATAAATATGTAACAATTAAAATTTTCAAAAAAAAAAAATTTCTATTTATATATTCATATATTTCATATATTCTATACGTGCAGTTTTAAAAATATCAATATTTTTTATGTTTAAAATTATCATCAGAGAACGAAATTATACAAGAATTAAATTATGTAAATTCGTGTCTTAAGTCTACCCAAAAATTATTTTAAAAATTGTTTTTTTTGTTTTTTTCACCTATCATTAAATATATATATATAAATCTAATACACAGCGCATTCATTTTATTTATATAATTCTGCTATATTTATTACGTCACTGTGTATTTTCCATTCTCCCTTGAACAAACAAATTAATCAATGAGAATGTGTCAACATTACATATTAACATCATTATAATTTATTATCGTTTAATTATCGTAAATGAGTACTCGCTTAAACAACCGATAATTTGCGTCATTAAGTAAGGAATACTAAATAAGCTGCGAATAGACGCGAGAACAATTAATTTTCGATTATGAGTTGTATTGTTGAGAAATTCATTTAATATTCCTTACGCAATAAGTTATCAATTATTTAGATAAACACGCGCGCGTCACGATAATCAAATACTAATAATAATATAAATTAAATGTTTTACTAATGACTATTTTTATAAGTTTATCGAGTTATTTGGAAATGGTCGTTTAGGAAATAAGATGGATGTTGCAATGCAACCAAGAATGCAGGATATTACTTGAAAAGCGTCGAAGAAAATCATCGCTTAGTTTCATAAATAACTATTTTTTTCTTTTTAAAGGAAAAGCGAATATAATTTATTTAATATCTATTTATCTTAAATATATATGTACAGACCATAATTCTTCATCGCACAAAGCGTGCATTAGAGAACATAAGTAAATTTTTGTTACATTTACTATAACAACTGTTGCATCATATTACATCTTACTCCATGTCCCACTTTTCTCTTTCTTCGCGTTCTTTCTTGACTGCCTCGATGTATGGTTGGAGATACAGTACATCCTATAAAAATATCTTCTTAGCCAAATGAAGTTTGAATTGACCGAGCGATATAACTGGCGATCAATGTTTACATACTTCTTCAAATTTAGTCCACTGTTCTTTAGGTAGGAGCCGCTTATTGGCATCCAACAGCAAGGCTCTCGCTATACGAAAATTACGTTCATCTACGATATGCTGAGGAAGGCGTCTTAGCGCTTCTTTTACATCCTCACTCTCAAATAGACAATCATCCCTCTGTAATCCTTAACAGAACAATTAATTAATTTTTTCAAACATGTAATAATTCTTCCACTGTCAGAATGTTAGCCATATGTAAATTATTGCTTATCGATGCCATTTTTATATAAGATATAAATATATATGCAAGCAATACGAAATGCTATATCGCAGATATAATTCAAATTAAATAGTATATTCAGTGTACAATAAAATAAAGATATGACTACAAATATTATATGTAAAAAATCAACAAAAGCGAGTTGTTAAAAGCCAATTTTTATATGTAGAAAAATATGTTACCGTTACATAAAAATCAGGTTAAGCACATTAACCGTATCAAATTGGTAATAACTAATTTTAATGCAAGCTTAGGATATAAATCTGCCATTACCATATTGATTAAATCCGGAGAGGTTATAGCACCATTTTCTGAAGCTGGTGGCTGAAAACAAGTAATGTATTATGTAAGAATCTGTATCTCAATTGTGTAAAGAAACAAAATCACATCAAATTTCGTTACAAGTAGACTTTAAAATTGTCTACTTACTGATCAACCGATTCATCTGTTTACTCATTTTCAAGGATGATTTTGAAATTAGAAGTTTTTAACGAAAATCGCGGAAGAAATTACCCGTCTTCGCGATGCAATCGACTTGTCCAAAAATTAAATGGCGAAGAGTGTTTGACAGGTTTGACAGTCACATGACGTTTTCGAATGATCGGGTTTGATCCGACCCAGGGTAGTTTACTAAACGTTATTGGCCAATCACAGCCATTCTTCTGAAGAACGTATAGTTATATTCTTCAGAAGAATGGCTGTGATTGGTCAATGACGTCTAGTAAACTACCCGACCATTCGAAAACGCCAATAAGTTCGTAAAAATAACACACTTTCGGGACCCTAGAAATTTCTTATCCGATAGCCAATCAAGATACCCTTTTGCCTATCCAGGCTGTGTTCCAAAATTCACTGCCAGTTCTGAAAATCTATAGTGTACGTCACGTAAACTATAGATTTTCAGTACTGGCAGTGAATTTTGGAACGCAGTCCCAGTCTCGAGTCTATGGACGCTACGCGAGGTTGGCCAAACGCAAATATCCCTAATCGTAGATGTCGCTGAAGCTCGAAGGGGGACTACTTCGCCGGAAGTGGACGAGACGGTTGCGCGGCCGGGTATATAAACGCGCGCAGGAAGTTCCGCGACTGTCCACGACGCTCTTCTGCCTCAGTAAGAGTAGAGTTGTGTTCACGTTTGGTTGTGTGTCTCCTCTTTCGCTGAAATAGGCCACACAACCTACGTTCATTCGTGAAACTAACTCTTCTAGAAAAACCCCAAAAAAAAAGTAAAAAAGTCTCCGAAAAAACGCATACAAAAAAATCGCAAAACCGTAGGCGAAAACCGTCGTAACCCTGGCAGTGTGCGAGTGACGGGACGCGACGCTAGCACGAGACAAGAGAGGACTCGGTGCGGAAAGTCGGAAAGAGGACGAGCCATATTGCGAGGAAGAAGAGGAGGAAGAGGTGAAGCGGAGGGGGCGAGAAGCGAAAAATCCTCGGCGTTCGCGAAGCCAAAGGAAATTTGGAATCGGGAATCTCGGAAGGAGCGCGGCTCTCGATCCATCCATATTGGTATATCTCTCCTCTCTCTCTCTCTCTCTCTCTCTCTCCATCCATCCATCCACCTCTCTCTTTCCCTTCGGTGAGAGCTCGAAGAAGCAAGATACTCCGCAGCCGCCAGCATCATGAATCCCGGAGCGCCCAACTACCCGATGGCCTCGCTCTACGTGGGCGATCTGCACACCGACATCACCGAGGCGATGCTGTTCGAGAAGTTCTCGTCGGCGGGTCCCGTATTGTCGATACGCGTATGCCGCGACATGATCACCCGTCGCTCGCTCGGCTACGCATATGTCAACTTCCAGCAACCGGCTGACGGTGAGTCATCGCATTGCGATTTATCTCTCTACGTCTCTATGCGCTATCCCGTGTCATCGCGAATGCGTGACGCAACGTGGAGCCCCGCGCGCGCGCGCAAATGGCGACCGCCTGCTGCATGTGCCTCACACACGTGCCGCGCGTTACGTGCCTGCTGTTCTGTTGCCGTCCGCCATGTTGGATTCGCGCCGTCGTCGTCGTCTTTGTCGTTCCGTCATGGCAGTTAACGGTTAAACCGTCTCGTGACAACGGGAGAAAAAAAGGGTTTCTTAATCTTTTTTTTTTTTTTTTTTTTTTTCATTACATTTTTTCCCGAGAAATCGAGAATTCCACGATCGCGGTCGCGTGGAAACTGGCCCGAATTTTCGGCTCTGCACGCGTCACCCCGCGCTTTTCACGCGTTTCGCGCGTGTAAGATGAAAATGGCCTAGAAAGAGAGGGAGGAGGGAAGAGAAATCTAGAAAAGGTGCAGCCGCGCAGGCAAACGTGGATCCTGCGTTTTTCGACGACGAGCGCGTGTCCGTTTGCTTCTTATACCGAGGGGACTGATTTTTCTAAAACATAACTTGTTATTTTTCGTCCGTATGCGTCCTTTTTCCGCGGAATTCGAGATGTACGGAGATGACGAAGAGCGAGATAAAAGAAGAAAAAATTCCAGATGTCCGTTGAAAACAAAAATCAAAGAATGTCCCCCACCCTTATCTAACCTTCGGACTTGTTCCACGCGGCGATACAAAGGACGAGTATATCCGCCGGCAAAGAAAGAAAGAGAGGAAAGCTGAAAACAATTTTTTTATCTTTCTATTATCTTTGTGTTCTTTTGGCTTCTACCTACAGGCATCTCGATAACGAAAACGACAAAGAAACTGACCAACGACAATATATTCCTTGATTTCTTTCTCCCTTGTCAATTATTACACTTTTATCTACGCTTCATGCTTGGATTTTTTGGTTTAGTTCTATATTCTTTCTTGCATTTTTAAAATAAGATAGCTATGTCGAAGCAAAATGTAGGAAATGCAATAAAAATGAATGAATCTCTATAATTTATAGAGATTTAGTAGTTCTATAATTTACCATCATAAATATATTGCAAAAAAGGAAACAAAAAAATACTGAGAAATAGAAATCTTTGATGTACTTTCTAAATTATATCTCTTTACTTTTTCGTAAAAATTCCAAGTCAAATAACGTCTATTTCGCTCTGAAAATACAGAAAGTACGATAAAAAATATACGAAAAGACCTAGAAACGAGTATACGGTCCTCTTTTTGGTCGTAAAAAATAAACAGCTTTTACCTCTTTTTTTTTTCCCCTTAACCTTGGATTTCTATCACATAAATAGAGATTCGAAACGGAAACTTTCGATTCCGCTTTTTCCGCCTGTTTCTTTCGTGAAATTTTATGTCGCTCGACTTTTCCTTTGTTATCAATTCAATGCTATTTCAGACTTTCTTTTATTATCACCTTATAATCGAATATTTCTCGGATTTTCTTATCAGACAAGTGTTTACTTCTTTTGATATCAATGAACGAAACCATATAAAAAAAATTCTTTTGATATCGATGAACGAAATCATATAAAAAAAATGCCAATTTAACTTGATAATTTAATTTTACAGCTAAATATTTTTTACAAATATGTCTCTTTAATCGCGCAAACGACACTTGTACATTCGCGTATAAATTTGTTTAACGATAAGACATAAATTCTTTTATAACGCCACATTAAAATTTTATTTTACATTCCACAGGAGAATTTTTGCACATTAAATATATTTATATGAATATTTATGTTTCAGCCGAACGCGCCCTCGATACTATGAATTTTGACATGATAAAGGGGCGGCCTATTCGAATCATGTGGTCCCAGCGTGATCCTTCCCTACGCAAATCGGGCGTCGGAAATGTATTCATAAAGAATCTAGACAAAAACATAGACAATAAAGCAATGTATGATACATTCTCCGCTTTCGGTAACATATTAAGCTGCAAGGTTGCGCAGGACGAGTCGGGCGCCTCTAAAGGATACGGTTTCGTCCATTTTGAGACCGAGGAGGCAGCCAATAAATCTATTGACAAGGTCAATGGCATGTTATTGAACGGCAAGAAGGTAAAGTTTCACACTTTTTATTCCTTATTATTAAAACAAAAGATTCAATCGATTTACTTACCGATACTAACGTGTTTCTTTTCTGTGTTTTTTTTTCCTTCGAAATTGGAACGAATCGCACGCACAGGTGTACGTCGGTAAATTTATCCCACGCAAGGAACGCGAAAAGGAATTGGGCGAGAAGGCCAAGCTCTTCACGAATGTCTACGTGAAGAACTTTGGTGAAGACATGACGGACGACAAACTTAAAGAGATGTTCGAGAAATACGGGACCATTACCAGTCATAAAGTGATGAGCAAGGACGACGGCAAATCGCGCGGCTTTGGATTCGTCGCGTTCGAGGACCCGGATGCGGCCGAGCAGGCGGTGCTCGAGCTGAACGGCAAGGACATCTCTGAAGGCAAGTGTATGTACGTCGGCCGCGCCCAGAAGAAAGCGGAGCGCCAGCAGGAGCTCAAGCGAAAGTTCGAACAGCTGAAGATCGAACGACTGAATCGTTACCAGGGTGTGAACCTCTACGTGAAGAATTTGGACGATACGATCGACGACGAGCGTCTGCGCAAGGAATTTACGCCGTTTGGCACGATCACATCCGCGAAGGTAATGATGGAAGAGGGTCGTAGTAAGGGTTTCGGTTTCGTGTGTTTCTCGCAGCCGGAAGAGGCCACTAAGGCTGTCACGGAGATGAACGGAAGAATCGTGGGCTCGAAGCCACTCTACGTCGCTCTGGCGCAGCGGAAGGAGGATCGTAAAGCGCATCTCGCCTCTCAATACATGCAACGCATGGCGAACGTACGCATGCAGCAAATGGGCCAGATATTCCAGCCGGGCAATGCCGGCAGTTACTTTGTTCCCACGTTGCCGCAACCGCAACGCTTCTATGGTCCCGCTCAGATGGCTCAGATCCGCGCCACTCCGCGCTGGCCAGCGCAACCGAATCAAGTACGACCGAATGCGCAGACCGGAAACTCCGGATTCGCATCGATGCAATCTGCTCCCTTCCGAGCGGCGCCGCGTGCCCCCGCCGCACAGGCTGGCGCCTTGCGTAACAGCATGTCCGCCAGACCTATCACAGGTACGAAAAGAAGTAAGAAAGGTAATCAGCGTTTATATACAGCGCCTATGATTCAAGTTTACGCTTAGGTTTTGTCATCATCATCTCACTTTGTATTCATTTCATTGTATCAAAGTATATCTTATCACAAATTTAGATAAAAATTCGTATTATCTTACAAAAATTCGGAACACTTTAGACTGCTTCGAATCCTTAGAAAACTTGGAGACTTTTAATATTTTAAAAAGCATGGACGAATAGAAATATTTTCTTGAATTAATTTTTTTGAAAGGGATTTTTTAATAAAAGGATTATCTTTGTCGACTAAATCTATTTTCTATTTATATCTGTTTTGGAAATAGAAAATGATTTTAA
Source organism: Camponotus vicinus (assembly GCF_025532165.1). NCBI lineage: Eukaryota > Metazoa > Arthropoda > Insecta > Hymenoptera > Formicidae > Camponotus > Camponotus vicinus. The sequence continues at coordinate 15,000,710 of NW_028141977.1, forward strand.
TAGAACATGTTAAGGAAGGAGATATATTTTTATTATTTATATTTTTTTATATGTAATAAAAGCTTATTTTTTTAAGTAATTTTATTATTTATTGTAAAGATTATGCAATCTATATGAGTCCATCATCGAATTTTCTGTAATACTATATATTTCCACATTTATATATGTGATTATTTTGTCATCAAACAAATTACAAAATTTTAATATCATAATTATCTTTCTCAACCTAAATAAAAGACTTAAATAGTGACTAATTCCGAAAAAAGCTGTGTATACTTTCAAAGAATATTTATAAAGAAAGAATATTAAGATAAGCAAAATAAATCGTTAATTTTCTGTCTGTGAGTTTTATGCATCAGTTTAAAATGACTAATAATATAGATTTTACGAATTAAATCGATATTATAGTCTCGAATTCTAATTTGTAAAATGGTAGTTAATTATATAGTTGGATGAGTTAACTATATAATAACTATCCAATCTAATTAAATGCTTGCTTAAATTGAAATTATAAATAATTCTTATATATATTTAAAATTACATGTGTAGAAAGATGTATAAGAACATTTAATATGTGTTGCGACAATAATTGACCTTTAAGAATATCAAAACATTCAAGATTTTCACGACTCGCGAAGCTATTCGAAACTTTCATAATATATTATAAATAATGTAGCGAGAAAGAATTATATGAAGAGTGACAGAAATGTAACCGGTATAGTCCTCAACGGAATTGAGGGTACGCGGATATATACATTTAAAATATCTTGTTTTTATGTTATTTGAATTATGTTTATAGTATACTGTAAATAAAGCTTAAAGTTCATCGATTTTATATGTGTATTGGTATAATGATGATATTTAAAATCATGCGACTCGAAAATAATCATTACTATCGGCATAATCGAAAAACTTATTTTTTAATTGCAGTTGATTCTTATAACTACTTTTTATATCAATCATTAATTATCAAAGATAGTAAATTATTCCCAGGAAAACATTAAAATGACGCATTCGTTCAACATCTGATGTTTACCATTACTCTTCTAAGTTGACAATAGACAACTGCCTCGAGCATTGTTGTAATAGATGTAACGTAACAATTATATTTAGTTTTATTATCGTGAGAGTTCACGCACAATTGATATTTTTTTCTTCTCCTTTAAGGTCAACAAGCAGTTGGTGGCGCCAACATGCAAAGCCGTTCCATGGCCGGGCCCGCTGTCGGGGTTTCGCCCGGTCAGAGTCGTCCGCCGAATTACAAATATACTGCGAACATGCGTAACCCGCCGCAGACGGCTATGGCGTTACCTGCACCGAGCGGCCCTTCGGTGCAGCAGGCCGTACATATTCAAGGCCAGGAGCCGCTTACCGCGTCGATGTTGGCTGCGGCGCCACCTCAAGAGCAGAAGCAGATGCTCGGCGAACGATTGTTCCCGCTCATTCAATGCATGTATCCGTCATTGACCGGCAAGATCACCGGTATGCTGTTGGAGATCGATAACAGCGAGCTGCTTCACATGTTGGAGCACAACGAATCCTTGAAAGCCAAGGTCGAGGAGGCCGTGGCCGTGTTACAGGCTCATCAGGCCAAACAAGCTGTTGCACCGAAAAAGGAATAAGAGACCGTGCTTTGTGAGATCAGACTTTTTGTCGGGAAACAATATTCAATTGTTTTAAATATATAGTTAAATTGATATAAAATTACATATGATAATCTCTTTTTTTTATTTTTATTTTTTTCTGAATTAGACGCGACTAATTTGACATATTTGAATGTAAAATGCATATAAAAAAAGACTTACACTAATAAATTTTTTTTTCAAAATATATTTATGTTTTTCTTTTTTTTTTTTTTACTCTGATACGTTAATTAACGACAGTTACTTACAAATCGCTGTCTATTTTTGAAAGTAAATTTATTGCGTAAAAATATTTATAGATATAAGCATATTTAGAATTTAAATATAAAAGTTTAATCGCGTCTACTTCAAAAAAGAGATGAGAATGAAAAAAAAGAGAGATTATTATATGTAATTTTATATTAACTCAATTATATACAAATTCAGAAAAAAATAGAAATATTCAGAAAAAGAAAATAAAAAGAAACGAAACAAAGATAATGTAATTTTATATCAATTTAATTGTAAATTTAAAATAATTGAATATTGTTTTCAAAAAGTCCGATTAAAAATAAAAATAAAAATTTAAAAAATAGATTAAAGCGCGTTCGGCGAACGTAACGGTTAGACGATCAGTTTCAGAAAAAAAACTATTCGATGTATAAAAGCCTGAAAATATGTATCAATCATTAAGTGACAGTTGTTGCTCAACAGTATCTGCAACTATTGCGTCCGCTGATCGCAGTTTTTTAAATTTTCCCTGCGTATTTTCCTTTCCTAAACATATATTTTTAATTTAAGAAAAGATCGAGAGAAAAAGGCGTAGCATTTCTGTCGAGTACTCTTCCTTCTTCTTACCTTCTTCAGTTCCCTTACAGTTTATCGAAAGATAAATAACGGTTATACTCGGTATAACTCGGCTCGCCTTACGTTCTGCGACTGTCGCAGACTCTCGTGTAAAATGATACTCGAGCGATAACGAGAGATTAATGATGTCATCAGTTCATAAGAAGTTCCATTTTTTTCTTTCCTGCGCGCCTTGTGTACGCGCGATATTGCTTTGGATTTCGAATATGTATTCCTTTTTTTCCAGTATAATAAATTCTTTGATTCTACGATTACACACCAAGTACTAATTGATTTACACTCGAAACAAGATACGAGGTTGGGCGAATCGAGGGGGGAAAAATGACAATTGTTCCAGCATTTTGCGATTAATGTCATACATTTATGTTTTTATTTTTTTTAACAAGTTTGATATACAATATATCGATGTAATATTCCATTCGTACGATCCTGATTAAATCTGATGCGAGATAGAATTTTTTTAATAAAAATTCCAATATATTTTATTTCAAATTACTTTGAATTAAAAAATAAAAAAATGAAGCTTAAGAAAGAAATCTTATACATCGCTTTTTGTATCCTAGATTCGACAAAAATTGAAATTAAAAACGTCGGAGATTGCTTTAAGGATAGCCATACGGTTCAAAAAAATTCGCGCGGAAGCGAATGTCAGCTCGGCTCAGAAGAAGCGAACGCATGATTGGTGACCGCGACCCACTTCGGTGAGCGGGATAGGCTGTCGCGTGGGAGACGAAAAAGAGAGAGAGACACAGATTCCGCGAAAGCGCGCGGCTCTCGCAAAACGTCGACGGGACGATCGAGGATCGAGTCAGTCGTCAGTCCGTCAGTCGTGTTTGGTACGTGCGTTTCGTCTTTTCAAGGAGATACTCAACATTCGCCGAGAAACCGGCTCGGGGAAGAGCGAGGAAAGCCGCGGTCGCGCGGTTCACGATCTTCCGGACGACCAAGTCGACGAGATCCAGTCGTCCGACTTGCGTCGCCAGTGATTCGTCGCGCGCGAATCGAGAAGAGGTAAACGCGTAAAAAGAGATCCGTACATTCCTGCACGTAACGTACATTCGTCGTCCACCGTCGACGACCTCGTTCCAGCTTGATCGGCCGACTTATCGCGGCGATACGCCGCCCCGGGAGATCGTCGTTCTGTTCTCTCGATCATCCGTTACCGTTAATTACGTTGCATATGGCAATGCACACGATGGGGAAATCCGACACCTCTCTCGCGAGGTTTGCTCGCGTTTGTTTGCGTCGTCCTTTCGGTCTCGTCGACCCGAATCTCTTTAGGCGCGTAGTCGACATTGTTTTCTCTTGATGTATAACCGCAAAGATACATATGAACTGTAATTTGCATAATATTGCTTTCGAGGTATATACAAGGTGTCCAATTAAGTAATAATTCTTGTAGATATTTCAGATAAAGATAACCGGTATTCTTCATTATAACAGGGATTAATTTAGTTTTCTGCTTTTTTCAAAAATTTATTTTCCAACAAAAATTTTAACGCAAATTTGAATTTCTATTTTTTTGTTAGCTATCTTGTATACAGAAAGTAATTGAAATAATCTTTTTTTTTTCAGTTTTTTTAAATTCAAGAGAATATGCAGTTTAATTACATACATCTTCAACTGTATATTTCTATTGCAATTTTATGCACTTGCAACAATTTTTCAAACATTGATCGAATCTTATTTTATTTTTGATCTGTCAAAGTATTTCTCTTTTGAAAGAGGGTATAACTTAAGGAAAGGTGCGCGTTTAAAACTTTTTAATTACTTTTTTCCCCCTTCCTTTTTTGAAAACAATATTGTGATTCTTATGCAATTTTAAAAGGTTAATACATGAAAATTGCAACCTTCTAACATAGAAAAAAATACAAAAGAACATTATTTTGTGAATATCTTATTTTATGTATTTGATTGCATTGTCTCCTTTAAGTATAAAAAAATAAAATATAAAAAATTAATGAAAGTATTACTTCTTAGTTATTATATATATAATGTATTAAATAATTAGATCAACGAAAGAAAAATAAAATTTGAACAAAATAAAATAATTCTTAGGAAAATATGAATTCTTATCGCAAATTTAAGATAAACATGAAAAATTTGTAACGTGAATTTAGAAATATATTTTTTTTGCATCTTTCTTTTCCTTTATCTGTGTATAATTAGATAATATATAATTATATAATGTTAGTTTCCTAAGAAGGAATTATAAACAAATACAAATAACAAGGATTTTACTTATTAAATATTATATGCATGTTACATCATATTTTATATAGTTATAAATATTACAGACTTTGTTATTTTACTTTACAAAGTGTTTTTGCAAATGTCTGCATAATAAAATATAACTCGTTATTAACTATTAGTACATAATGTCAAAATTTAATAAAATGTACCTTAGCAATAGCAGCAATTGTAAATGCCTGATGTACATTCCTGATATCTTATCACTTTTTTGCTGTATCCGCAGGTTCTACAGATCTCTTTCTGTCTCTCCATCTTCAGGTCTTACATATTATTTTACTTCTTATGAGAGCATTATAAGAGGCTATTATTTCAATAAAGGTTCAACATGTGACGATATGACGATCAAAATTTAACGAAAGATTCTATGGATTCATCCATCTTTTTATTTTCAATATAATTTATTCATTTATTGCTCGATTTTGTCTTAAAATCTAGCAGATAAACAATTATTTTGTTACAATATTATTAGTTTATCTATAAAATTTCTTTCAGATCGATCAACTAAGATACGTAAGAGATTTAAATACATCTCTTCCTGTATTCTCTCTTTTATGAGAGAGAATTATCATGGATCAAGACGAAGTTGTGAAGAATTTGCGATCATGTTTGATATCAAGCAAAGGTGGTATCAAATTAGACAATTTAAGAGGTAAATAATGAAATCATTGTTATATTTATTATTATATTTTAGTGCACGATTTTAAGGAATATTAATAGAAGTAATCTTATAATATGCTATTTTTTAATATGGTATTAATTTATACATCATTTTAAAGGTTGACAAAAAAACTTTTCTTACAGCGGATTACCGCACGATCGCAGGAGAACCGCTACCCTTCAAAAAATTTGGATATTCCTCTGTTGAAGATTTTATACGTAATGTACCAGAAGTTACTGTGACAAGAAAAAATGGAGAATTGTATGTGGAAGCTACGCCTTCCAAATCTACAGCACATCTTACGAAATTAATTTCACGACAAAAGGCGCGACGAAAAATACGACCTCAACCGAAAAGAGTATACTTATCGATATTTTATATTTTTCAAGAGAGTATAATTATGTTGTCAAAATATACTGTATACTGTTTTACCAAGTTAATTGATCGATATAAAGAGCGAAAGAGAATTCAACGATTATCTAATCTATGTATTTTGCAATGAACATGTTGCATCAAATTGTTGAAAACTATTATTTTATGTTTGTTCTGAGGTGAAAAAAAGTTAGTTTTTTTATGTAACTACAATTAATTATAGAATTCTTTTTCAGTGGACACCACCTCGACACCACACTACCAAAGGTTTTTTATCTGGTAGTAATAAAAATAATTTCAATGGTTTTCAACCTATTAAGAATAATTATGTAAATTTTCCTGGTTCCTTCACCAAATCAACATCCGGAAAGAGCAATTTGTATACAGATTTCAGCAGGTATTTGAAAAAAAAAAATAAATAAATTCAAATATTTTTTTTACACAAATATCTTTTATCACATATATAATTTAATATGTTGTTTTATTCCTAATAGTTAAAAATTTATATACACAAAATTGTAATTGTTCTTAGTCGATTAAAATTGTTTATAATTTTGTTTATATTTATTTATTTATTTATTTATAACAAAAATAATATTTTAGACCTATTTTACCACTCATGGAAACTATTGTACAGTGTCCGTTATCGATTAATAACGAGAAATCAAGCTTTGTTCCGACCACACCGCCAGTTTCTCCTGTTAAAGTAAGTGCGAGTGTTTCAAACTCTCAATAAAAATCCATTAAATATTAATCATGTATTAATAATTTCAGAGACTGACAGATAACGCGACAAATTCGAGTATAGCGATTTTGAACCAAAGTGTTGCTAATTGTAAGACTATCGAAGATTTAAAGTGCAAAGTTTTAAATGACAAGACAGCAGCATCGCCTGTGATAAATTTGAAACCAAAGACTGTAGAGCTCAAACCCTCGAAACTGAGTGAGAGACTCAAAGTCTCTCCTCTTAAAAGTACTCCTATCATGCCTTCGCCGCTAATTAATAGCTATAATAACGGTCATACATCTTTATCTATCCCGTCGATTTTAAATCAATTGCAGGTAAGAATATCAATTAGAATGTTTTTCAATGAAGCTAAACATTTTTTTCAATCAAATCATCTTTGTAGACCATGTCACATCAGATTTCCGATCCTAGGAAGGATTTACAGATTTATACTGACAAATTGAATCTACCATCACCAGTATATAAGATGCATTCGAAAAAAGAGAGAAATTCTTCCAAGATTATCATTTATGCCACTCTAAAGGTAAATAGACATAATTTTTTTTTCTCTTTTTTCGACGTTAACAGGTTGATGAATCTCATATTGCAGGTTGGTGCACACACGTTTCATACGTATCCGGAAGACGCGGCATCCGAAGAGGAAGCCGAAAAAATCGCAGCACGTTTGGCTCTGGTGAATCTCACTAAGTTGTCGAGTCCCGAGATAACGACTGTCGATGAGAAATTGGTGATGAAGCGCATTCTGAACATTGTGACCCAACATCATAGCGGAGTTTTTATGCATCTATTACCCGAATATTACTGCGAGCAATATAAAGAGGCCCTACCCCACAACTGGGAAAGGATTATTGAGGAATGCGGGGATATAAATCAGGAGAAGAGCGTCGGCGATTTAACAATACTTTGCCGAGTCTCGCCGACTTTGAAAGTAATATATACGATGTGCGCGTATATTTCAATTTTCTTTTTATCGAAATTTAACTTTTCTATTTTTCTTTTTTAGCGAAGTAATTCTACCCCACTCAAGAATGCCGTCGAGAATAGCTTCCCGCTTAATGAGAAAATACAATTGAACCCAATTGGGCCTGCCGCACCCGGTAAACTGATAGTACCGAAGGTGACCACTTGGCAGGTGTACATCACTTGCATCATAAGCACCGTCGAAATTTGGGTCCGCTTGGGTGAGAATAATGTAAGTATAGTATTATCCGTTTACTTTCTTTTTACAAGCTGAATCTTACTTTTTTTTCCCTTATTTTTTCCAGGATAATTTCGTCGAAATGACAAAGGAAATGACGAAGCATTATGATAAGAAAAAACCGACTTCAATGCTGTCGACGGAATGTGTCATTGGCGATTTTTATGCCATTTTCGAAGAAAACTATTGGCGCCGAGTTCAATGTATAGATTTCGACTTCGAGACTGGACTTGCCACAGTTTTCTTTATTGACGAGGGCTACGACGAACAATATAAACCTGATATGCTACATCCTCTAGACAAGAAATTCTGCAGTCTTCCAGCTCAAGTAATATTTCAATCGTATTTCTTGTTTTAGTTGTGTTTTTTGTATATTGTATCCGCGCATGTTTTTATCTTATACAGGCGATCAGAGTAGCTCTTGAGGGATTAGAAGAATTTCGCGATTATACCCAGTTAGTCACAGAGATTGAAAATCATCTTTTGGTCGAGAATATGTTTTCAGCGAAAGTGCATGGCACGAACGCCGATGAGTATGGCTCGTATACGAGAGTGACTTTTTATGACATTAGTAAAGAAGGCAAATATATAGATGTGAATCAAGTCTTATCCGACAAGATCTTAAGAGATATTAGCATCGCATCCAAGATACAAGTAATTGTGAAAATTTGTATTACAGTTATTCAATCTCAGTCTTACAATTCTTTTCTTATATATTCTCTATATATATTAACTATTCTTCCATTATAGACGGGACAGTTAATCGAATTATATATCACGCATATAGATGAGTCTGGTAAGATCTATGCGCAGCTAAATTCGTTTATGAAAAGTCTAGTGAATAACGAAGCCTTGTCACAAATACTTGTAAACAACACGACATCCTTGGAGAGGGAAACGATCCACTTTACTAAAGTGTACTTTGCAAAATGGGATTCGCAGTGGTATAGAGCGCGAGTGAAGGACATGCCTGACAAGGATAAAGTAACAGTGTTTCTGTTCGATATCGGTAAAACTGTCACGATATCGAAAAGAGATCTGTTCACGAACGAGACGAATGCTCTGCACTACATTCCGCCGCAGGTAAATTTATTGTTGGTTATTAAAACCAATCTCCGTCGAGTTTCAATCTTCAGTATTTTGTAAGGATGATATAATTGATACTTGTGGATATATTTACACACGAAAAATCAGGCCATACAGGTCTTTCTGCACCATCTCGATCAATCGAAGTACAACGGAAGGCTCGTGGCGAGATTCTGCGAACTGGTATCAGATACTGATCTACTTGTGGCAAGGATCATCAAAATTAGCTCATCCGGAATCCCAATAGTGGAGATTTTCAAGAGAATTGGACCGAGTAACATGCTGGCCTCTATAAATACATCATTGATTTACGATAATGAATTATTGAAGTAAATATTTATGTTTTCATTTCTTATCGAACATTTGACTATGCATCTTCCTGCCTTATATTTTTGTATCTTTATTTCTGAATTTTTTATCTTCATATTTTTTATCTCATATTTATCATTCTATTTTACTGTACATTATATAACTTTAATTTTACTGCTTTACAGCTTTCTATTGACTTTATGAATCTATTTAAAAATACTTTACACATACACATATATATACTTTGTATTTGCAGAACCAATGAAGATGGCAACAATAATATTAAATTATCAAAGAAACGTTTAGAGCGTAGGAATTCTCGTGTTCTTGAGTCTGTTGTTAAATTAAATCCACCCACTATCTCAGATGTTGGTCAATATTTCGATGTTCACGTAACATTAGCAGCGCATCCAGGACATTTTATTGTGCAACCGTTGAATGATGCGGGGAAATTGAAGGTACATATACACATTAAAGTTTAAATCAATGATTAGCCAAATGAACTAGGATAAATTTTTATACTACATCTCATTTCATTCTCAGACGATGATGAATGAGCTGCAAAGATACTGCCACGAGTACGATGGTCCGCCAATAGAAATTGTTGGCGAGGGTAAGCTCTATGCGGGCAAATTTCGAGAAGATTGGTACAGGTATGTGATATATTCAATCTTGCAATGTAAAAAAGACTCGATTAATAGCAATACGATTTCGTTTCAGAGTGTACGTCACTAATATTATCAGCGAAAACGAAGTATCCATATATTTCTGCGATTTTGGGGATGTAACAATAGTGTCGCGCAGTAGCTTGCAGCCATTGAAGAGTGATTTTATGAAGTTACCGTATCAGGCCGTGAAGGCTAAACTTATTGGTAAGAAAGAATATATAGCTGTTCTTTTTCTTCTCTTGAATCGTTTCTTCTTTATATAAATTTTAATGATCTCTTTTTTTATAACAATGACAGGAATAGAGCCGACAAATGTTGACTGGACGGTAAACGACTGTGTCAGGTTTAAGGATTTAGTGCTTGATAAGGATTTTGTCTCAGTGGTCGCCGAATCGGTATTTGACCATCTCTCGCCGGCCAACGGTACTGTGCTGGGCTTAAGATTAATCGATGTCAGTACCGAAAAAGACATATACATCGATAAATTATTGGTGGAGGAAAAACGTGCCAAATATATTGATGGATACGAGGATTATTTTGCATCTAGTTAGCTTGTTTATTGGTTAATGAGTGGAAGAAAGAATTTATTTTTCTTATCGCATTATTGTTATCCTTTTATAATAGCACAGTATCGCTCGCATAACCGCGAGTACTTGAATATAAGAGGGTAATGCGTGAATATATTTCTACTATTTTTTTATTACTTTTTTCTGTAACGATACGACACGCATGTGAACAATGTAGAAGGATAACTAGCGAATATTTAAATTTTATTTAACGTTATTTGAATTTGTCTCCGCGAATGCGCATTTCATTGTTCGGAAATTATATTTTTTTCTTTTTAATATTAGAAGATACGGACATACTAGATTACAATGCGCATAACAGGATTTGAGTTATTGAGTAGTAACGGAAGCGCTGTTTTATTATTAATTCGTTTAAAAGCTTATGTTTATGAGTATATAAACATGTGTTATTTTTTCTTTGGCTTTTATCATTCTTTATTACTAATTACATTTATGTTATCGCACAGAGATGTATTACTGTTACAGTTATAACATAAAGTTTATTTAGAAGTCAAGTTTTATTGTATAATTTTGGAAGCATTATTATAATTATTATATATATTATTCATGTCTCAAGTATTCCTTAACAAAAATGTTATGTTCTTTTTAATTTCTTTGTCGTTGTTTAACTTAGTGTGACCGTTTCATGATATTAAACAAAACAGTATGATTGTCAAACGACAAAGAGATTGGCTGTGTATAATAATTAATTAAACATAATGACATTCCATATATATGTGTGTGTATGTATGTAAATATATATATACACACACACACATATATATAAAAAAACATTAACTGTATCGTGTGCAGCGCACGCGCACATATACGCATATATTATTCATGTTTAAACATATAATTAGTCGCTTCCACATGACTCTGAATTGGAATAATTTACCTTATTGCCATACTATAAGCGTATTGTTAGAAATTCTTGCGAGGTTTATTTGTAACAAATATATATTTTTATTTTTTTATTAATCTAAAATTGAAGAAAGCGAGAGATAGAGTTGCAACACATAAAATAAAATTTATGTACAATAATTTTTACCTCCATGTGTGCATTTTATACCTTTATATTATTTATATAATTAAAATATTGTGTACGCTACATAACAGAATATCATATATGTATCTCTTGTGTTAAAAGAAGGCTAATATGAAAAAACGTAATAGAAAAATTACTTATGTTCGCTCGTTCTCTATGATAAATGTGACATTGCTGGCCAGCGAACTATCGCTCAACCGAGTGGAATCTATCTTTTCGGCTATGATTGACACCTTGTCAATTTTGTCATTTTCATTCAAATCTTGCATTTCTATGACATAAGTCCCGGCGCTGTCCGGAGAGCTTAGACGCTCGAGCGCGTTCGTTCTTTTCGGAGACTCTGAAATCGAGTTGCGGGAATCGGAGCAATTTTGATTTCTAGAGAGATTCGCCGAACTAGATTGTGCGTTGTTACCGTCCTCGTTAGGATCATCCTGGTGATATCTAAGGGAATTTGTAGCACTGTTTTCAAGAAGTATGTCTTCTTTAGAAGCGATATCGCTAGATGAGCTAGTATTTGAGCGGTTCCAGGAATGACTACGCTCGTTTATCCGGCTGGAAACTCGTTCGCCTTCATCCTCGAAGAACATTGAACTCTTGGATAGCATCGAGTCAATTTTTTCGATAATACAATGCAAGCGATTCCGGCTCTTCTCCCTCCAGCATCGTTCCATTTCTTTCAAACGGCGAAGCGTCGCCCACGATCGCTCACCATCATCGTTCTCCATCTGAATCATCATGTGATCGTTCGCGGGGCGATAAGAAGACGAAAAGATCTCTTTCCTCGCTGTCGAACCGCCATCAAGTTTACCCTGCCGGGATAGAGGGTATTCCGATACATTCATGATCACTTCATTATCGCAAGCTCGCGATGTATCCTCCGTAAAAAGATTTAATCCAACGTCACTGCCGTTTGCGTTCTTATTGAATCTCAAAACGCGGACTGACGTTGGATTGCCGAATGTTGAGAATGCCAGTACGTGGTCGTAGGGATGATAATCTACGCAGGTAATAATCGCCCTGGACGAGTTATGCCCATCGTTAGCATATTTGCCCACGTGCTTACCCGTCTCCAAGTTCCAAACGTTTAGTACGGAATCCTCTCCACCGCACAAGATCAAACCACCACAAGGAGATATGCAGGCTTTCGATTGTATTCTATGAATATAAAAAAATAACGGAATTTAATAAATCGAATTAATAATGCGAGAAAGAATAAGAGAGAAATAAGAAGGATAATAATATGAAAGAGTATAAAAACATAAAGTGTATGAAGGAAATATATACAGAATATATAGAGAAAAGTTTAAAGAAAAAACGACGATCATGTTCAAGCGAAATTATAAGAAGTTGATTGGAAGAAATCAAAAGGAACACGGAAAAAATTTTTGAGATGTGATAGATCTAGAAATCAAGATGTATGATATAAAAAAAGAAAGACAAGATAAAATAAAAATAACAAAAGAAAAAACTGAGGAAAGTAGAAGGAAAATTAATATATTATAAAACAGAGAAAGACATTCTTGAGGAGTGAATGCAAACCTTTGATTGTTCAGCTGTTTGTATTTTCGCAAGACTACACCGGTTGCGAGATCTACCATTCGCAGGCCATTATCCCTCGAGTGCACGAGAAGTCTAGACTCAAGGGGGTGCAGAGCGATCGTGTTGATGACAACCCCTTCAATCTCGCGAATCTTTATTTTCCTCGCAACATACCATTCCCACTTGGATGACATCCTATCATTTCGGCGAATCGTCCAAAGGATTATCGATCCTACACTGTCGGCTGTGATTAAATTACCATTTTTTTGGAAGACCATGGAGTTGACGAAACCTTCGTGGCCTTCCAACTCCTGGCTCAACTCTCGCTTCATCGATCTTCCATTCTCGCTTGCCCAGATGCGAGCTACTCCATCGTAACATCCTGTTGCTACAATCGTCATCTTGCCGGGAGCGTACCTGGCGCAATAAACATACGAAGGATGCGGCAGCATCTGCAATAAATTGGATGGTCGAGTAAAATCAATTGTCAATTTTATCTAACATTTTACAGCTTGTAAATATAATGTTAATTTTTCTAAATATATTCGTTTAATGCTTAATCTCGAAAATCGTTTGTCGTTTGCTTATAATACGTTTTAAGTAATTTCGACCAAAATACGTAACAAAATTCTTAAATATATATTTCTAATATTTTTTAATTATAAAAATATTAAATGTAAAAAATTATAGCACAAATATATTAAAAAATAGATAATCGATATCGATAAAATATATGCACATAGTTGTATTTATTTGAATGTTTGGAAAATATTGATATTTAGAAAGCACACTTTACGCTCTCATTAATCTTAACGAAAGTAAATAAGAATGATCTGCTTGATCACCTCGATGTGTTGCACAATCTGGTTGCGAATATCCCAGATGCGTGCCGTTTGATCTGCGGACGCCGACAACAGGTGATAGTCGTCGCTGGACCAATTTAGAGAGTACACAAAAGTTTTGTGGCCGAGAAACTGAACGTGGATTTTGCCGGTCTCGATCTGTAAATAAAAATAATAATTACACATGACTCAAAGATATCGTTGTTCCAGCGAATAAACATTTACAGCGTGAAATGAAAAGTAATAATTTTTTGTATCAACGATGATGTAGGTACAATATATTGAATTTTGCGTAACACACTCTCTTCGTCTTAAAAAAATTGAAATTTAAAAATAAAAGTTCTTTTTTCATCTTCCCTTCTCTCTCCTACAGGTGCGATACTAATTTATCTCAATACCTGCGATATTGCGAACGCACCTCATAAATGACAATTGGATAATTGTACTCCTCGGAATGGACGCAAGCCAGATACTTGCCGTCGTTGCTGAAGGCGACGTAGAAACAGCCGTTCTCGCTCGCCTCCGTCTCGAACATTTTCTCGTTTGGGATTTTGCAAGACTGGGCGGCCAGTCGCGCCCATTTAGGAAGACCTATCGTTGATTCCGATGTGCGACGCTCCGTCAAGAGCCTCCTCTGCGAATCATACGAGTCATCGAAAAGATCGTTTAGCGGCAATTGTTGATAAAGCACAGATTCCTGTTTCGATGACGGAACTGATGTCACTGTTACCAGGAGACTGCTCGGATATTTGTCCCTGTTGTTCGACTGCCACCACGTGTATACCTGCATATACGAAAGAATAATTATAGAATGCGATATCGTTATAGCGCGAAACTTGGCATAAATTTTTCTTTCTCCGTTAAAAAAAAATACAGAACGTTTAAGGTTCCTCGCTTCAATCTTGTTCTTCAATATATTATATACATTGAATTAAATTAGATTTATTATTATATACGTCTCACGATTCGCGTATTCGAAATGATAGATTTATAAATTTATAAATAAATACTGTATAAATTTATGAATTTAAATATAACACTTATGGACATGTGAAATATGCGTTCTAATAAAAGATATCAAATAGAAAACGAGAAAATTTCCGACATATATTTTAACAATCTATTGAACAAATAAATAATAACGCGAGAAAATTTTTTTATTTCAATATACAGAAAAAAAAATTTATACAGAGACCTAAAAAATTTTGCTACGGGATGAACTATTCCAAATGAAGTGCAAGTAAACAAAAAGCAGACACGTCTATAGAGTTCTTCTCTAAAAATTTAAAAAAATGTTAAAAATTCTAAGTTGCAAACCGACGAATTGATTATTAAAAATTCGTTCATCAAGTGAAAAACGGAGAGATGTACCTCGCATGTGTGCTTTCCATATCGCTTAGAGCTTCGTCTAGGTCTGTAAAGTTGCAATCGTACTTTCTTATCCGTATGAAGAATGTTATTGGTCCCAACGGGTTTAAGAAACGCCCAGGCAATTTTGTTCCAGCATCCCTCGCTACCTGAAATCAAGCATAAATTAAATATACTTCATTTCGGAAAAGTGTAAATTAAAGTAAATTATTATGAGGCTTACAGATATTACAATAGATTTTATGCAGGTTTTACAATCAAATAATTTACTCTCTCTGAAAATATCCTCAGTTGTAAAATTATCTTTGTTTCCTTGATTTAGAATGTATATATTATATCAGTTGGTTAATATAATAATTTACAGAGGAAATATAAAAAATTGTTCGATATAAAATTGCATTAGGATGAGAAAAAGCAATTAACATACATTCTAATCACTTTTGTAACAATGCAGTTAATTCGCATATTTTTTACAAGTATTTTTTTGATTGATGCTTTTTCGAGCAAACATTATAAATAATTGTTTATTATTTTTTTGTTCAATATTAAAATTGCGAAAAGATGCACTGCATCATCTGTGAGAATTTCAAACAAATTTGTTTAATCGTCTTTGATTGATATAATTTTAATGAATAAATATTCATACATACAGAATCAGCTTTAGTATATAGAAGATTTTTATTATAATAAAGATCTATAATAAACAATAATAATAAAGATCTATATAAAGCTGATCCTGTATAATTGTTTATTAATAATTATTAATAAAAGATCAATCGAAGTCATCGAGGAAGAAACTTGCCGATTCTATCGTAGCCGAGACTCGCTTCAGCGAAGCTTAAAAGGTCTATCACTTCGAAGAGGATCACCGTCCGATCGCCATCCTCGCGTCTCACAATCGCATCATAGTCGTGCTCGAAGACGAGTTCTTCTTCCCAGACCGGTATCATTGATCTATTCTCTCTGAAATCGAATTTACCGGTGATCAACGGTCGAAGATAGCCGCCGTCTACCTTCTTCAAGTACGAGCCGGTGCGTGCCTCGACGATGTGAATCATTACCATCGGCCGTTTCACGTTTGCGTAGTCGGCTTCGAGCACGTCCGCCCGATGAATTGTTACGGAGATGTATCTCTTCTCAGATGTATCTTTCTTCGTGTCTTCCTTCTCTTGTTTCCGTTTCTTTCTCCTTTTTTTTTTAACAGTCGAGTCGACCGCATCCTTCGCAATTGATGAACTGATGACTTCGTCACTGACGGGAAGCTTCTTCTTTTCGAACAATGATCGCTCTCCTCTTCTCGACGATCGATCTCGTCTCGTCGCTTCTGATTGAAGTCTTCTATCGCCTGTTGATGTTCGATCTTCAGAAACCATCGAACTTGATCGAAGCTCATCGGTTACTCTTCCCAGACTCGTCGATGAATCTAGTTCCCCGGCGCTGTTCTTTCGACCGTTCAAAGACCTCGTTGTCCTTGAAGATCGACTGTCGTTACTCATCGCGATATGTTGCTTGCTTTGTTTTTGCTTTCTCGAAGAACTGCCAGACGTTGAGCTAACTTCATCGATGTTCGAACGATCACTTCCTATCCTTCCCATCTCGATCCTAGTGCTTTCGCGATTGTGATCAGTTTCGATTCGAAGCACTTCGTCCTCGGACACAAATGCTGGATTGTCGAAAACGAGGGTTGCATTGCTGGTTCGCGGCGCCGGAACCGGAACTTTGCGTCGTGAGTCGTCAATCAACGGAGACGCGTCATCGCTCGTCTCGGGCAATCGAATGATCCCAGTGTCCTTAGACCAGCGTTTCCGCGGTGGCTTCTTCATAGAGTCCACCATATCTGTCTCGCTCGTCGCAGCATTCCATTGCTTTCTACGGCGCGGTTTTTCCTCGTGGGAGTCGTTCCTGTTCCCAGATTCCTCTATCAAATCCAATGACACCATCGTCATTACCTCATCATGCGACCGATGAGAACGATCGTTCGAGGATCTCCTCCTCCTCGCTTCGCGATCAGTGGAACGATTCCGAGACGCTTCGCTCGCTCGCGAGGAAACTTTCGAGCTTTGAGAGGATTGTTTAATCTCCTTATCGTCCAAGAGGTCGATCGCGAGACTATTCTCATCGTTTCGTTGTTGGCGATTCAATGAATTTTCGTTGTGAACGTCCACAATGACACTCATCGTCGCCTTTGGCGAGGTCGTGCTCTCCGTCGATTCCTCCAAAAAGGATGATACGTTGTGCGATCTCATCAATTTTCTACCTCTCGTAGACCCAGCGGACTTAGCCATTCTTACAATCTCTTTTCAAACTCTTGTTACGCTAAAAGGAATAAGATCGTCCGAAAAAAGGTATCGCGTGTATATGTTCCACTTGTGCAAATCGATCGATTGCACTTACGAAGATGACAAATTCACTACTGTTTCGTACGATCATAGACACTAAAGAGAATAATTCCTCTTCACTGGGCAGTCTTCATTAATATTATTGGTATAAATAGTGCGATAACTCGTTGTCCGTCGCGTAGAAAGAATCGCCTACCAACAGCTCGTTGCTAGGAACGAGTACATGCCAGGTGCGGGAGTATATATTCAGTCACTGACCGTGTGGATCGATCGATAAACAGTGGTCACCAATTCAAAACTCTTGCGGATCTTGGTGCAATCCTTTTATTTCCGAGCAAGTTGCACACGTCTCACGTTGCACAGTGTCTCACGAGATCTTCGTATTCATAATAAAATGGAATCTAAGATAAAAGACAATAACTGTTAATTGTAATTATTCTTTTCAATTTATTTCTTGCAAATTTTTTTCTTTCGCAGAAATGCAATCGCAAATATTTTCATTTTATTAAACGTGATTTACGTTAAAAGAAAACAAAAAAAAACATTGTTCAAGAGAACCCAGACAACACATTTCCTTAAAAAATAATTAACAAATGACTTAGACATTTTATTGTCTTTTAGATTTTTAATGTTGTAGGGTTTAGGAAAGAAAGATAGTAGAAGAAAATATTTATTAATGTATTAATTATGATACGAAAAAACATATTTGTTTGTCTCATAGTTTCTTCGCTGAATTTTATTCGTAATCAAGATAGAAGATAATTTAACATGTTTATATTTATCTAATTGAGTAAAGGATTATAAAATTGCACAAGAATTACAAAAAAGATTGGTCACCTTGTCAAGCTTACTAAGCGATTTGAATTTCGATTGAAGAAAGCATATAAACTTTTGTCTTTATATGGCACTCCATTGTACATACTGTAGCTCCACTTGTTAATGCCTGAAAGTGATAATGGAAAATAATGAAATCGAAATAAAAGAAGAATTAAGGAAAGAGGGAGGAAGAAAGAAAATACTGGAAGAAAGTTGAAGAATATAAAAGAAAGGAGCGAGAGAAGTAAAAAAAACGATTCAAATGATCATGAAATGTTTTTTAATCTAATATCAAGAAAATCGGTGAAATTAGAACATTAATATTAGACGATATTTTTTAACGTCTTTTTGATTATATTCATTTTAAATTATTCCTCCTCAAATTGCTTATCTATTATCTAATATAAGCGTAATGTAGCTTGGAATTGATTGGAATTAAAATTAATTGGAATTGAAATATTTTACTATTTGTATTTTGTAATTATTTGTATAATTAAATTACATTAATTTACGTAATCAACTCAATTTATAACAGCGTCATTTTGCATCACGTTATTGTTCAATTCCACATTATTCGCTTCCATTTCTCGTGTTAACTCCTGTAATAATTGAAACTTAGAAACACGTATTTTGTACGCGAAATTAATTGAATTTGACGAAATAATCTGCTCACCGTGTTAATTATGTTTTCGTACTCTTGTTCGCATTGTGTTATCAGCGCATTCCTCAAACTGTTCGAAGATTCTTTAACGTCTTCCCGTTCATCCGATTTCGAGGAAGTATCGATAAAATCCGATTCGTCGTGCATCTTTAGAGTTTTCATCTTCAATCGCTGCTCTCTGTTTTTCGCTTCTATCACTTTCTCTCTACGCGTCTCACGATCTAGAAGCTGAAGCAAGATCAATGCTACTGATCATATTAATTCAGGAACACTAAAATGCGTAGTTTTTAAAAGTATAATTTATTGTACATAAAATCTATTTCTTTTATTTTCCTAGATGATGTAACCTATCGTTTCTGACCACTACAGTCATATTAGATTATAATAACAGAAACGAGAAATCATATTAATTTTTTTACTATATATCGAAAGAATTTAACTCATATTATTAGCTTGTGCAGTTTTATTTTCGCGTCTGAAAACATCGATATAATTGCATCAAAGAAAGCTTTCCAAACATTAATATTCTTCTCTTCTATTAAAATTTTAAAAATACATATAACTCATAGCAATAAAAAATTGATCATTCATATTCAATTATAATAATAATAATAAAATAATTCCTATTAATAAGATTATTATAGAGATATATTGTTAAAAATTAATATAGTAATAGCAAAATATTATTAGATACATTAGATTGTATTCGAAATATTTATTATTGTGTATGTTTATATTGTATATTTATTATTGTAGAGATATATATGTTATATATATTTTATACTGATAAACAAAAGAGACAATCTTTTTGATCAATCTCTCTATTGTTATCTAATATTTACCGCGGTTAATAGCAATTTGTCGTTCTTTTGATTGACCGTTAAAGCTTCGGAAAATTCGAGCAGATAGGTCGAACCCTTTTTGTTCGCGACCGCAGCCAATTGCCCTTGCTCATGTGGCCGTAAACATGTCAAACTCTCGTCGCAGACCTTTAAATTAGATTGTTATTGTGAAATTTCGAAATTGCAATCACATAAGTCGCATCAGCGTAATACCTTTACACTAAGAACTGGGCTGTCCTGTTGAATTAGAAAATCCCACACATCTAAAGTGCCGTCGGTTTTGATCAAATAATAGACGGAATAACGTGTGGCACTCCACGCGCCGCCAGTTAAAAAATCTCGGTGACCGCTGTAGGAATATTTAATTGTTTCGTCATTTATTTAACATGCTTGCCGCGCAAGTTTCGCTCGGTTACTTTTAAAATACTCACGGTGTCCATGCTATGCAGGATTCTCTACAATCCTCCGACCAGATCCTTGAGGTCCAGTCGCCAACCGTTAAAAAGTTCTTCACAAATGTGGGATTTCTCTCCAAACTTATAACCGGCCCGTATTGCGCCTTGAATCTCGACGCGATCTTCTCGCCAGGAGTTTTACCTTTTCGATTACCCGATATCACGATACCTGAATGATATTAGAATTATCATAGACAATACAGATTCAAAATTTAAGAACTAACTCAAAAGCTCAATTTTACGCGTTCAACGATTAATAGTACTTGCGCGAGTGTCTTTCGTATCTCACTTATATTACTTGAATATAAATAATTCCTTTCTCTTTATTTAAGAAACATTTTCGCGATATCAATATTTTATATAAAACAATTTATCTCAACTTATTCTTTCCTATTCCTCAAAGAGTTATAGAAGCGTGGAGTAATTTTAAATAAGATTAAAATATGTATCATGATTCATCTGATGAATCTATTATACCATTTTCCAAACCGCACATGAAACGCGTGCCAATTGATGGTTCGAATTGAAGAGCCGAAATGCCGATTGCCTTGTCTACATTCTGATCTTCCGGTTTCAGCAGGTCTATCACCAATGTCTCTGTCGGAATCTGCATTTTCCTGGTATCCCACCACTTTATCTACAAGAGCAAATGTAACGTTCAATATGACATGGTTCTACCACGGATGTCGCAAGTAGCGAGAATATATACCTGTCCGTCTTTTGAGGCGCTAAAGAACTCGGTACCGGTCTTGGAATTGATCCACAAGGTCTTATCACAGGGATCCCGATGGCTGAATTCCACCGAGCTGATGTCCACCGCTTCCGATCCTCGTCTGATGTCCCAGCAGGCTACCTGTCCGGTCGCCAGACCGCTTACCAAAACATTGCTATCCTTGATATTGTACTCCAATGTCAGAATCGGACAAAACGGTTTCAACATCATATATGGACTGTTTGGATTCTCTATGGAATAGAATTTCTTCCAATGTATTATTCGTTAATGCGATTGTTATTTTACTTTAATCGCTTGCGACGCGCACCTACTTCCCAGATGTACGACGCATAATTGCTGCTGCAGCTCTTTTTGAAATCGTCGTTGTAATAACTGGCCGCGAAACGATTACCCTGATCCGGTGACCATGACAGATGAGTGATCTGTCGTTTTGATGTTAAAGGATCACGGTAAACGTTTACTGTGCGCGAGAAAGCTCTCTGTATCAGCGGGTTTGCTTCTACATCGGCAAAGTACTGCTCGTAAATATTGCAAGCATTGTTCTGCAAAATGCAGTGCTCCATTGACTTGAAAAGGACGAAAGAATCTCAATCCCGATCATTTAAAGAAAATGGACGAGAGAGAAAAAGGTGAATTATTTCTTTACGGGTAGCAATTGCAGCATCGTATGAATGTACAGCTCATCCTTCTCGATCTTGCGTCTATATCTGACCGTTTGTTCTAAATCCTTCATGTTTATATCCTTCGGCCAACCGCCCTCGTAATGAAACATCTTGTTGTCTTTATATGTCGCGGTAGTCGTATTTACCTGTGACATGTATACATGTGTGTATAGATATGGGTACACACTGTGGCATCTTTTGTAGAAGTATTATCTAAAGAAATATGTGCCATACCTCGTGGACTGCATAAACTTTACCAAATTGCGTAGCATGCGTAACGGGATCCATTCTTACGTAATTGTTCATCAATGCCAGATTTGACTTGACTTCCACCTCGGTCTTGTCGAAGTCAGTAAAATTGCATCTCTTCCCGAAATGCATTCTTTTCCTTGTATAAGTGTACTCCGTATTCATCGTATATAATAAATAATTGCAAAATTATAGAGAGCGGAGAAAAGGGCAGAAATTCAGATCCAGTATATACTCGTGAAAATTGTTCAGTTAATATTCAACACTTTATTTCCACTCGTTAAAACATACTTAATAACACTTTTTGACTCTGGCACGATGAGAATTATAGTAAGAAAAATATACAACCCCTGATATATTTTCGTCTATTCTTCACCGTCTGTTTAGTAGAATTCTACTTTCACACAAGATAAATAGGTCTCAATTAAACGTACATACTTGGTAGTTACTATAGTAACGCAGAATATATTGTATAACGTGAGACTGGCTCAATCGGTTCTCACTAAAACTGGCACTTTGGGATTTAAACCCTGATGAAGAATAAACATTGTCTTGTATGCCGACGCATATTCCGCGCTTGTAGGCTCAACGTTAGACTTAACAGTAGGCATTAAGTCGCGTAAAATAAGGAGGATCAACGTGTTCAAATATTTTGTGCGCTGTAATTTTTGTATCGCTTCATAGAGCGATAACAATTGCTTTTTGTTACAATATCTTATGTTGTACGCTCGGGAAAAATCTGAAATGTTAAATCGAAAAAAATATTTGAACAAAATTAAAAATTAAGTATTCAAAAAATCGATCGATATGTGTATATATAAAGAGTAAATTTACTTTTAAAATGTTGCATACAGGAAATATTCCATATGCCGTTCGACATCCAGCCTCTTGTCAAAGAAAAATTACAGAAGGTTTCGATCGGTTCGACAATATTTTTGACGTTATATTGCTTTAAAGAGACTCCTAATTGATCGAGGGTATTCTTCATATCATTCAGTTGGGTCGAATCTAAATCTTCGTTAGAAATTTTACTAAATATAGATATTGATTCAGCTGCGGTTTCCAGCAAATGACGCTTTTGTGACAAACAATCTTGCGTGGCTGTATTCTGTACGATGTAAAAACCAAATCAGATACATAAAAATGACCTTATATAGTTTTAAAAATATATCACTTCCTCCTGCATTTTTTCTTTTACTTACCATCGCTTCGAATTCTTTTAGAAAAGCGTCACGTGATTTCCCGTATCTATCCTCCTTAATATCATTCGAGTCATTAATTTCAGTCTTTAAAAATGCATAATAAGCTCTCAATACTTTAACGATGTCATTCGGTACATTAAAGTATCGCAGTGCTTCTACTACGTCTATTGTTGTGATCCGTTCTTGGACAAATTGATGCGTGTCATGTAACGGACATTCTATTCTATCACGGTCCGGAGAAGGTATTAAAGCACCCTCGGTAGATTGTCGCATTGCTATTTTGCGTATTAAATCGTTCAATTCTGCTGCTGATGCTTCGGGCGTTAAAGACTTTCCTGACTGAAATAAAACGCGCCCAATAAAACAATTTTATATTAAAACTCTATATATATATATACCCTTTATATATTTATAAATAAATAAATAAATATATATATTTTTTTCATATATGTATATATTATGTTACATACATTTTGCGAATCATCGTTAAAATTATTACGTTCAGCTTGTAATTTATTTGCCGAACTAATTTTTTTAACGTTTAATTTATTCTCTAGTATAAAATTTTTTCCCCTCTTTGATTTTGTCGCAACTTTCTTAGGTGATGTTTTCGATCTTGCATCTTGTATTTTCTTATCGGATGCATCACTTTGCTTCGCATTGTCGATAGGTTTCGGCGATGTGAATTTTTTCGTAAAGTTACAAGTTACTTTGTCAGTTTTAACTTGTGCAATTTTTTTGCCGTTAGAATTCTTCGCAACATTCACTTTATGCGTTGAAATATTATTTTCCGATACTTTTTTACGGTCATTAATTAATGTCAAATTGGACGAGTAAACACGTTCAACTGAGTCTTTCCTGTAAGATTTTTTCTTCGACGAAGCTACATTAAGCTTCAACTTTTCCCGCAATTCCTGTGCCAAAATTATCGCTCGTCCTATGCCCGCGGCGATTTCCTCAGCTTCGTTTTCAGTCGCGATCTAATTAATGACAAATATTAAAGAACTATTTATACATATGTGCATAATTATATATAAACAAATATATATGTATAATGGATGATAGATTATCATACTTTGTTACAGTTACAAATGCTCTTGTTATCTGTTTGTTTTTCAACAACGGCCTTCACCTGCCACGGCTTTAAGATAAATGCCGCTTCGTCGCAGTCCGTTTTCAGTATCTGTTTCACTTCCTCCGTGATTAATAGAGTGTTGTGTAACAATTCGTGCAAATTTGACAAATTCAATGTATGGTCTGTTATTTCCGTTTGTCCGCGATCCTAATAAAAAAAATATAAACGTAATATTATTAAAGAAGAACGATGCAGAAAAATGAAATATTTTTGCCACTCAAAGTGTTAATTTCGGTACATAAGTAATACGATTATTGTTCTAGACAATAAGATAGTATACATAAGTACTTGTTTATGCGAATTATTATATAATCAGTGTGATTACTTGTCACTTTTGCTTGTTTATGCAAGCGCATAAATCATATATTACTTGCTAAACGTAAGCTTGATAACTTCCGTGTAAAAAAGAATTAAAAATTATATTTATATGTATGGGTATGTGTATACAGTACATATAGTATAAAACATATATTTATAATTTATATCGTATAGCAGTGATAATAAAATAGACATAAACCACAAGAATAGAATAATATCTTTTATATATTAAGAATAATATATAATAAAGACTTAATAGAGTATATATAATTTTCTTTTTTTTCGACAATATGTGTCTCATCGCTAATTTATTTCTTTTCCTAGAGTTTCAGTCAATCAAAAACTAGGACATTGAAAACAATTGCCTATCCTAACTATGTATATCTAAAACCATCACCCGCAGTGATAGTTTTAAAAATGCTGCAAATTGGAAATGTACTTGTAAACCACTAGCCCTTGCAGTGTCCGAAGACTTGCTTTTGTTTGCGCGCAGCAACGAGCAATGATCGCTTATCAAAAAAATGAGTTTTTATAAAAAAAATAAAATATGATTCATGATTTTTCAAATTTTGTTCTTAGATCAACGATTCACTCTTCCATATTAAGGACGTGTGTATAGAAAGATAAAGACGCGAAACTATATAAATGCTGCCAGTTTCCAGAGGGTAGAGATAGTCACGTCAAAGATCGAGTCAACAAAACGGCATAATTATATAGAAATGCATATCTCCGATATCCTTATCGCACGCATTTTAAATACTTCAAATATACCATAGACTTTTGTAATTTACTGCTTACATGATTCACTTTTTACTAATTGAAACTTTTTAATTGAAATTTTTTACTAATTAAAATGTCTCTGTGCATTTCGACATTTAAGCTCGAGATTGTGACAATAACTCCCTGTGTGAAACTGCAAATGTATAATTTTCTAATTATATAAATTGTACACATTTACATTAACTTAAATTCCTAAAATAATAAGTGTGTGAGAATGCACCACTGAAAATTATCCTCGTAGTAAATGAAATATTTTGTTGTAAAGCGGGAAAAATTATGGAGTTCATTGATTGGATGCAGGAAATATAAGAGACGAGTTAATGTTGATTTTACTTCTTATAATAATGATTATGTGCGTTTACAACTCGTCCTTCCTTGGCACGTCATCATCTTCGTCCTGTTCTTCAATCTATGAAACAAATAACATGTGTGAATAACATAAAGAAAAACTACGCTTCGTCAAATTCATCAAAGAAATTTAAATTATAATATGACTTGAACAATAGATAATTTATTGTGTCTTTTTCTCTTATAATTCAATACATTTGTATTGTTTTCCTTTTGTAATTCAAATGCAATTCCATAACATACCTCTTCCGCTCGACCGTATTCTCCGTTGGTTTCGATAAATTTGGAAAGATTTTCGAGCGTCCTCTCGCCGTCATATTCTACAGCCTAAGAATAAAAGTTGAAATAAACACGTTTTAGTATACTGTATAGTGTTAAGTATACTGTAAACTGAACGAAAGCGAAAGATTCGTACCTGATTCGTCTCTTTCTTGTATAGTATGAGCGTAGGGTAATTCATGATCTTTATATCTTCCAATTCATTAGCAGTGATATCCATTTTCGCGATGACTAGTTTGTCCTTGTCCTTATATTTCTCACCAAGCTAAAATAAATTTTAGCAATGTTACAGAGCTACACATGAGATTAATGTTGTTTACAAGCTAGTTTCAATGAAAAAAACAAACATACTTGTTCGTAAATGGGCGCGAGTTGCTGACAATGACCACACCAAGGTGCATAAAATTCAACGAAAACGTCCTTCTCCTTGTCAAAGGCAATTTCGTGGAAGTTTGTGCCGACGAGGACCTTAACCGGGTTCTTGTCCCAATCCTCGGGCAGATCCTGCGTAAGCAGATGCCGCTTCAATTTGCCCTCCACGAAAGCAGTGACAAATTCTAGAATATTTTCGGCAGATATCTCTGGATTTTCAGATTTATATTTTGCCATGTCTTGTTCGAGCTTAATGATCCGCATAGTCGGTATATTGTCCTTCTTCAAACCGAAGAACTCGAGAATGCGTTCGTGATCAGCCTCATCACAATCGATCGTCACAAAGAGGACCTACATTCAGATATTTTAAAATAATATTCTAATCGATTCTTCTAAAAATGATATACAAAACAAGAATATTATGCACGAATATATTTCATACCTCGCCGCGGTATTTTTTCGCCGGCTCTTGAATTTCATCGACGTATTTCTCAAAATGGCCAGCTTGCTTGCTGAGAAAAACTAGCAAGTGGCTCTTGATGTCTCCACTGAAAATCTTTTGCGCTGTGTCTTGATTAAATTCAACAACCAGAGGTAACGAATGTATAGAAATAAAGCTTTGTACATCTTTAATGGTAATTTCTTTATCATAGACGGTCTTTTCTTCGTCAAACTGCAAAGAATAAGAAAAATTAATTTTTTACCTTGAAAAGTAGATAACAGTTTTGCTTCAAATTATTTCAAAATACTGATACAGTAATGTAGGCATACCTTCTTGAACAATACAATCTTTTCATCTTCAATCTCATATTCCTTGAATACTTCATCGGCGCTAGTAATACCAAACACATGATCACCCATAATGGCAACGTCCAAGAATACTTTGGCAGCATCACTTGTCACATCCTAGCAAAATCATTATACATTATCATATACGTGAAGAGCATGAAAAATGCATTAAAAAATTAGCTGCTGTATTAGATTTTGATTATTATAATATATGATAGTTTAGAATGTAAAAAATTTTATACATTGGTCAATGAATGATGATAAATGTAATGCATTACAACATTGAACCGTATATTCAACAATATTCACGATTGTTATACCTTAAAGAATCCGACAACAACAACATTATGTGTTTTGATAAACGCTTTTGCTTCGTCGACTGTCGGCAAATCTTTGGCAGGTGGACCAGTCTTCTTGAGCAGCCAGTTGACAATGTCGTCAGCTTTACGAGCACCGGTGTATTCCATCAGGTTTCCTTTACGGTAAAATTTGATAGTAGGATATCCCCCCACTTTGTGCTGCTCGGCGAGTTGCGTTTCAATTGTTGCATCTACCTTGGCTAATTTAATTGTTGATTTCATGTCTTCCAATTTCTTTGCCGCTTTAGCATATTCAGGTGCTAAAGCTTTGCAGTGTCCACACCATGGAGCATCTGTGACAAAGAAATATTATAATAACATTTATATTTTCTACCTTACTAAAGTATACAAAACTATTATTATCCAGGAAAAATTTAATTGACAATAATTATTGGCAATACTATGAATTCTTTTTTATTATTTTTTTATATTTATCTCTATTATAATCTTGAAAAAAAATGATACAATCAAATATATGAACCATCATGATTCTTGAATTTAGAAGGTTTGTAAAGAGAAGAATCTGAAGGAATTCTCTTTCTTACATCAGTTTTCATTTAATAAGATCAAATCGAAAAAAGAGAAAAATATTAAATTATAATCCTATGACTTCATATATTGAAATCTTTCAGAAATATATTTGTAAGTTACACGAATACCATATGGTTAATTATGCAAGTAGATAAAAGGCAACTAGTGATTTAAAAATTGATAAAATTGAATTAAATTTCTCCCAGGGATGGCGCGATTAATTCGATCGCTTAATCCGAATACGATGGATCGATTTGGATCATTCATGAATACTGTTCGATTACCATCAATCATCATCATCATCATCATAGAATCATCATAATGTGACGCCACCCGTCTCAGTCTGATCGCCGAGAGATATATAACGGTAAAAAAAAGTGTCAAGGAAGGAGGCTTGTCTCTTTGCACTTGTCCTACACTTTCTACACTTGGACGAGACAAACCATGCGACGCGTGGTCTGCGTTTTGGACGAGAACGAGTCTTCGAAAATCGTTTTCGAAAAGTCCGAAAGGTCACTGAAAGGCATCTAAGAGATTAAAAATCTCGTAAACATCTTATTGATAAGAATTGCATAGATATTGTCCAAGTATGATGAAGACGGGCATTTATTCTCTCCGGCATTTTTTTCGCTTTCTTTCAATCATCGAGGCAAGTATACAGACTTCGTTATTCAAACATCATCGAAAAGGACGAGAGAAACGAAGGAAAGAACAGGGAATGATGATAAATCGCGGGAAATCGCAAGAGAGCGAAGAGCGTGGCTGAAATCGTGTATCGCTGCTACCGGTCTCTCGTTATCTCTTCTCGAGGATGTCGAGTGATGACGTGTACGAAGTACTCGTGCTTGCGTCTGGATCGCCCGAGCAAGGCCGGCGAGCCACGCGTCTTGGCGTAGGAGTCGCGCGCACGCGGAGAATATATTTTCATTAAAGATTTCTCCCTCCCCTCTCTTTAATCGTAATTCCATTACATTGTTTTTATCGTCGAGACATCCTTGGAAACGTAAAGTCCCATCCCGAGTACGGAAAGTACAGATGGACCGGTGCAGCTCCTTCGGAGCAACAGATATACTTCGAAGAAGGATACACACATACACGTACGCGCGCGCCCACACACACACACACACAATATCATACACGTACATGCATATACTTACAGAATTCGAGGAGCACGAACTCATTGTCCTGGATGACGCTGTCAAAGTTGTCCTTGGTGACCACCAGGACGCCATCCTCGACCTCGACTTTGGCGAGGCAAATCGCGGCGAGGCAAAGCACCGCGAAACAAAATTCGCCGACGAAGCTCCTCATGCTGATCGGAATCTTCTATTCCGGATCCGGGAATACTCTCTTCTCGTTGCTTCTCGTCCCTTCGGAGAGCCGAGTCGAAATGATACGGTCCGTCTCGTTGACGAAGATGGTCGGCGATGACGGCAACGATGAAGAGGACGGGATGACGAGGAAGACACCGTCCACGAGGAGCGCGCGACGAATGAGCAGACGCGGCGCTGCGTCGGCGAGCAATAGGCTCGCGCCTTCACGCGTGGCATCGTCCTCATCGTGGGGGCCGCTGATTGGCTGACGCTGACGCGGCCGCGGTCGGCCATATGTCGCGCCTCCGCATTCGCGTGCACGTCAACAATACGTCAAGGAGCGTGACGTTACCCTCCGACGAGATTAAAAAGCCGCGATTTCCGGGGAGATCGCGTTTTCAATCTCGGACGATAAGGATAACAATAAGTCGGCGAATCGAAAGATAACGCGTTACAAGTATCGATGAAATATTTTATTACAATTTAATATGCAATTTCATTCCGAAATAAAAATTATATAATATGATTCGATTGTTAGAACATTATTTGAATAATAATATTCTGAATAATTCGATTTCGAATATTTGAATATTTAAATGTCGCTATATTATTCGATATTATTCACTTAATAATTTATATTCTTGGTGTATGTAAATCAATAATTAATCTCAAATGACCATTATTGATTTTTATCGACGGAGGAGATGTTTCCGTCGTATCGGCCATGCTCGACGAATGTTGACAACAAATGTCAAGATGGTCAAGATCGCCAGCGTCACAGGTTATGTTCCGATATACACTGCCAGTACAGAAAATCTATAATATATAACGTAACGTGAAGACGTGAACTGTAGATTTCCCCGATATTGGCAATGTATATTGGAACATAGGTTTAGTGTAAAATAATATTGGTGACGCAACAATGCAACTTAATGCAGTCGAAAATAAAAGGTTAACGAACGCCTAATTGTCAAGTTCACGGAGCTTGTAAATATCGCAGTTATTAGTAAATAAAATTCCATACGATTCCATACGATTCAGATTCAAGTAAAATCTTAACCATAATTCACGGTGATGTTTGTTGCAGTTGAAGCACAATTGAAGCAATGGCAAAACGACGAGCACAGCTGATAAAACTGCACACATTAAAATCCTGTCGTTCGAAGAAACCGCATAATGATCATTTATTCAAAGTGCAATCCAAGGTATCCACGATTGTTTAAGCGACTGGAGGAATTTTAATCATTAGATTAGGAACTCTAGCATTTTTGGAATTATACTTTTCTTAATTTTTATTTTAAAGACCGTTGTTATATTTCCAAGAATCTTTTCGTTCCTCAAAAGTGTTTTTTTATAAAATATTAAAACATTGCATGCTTCAGAAATGTAAAGACAGAGAAATATAGTCTTACGATACCTGGAAAAACATATAGATATTTGACAAATGTATAAGCATAGAAAAAAACACGCATAAGAATGTATTCAAAATATCACCACGCTTCACATATAAATATTTATTATTTTTCGCAGGATCATTTAAAATTCTCTCGAGTTAAACTTCTCTCTAAATAATGATGCTCTTAAAAAACCAGAAAATTTTACAATAAGCGGAAAAGAAGTTTCTTTAACAGCATAATATTTAATAATTTGAAAGATTCAACATGCACTTTATATCCAGTAATAATACAAGCGCAAAACGTCACTATAGAATTATGGATTATGTAATTGTCGGGTTAAGACAGAAATGCCCGAAATAAATGCAGCTACGAAGGCTATAATATTGGCGACGACGACGCTTCATTATCGTGGCCGAAGAGTACGAAGTCACTTCCGTGATTTATTTTCGCGCATCAATCTCAGACGTTCTCGGCCTCTAGACATTAGCAGAGACTTTATTGAAGATTCTCATTATACTATGCATACATATTTAGTGTAAACCGATATAATTAGCACATTATATAAGTAAAATATAATGAGCATCGATATTTTGTGCTGTGCATGAAAAATTTAGACTCTTAATTTGTCTTATAATTACTCGAAAAATATTGATGACCTGTATTAATAAATCCGCAACTCGAAGATAATTAATGATTATAATAATATACATAAAAATTAATGATTATTATAATAATATACAAAAAAAATTAATTTAAAAAAATAACACCCTTTATCTGCTAAGGTAACAATGCATAAAGTAACATCGGAGATATACACAGAAAACGATCACATCTCCGAAAAACTCGATAGCGGCAGTGAGTTGCAATTTTTTTTTAGTTTGATATAATATTTTTGGACTCTCAAATATAAATTTAAATGCACAAATGTGTTAAAACACGCCGCAATTAATTTCAGATACGGTAACTCAATTCACTTTTAAATGGCCGTCATACATGATCGACACAACGAACGAAACGTTAAATTACGATAGCGATGACGATCTGGATATAGAGAGAGATAGAGAAGGGACGATTCAGATAGGTGCGGAATTAATTGTCGTCTCACGCACGTGCTATTACATCGTGTACATCCGTATTTATACGCAGATTGCGTATTTACAGAACATAGCGTATCCACGGAGCTCAATTTGGTCGGTTTGCAAGTGTGGAGAGGCGCTTTCCTATTAGCCGACTATATCCTATCGCATCCGGACTTGTTTAAGGATCAAACGATTCTGGAATTAGGATCCGGAGTTGGCCTGACTAGCATTGTAGCGAGTTATTTAGCTAAAGAAGTTATTTGCACCGGTAATACATATACAAATATTTCTATTGAGAGCTTCAATTTTATTTAAAAATTATTTAAAAATTCCAATTATTTAAATTTATTTAAAAATTCCAGACATCAATGCGGGTGATATTTTGAATCTAATCGAGCGGAACTTTCTAAGAAATCATCCGTACGTCAGATCCGGTTATCACATTGAGGAAGTGAATTTCTTAAATCTGAGGTGGTCGAACAAATTGGAGGAAAAATTACAGAGTGCAAATATCATATTGGCTGCGGATGGTAAATTTAATAATTTCTGTATTTTGTAATAACAAATGTGTAAAAGATAGAAATAAGAGGAGTGATAATGATATTATAATGGTATGGAATGATTAATGGTATTCTTTTTGGTCTCTTGCAGTGATCTACGATGACAAGATCACGGATGGATTTGTCCGCACATTGTCGAAACTTCTATACACGAAGAAGAAAAAGATTATTTATATCGCACTAGAAAAACGATACGTCTTCACTATCGCCGACTTGGACACTATCGCTCCGATGTACGAGGAATTTTTACGTTGTGTCGAAAAGTACAAAATGAATTGGTCTGTAGATTATATTAATATAGATTTTCCACGCTACTTCAAATACGATAGAGTCAAACATTTGGTTTTAATGAAGATACAAAACAATATAAAATCTATTGCATGTGTATAATGAACAGCTTATGTTCTTAATAAGGTACGCGAGTAACACAATATATATATGCGATATAACATATATTATATAAAATATTCACGTCAGTATTACAAGTAGAAAGACAGAGCTCAAAGTTGCCAGATTAAAAAATTAAGATTTTTTCGTATAGATGTACGCTTATATCTAACGAAATATATAGCATCACAATTAATGTAAGTTGTAAAAAGTAATTGTCTACTTAAAACAAGTCACTTCTCGGGTATTACTTTCGCCGACACATGTACATGAAATAATTAAACGATAAAAATTTTGCGCGACTTCTAAACAAGATTTAACTTAAGTTAGGATGTTACATCTAGAAATTCTTTCTCTTTAATCCTTGGATTAGAAACGGTAATCTAAGAATTAATAAGAAAATACTCAGATTGTTCGTGAAAATGACAGCTATGTGATATAGATTTCTCACGTCCACAATTTTATTTCATCGTTTACTTTCCTATTTACAACCTATTATAGATAATATTATTGGACAGTGAATTGAAAGTCGATCGAAGAGAACGATAATTCCGTTAAGCTTAAAAATGCCCCGGCATTTGATCGGCGGCGTATGTTCTAGGAATAAAAAAATTTCATTAGACTACCTACAATGTAAAGAAGACAGTATGTATATATAAAGGAATGTAAGCGCTTCTTCGAACGACCGCGGCAGTAGAGATTGTAATATGTTACACGCAAAATTCATAACAGTTCTAGTATACTAGATTGATATACTAGAGATCTGAACCGCCAAGAGTGTATTACACTCGCTGAAAGAACGACGATCGTCAACAGGTTTAATAGTCGATTAATAGAATATAAATGATCGATTAATTTCATTAATCCGAAACGAAGAATATAATAATTGATTAACGAATTTTTCAGAAATGATTATTCTATGATATCTTCTAAATCGTCGACCGTCGTTCCGCGGATTTAGATCTACGCTTGGTTTGGTAAAAAGGCACTTTCACTCTACCGATCCGTCTCTCTCGATGTAAAAAATGTATAATTTACAGCCTCACAATTTTTTTGTTTTAATGTACTTTTATGCATGTATATACATGACACACGTATATAAATACACAGTCGCGGAAATCTCGGAAATTGCAAATAGCATTTTGTCAATCACATTCAGCGTTCGCCTTAATTCTCTTCCTCCCTGCCTCTTCAAAAAAATCAAAACGATAGAAAGTTCATAACATTCGACTACAATCAATTTGCTATATAAAATCTATCGATATGTGTATAGAACATTTTGTGATTTCCAGTTATCTCGCGTAAGCGGAGAATAAAATTTTATGCTTTACTTGTGCCTCCAGAAAATTAAAAAGCAATCCAGAAATCATTCTTTAAATCTTGAGATCCTTTGTTCTTCGCGTTCGTCTGCTACAACATGTGACAAAATGATTCTGCGTTATTTCTGAAACATAGCAACTTCGCGAGTTTTACGGATTAGTTGCAGGTATATCGGGAAAAAAAATCTATCGGAAAAATGCCATGTAAATATAAAAGCTTTAAAAAAAGAGCGAAGTAATAAAACGTCACTGACTAGAGGAAAAAAAAAGAGGAAAAAATGTATATAAGTTAGATAAAAGTTGCACGCCCGCGAGAGGCATCGTTCGTTTATTGTTCGCGATCGGAGTCATCGACACAGAGACGAACAGGATAGAGTCATTCGCCGGGTATCCTCTTCCCCGTTTTCTCTATTCTCGATTCGTCTATATACGTATAATCATTTACAGCTTTAAATTAAATCTTGAAAATCGAATCTAACTAGAACGATAATCATTTAATAATTTCATTGCATCTTATTTATATTACTTGCAACAAATACTGTACAAAAAAAAGGAAAAAAAGTACAATTTGCATTACAAACACGCGAGATCGGTCTTATTGTTGCCGATGTTAGTAGCTATATTGAAAGCTACCTCCATTCGCGGACGGTTTCTGGCTGGCGGCGATGTTCGCCGCCGGCGTATCGCGTCCAGGACCAATTTTCGCCGTTGGTTACTCGGTGGTATTCTCTCGCTCAGCTTGCGACGATTTGCAGCGTAGTATCGCGCTGCTGTGCCTTCTTCGTCACTTGCACTATACAGTTTGTACTTTTGCGCATTTGCTAGCGGATCATCATTCAATGGTATTTCAATTTTCACTCTAATCGGATAACGCCGCACATTGGACGATCGCGATCTTAGTCCGGGATGTCCCGTGTCGAAGGAGATCGCACCTGCAGAACTTCCACCGATAAACGGAATTCCGCATCGAACTATCGTGAATGAGTCTTGCTACTCGACGAGGACGACGAGACATGCCATTATGCTGGCACTTAAATGCCGTTTATGTACCATTGTGCACATTACTGTGCATGCTCTTGGCGTTTTGCGAACTGGGTGAGCTCAACGGCAACGAGGCGGTCATCTTCCGTCTAGCGTTTGTCGATGAGCTCGATGAGCCATCATTGCCGAAGCTGATCTTAACGCCGCCCGACATGCCGCCGATCTTGAAGGCATCCTGCTGCATCGATTGTGAACCCACAGCTCTCCAATGATCCACCTGGGCCTCGTGCGACTTTTGTAATACTCTACGCACGTCTCCGTCCTCGCCGCCCTCTTTCATGATCTCCTGCAGTTTTTGTATGGTCTGGTACAGTATCACCGGACTGATCAAACCGAAATCGAATAGACTACACATGTGCAGCACAAAGTTGCGATAGAGGTTCTTCATGAGCAACTCCTTTCCCTTACTCTCTAAGAACATTTGGCAAGCTAGTGGTATCTGGCAGTCTCCCACGTATCCGTACTTCATCACGTGCAGGTTCCACATCTTCATCAGTTCCTTCTCACCCTCGTTCACATCCGTAAAGTCGTCGATCATCATCATTGTCTTTGTTTGTAACCACTTGGGGTCGTTTTCACCTTCGGAATCGATATCCATCTCTTTGGGATATATAGGCAGACATGTTACGGTGTGATGATATAGCCTAAAGAAAATAAACACGTTTAATAACGAGATTTATTCGTGCTATAACTTTCGCGATTGTTTATATTGTAACACTCACCTATTGTGACCTGTGATATAAGGTCTTTGGCTCTCAAACTCGTTTTCATCGAGCTCTAGAAACTCGGACAGGCTTGGTTTCGTTCTTTTCGGACGGCACACCAAAATATTTGTCACGCTCGTGCGCCTGGTTGGTCCTGTCCTTGAAAAAGGTACACTAGATGGTTGTGAAATTAATTCGTGAGGACTACCTGCATACGAACCATCATAGCATTCGTTTATTGCTACGTCTATTCGGGCACCTTGTGGAATTGGCTGGAAAAAAAAGTATATAGTGAGTTAATTTAATTACGCGCGAGCAATCATAATGCTTGCATCTTTGTTGTTTGATTGCGGCCATTTATTCTTCATTAATCTCTAGCGTCCATTATTTTCGATTCCATCAAATCAAGTCGATGGTTTATTTCTCTTCGAACATAAGTTTACATATCAACAATATCCATAAAAAAATATTGTAACTGCAAAATCTCTAATATTTCAAGAACATTATTTGTATCTTTGAAAAATAAGAGAATCCAAATTCCCAGAAATTACAATATTTTTCGTTATAGGTAAATGTAAATTATACTTATTATTTATATAACTTCGTGATTTGTGCTTACCACGTATGTGAATGTGAATCGCGAGTGACACAGTTTTAAGTGCTTTAATAGAGAGTACAGTTTCCCACAATCCAACGAGCACCAGGGGCAGTGTAGATCTTCGCAGGCCTCCGTTTGTTGCCGGCTGTTATTATTGTACAAAAATTGATAGACTATCTGCTGAATTCCGTTAGCGTTAGCGTTAGCGTCCACTTTTTCGTTGGAGACATTCATCCTCGAGGGTGTCAGCGGACTAGGCGTTGGCAGTGTCGCGTTATTGTTATTGTTTGTGCTACTATTATTATTATGATTTACAGAAGAGGAACGCTCGAAACCAGCTAAAAAAATAACGACAACACTGTTAATCGCAATTCTTTTTTGTATGATTATTGCAAACACGTTACAATATCGTGGATTTGCACGCATACACGATAAATGAAGACAACTAACCGTTGGCCGATCGATTTTCTTTATTGTCGCCACTCGGTATCGAAGGTATTGGCGTCGGTCTGTCCACTAAACCGTTGCTTGGTTCCATGGTCCAGCTGAGCCGGAACTTCAACGTCGGTCCCTGCTTGAACATCTCGAACGGTTCGCAGTCCTTGATGTCGACTACAGTTTCCCAAGAATTATGTTTCTTAGGACTGGACCTAACGTTGGTCTGCACCTCTTGCAAACCTAACTCATACTCGCCATCCGTCAACAAACATCGATTGTGTTTGTCATAGACAGTGAGCTCCGAGCCGTACTGTTTTACTTCATCACCGGCAGTCTTGATCGAACCCGTAGACGATTTACGACGTTTTTGAGCTGGTTCTGAATTAAAAAGTAGAATTAACAATTTGAAGTATACAGATATTACTTTTAGATGGCGATCGTACATACCTTCTAAATCACAGTTAGTTATAAGGCAGCCATTGTTAGACATGCAATAAACCCTGAGCAAGAGCATGTAAGTTTTCGCTATGTGACCATTGTTTAAGCTAAAAGATTCGTTAGGTATGGAAATCGTGGGTGCCTTCGGCGGAGGCTGACTCTCTGATGGATTGATTGGGACCTCGCTTGTACCGACTGAAACCTAAACAAATTGAACCATGTTTCAATATCAAGAATATAGCATTAATAGAAAGTCTGATTGAACATTAGTGTATATAGGACTATGACTTTTATACATAGGACTATTATCTTGAGTCCAATATAAACTAAAACTTACTTGCATGATAGGCGAACTGACATCTTTTCTTTTCTTGTGGCAGATTTTTAACAACAATGTTTCCACTTTGACTGGATCTTGCGATATCTCAACTACAATTACACATCACAAACTTAAGAAACATATAATCGTTATGCGAAATGCCTCGCCGAATATTGCCTGAACTTCTAGGATGAAAAAAAAGGGTAAAACATGATAAAAAAATGTACCTCTTTTGTCATAAAATCCTAGAAACGTAAGAGTCATATATCCGCGAACGCCGAGATTCTGTTCTTGTTTCTTTTTCGCTAACAGCTTATCCAGAATCGTGTCAATCTTAAATCCTCGTCGTGATTTGTGACTTCTGGACATACGTTGCCGCATATACGTTAAGTTTCTGTACAGAAATATTGGCTAAAAAAAAAAAAACAAAAAACCATAAAGTTTTTCCATTGGACAAAATAGTCGACAGTCTCCAAATAATTTAAATTTTTGTAATAGCTTGTACTTAAATTTTATACCTACCACACTCTATACAAATTTTACACACAGCAATCTTTCTGAGAAGTGTGTAAAAATATAAATCTCGACTCGGTCAAAAAAATATATTTTAACTTACCTTTAGCAAATGCTTGGTAAATTTCAATTTAACATTGTGCATACATTTTAATTATTTATTTTTGTACTTTTATTTTATTAAGAACTTTTACTACACCAAAGACGCATATAAAAAAATTATATGCAAATATAACAGAAGCAAAAATAAGATGTATAATTAACACTTTGAGGGCAACGCAAATTAAAATTATATGACACAAAGATAAAGGTATTATAAAATGGATTATTGTTTACTCACTGAAATTTGGTTTCTTGTGCGGAGGAACCGGTATATTTGCGTTGGTTCTGAAAATAAAAGAAAATATTAAAGTTACAAGTAGAAATTAAGATGTTTCACAATAAAGATGTTTTATAATAAATACCGATTGAATGTTGTGAAATGTTAAAATATTTGAAATAAACTAATTTTTCTTTCTAATTATATTTTTATAATCAGATGCAATAATTTTTATTATTTGTTAGCAGTGTTATTCATATGAATTTATGAAAATTAAAAAAGCATTAATATAAATTTTAAAAAAGCAATAATATAAATTTTTTAACATAAATTTTATAAATCTTAAATTTCTTCCTCAATTTAAAGCATTACTCTTATAATTAAATTTCTTTTTTAATTTTATTACAAACTTGCAGCTTTGGAATATAAAAATAAAAAAATAAAAAGAAATAAATTTCTACTATGCAATTATTGCACATAATTGAAAAAGATATAAATAATTATGATAATATAAAAATTATTAAATATGTATACAGATAAAAAATAAATGTATATAGATAACATAAATTATAAAATATTTATGAAAAAATAATTATAATTAAATAATTATAATTGTACGATATTTAAAAATAAATTAAGTAGTTTATAAAATTATTTAAACGTACCAAAACATTATTCTTTTTAATTAAGTTTTTATGAAAAAGAAATTTTATTTCTATCACTTTGTTAGTACGAAATCGAATCTACAGATGGCCACAAGGTTGACTCTTATCTCGAATTCAGAATACATTCGCAAGCATTTAAAAGAAGCAGTGTACGATGCAAAAACCGATCCTTCATTCAGGTATCAAATGGGAAATGATGAATGGGTTTAACTCAAAATTATTTGAGACGCCTGCATCCCTTACTTTGTTACGACACTAGCAGGCAAAACCTCTCTGATCCCACACTTTTCTATTCTATTTGTAAAGTTTATGTGTGAATCTGAAGGATCTTTTTAAAAGACTCACAAAAACAAAATTTGAATGCACGTTTCATATTCTATGAATAAAACTGAGACTGCTCCCATGTCAATTTTACATGTGAAAAATGCAAAACATAACATAAACAAGTAAATATATGCATTTGAAGACATTTTTTTCATTACACGTGTCAATAGCCATTTTTCCGCTAAAACCAACAATTATAACGAAACACGTAATTCGTATCAAAGAAAGCCTGGATTTTCCCGCAAATTTATATAATTCGCGTGAGGAAGAATGAAA
This sequence comes from Camponotus vicinus, assembly GCF_025532165.1. Taxonomy (NCBI): domain Eukaryota; kingdom Metazoa; phylum Arthropoda; class Insecta; order Hymenoptera; family Formicidae; genus Camponotus; species Camponotus vicinus. The sequence continues at coordinate 15,040,417 of NW_028141977.1, forward strand.
GACATTTTACATTAAAAAAAATGGATATTTCATTCGGGAAAAACTGCTTGCGACGTCAGGAATCATCGCGCGCGATCCGATCTGCGGTAGAAAGAGAAGGAAAATGAGCGTGTCGTGCGGGGAGAGGACGATGACAGGTGTCCGCGCGTTTCAGCGGTGGAGCGGAGGGCACGGAGAGAGAGAGAGAGAGAGAGAGAGAGAGAGAGAGAGAGAGAGAGAGAAAGAGAGAGAGAGTGGAACCGACGCGCGCCACGGTGGGCGCCCAAGTTGATTCTCGACGGATGGGGTTAGGTTCGGTCGCGACGGCGGCGAGCGAGATAACGATACGTCGACGGGCACGTCGCGCGGCCTCCGCGAAGGGTCATCCTCGAGGGTTATCCTCTCGCGAGGCGGAGATCGGCGAGGGCTGGCGCTCGTCGCAACGAGACGACGCGCGCCGCCGATAGGCGCTAAGGAAGGCAGAGAGTACAGAGAGCAAGAAGGGGAGAGAAAAGGAGAAGGATATTTTTCCCTTACTTTCGAAGGCCTGCAGAAATAGCTCGTGATCGGCCTGAATCTGATCCATACGTGGTCCCTTCTGTCCGTCGAGATCCTTCTCCCGCTTCTTCGGCGGCATCTTCGCGCGGTCCTCCGTGCACGAGCAAGGCTCCCCCGCGAAAACGCTCCACCTCTCGGTCGCGCGAAACCTGCGACAACGACAACACCCGCCCCGCGCGAAAACTGGCGCTCGGGCGCCCCCCTATCAAGACGATTGACGCGCCTTCTCGCGACGCGCCATTTAAACAACTGAGCATCACCGCAAACCAAGAGATGCTCTGAGATGGGCGATCTAATAGCGAATTTGATTGAGTGTCCTAATGATAAATAAAATGGTAAAATATAATAGTATAAATAATTAAAATGATAAGATAATTAATACTACGAGTTATTATGATATTATTATTTAAAAGGAATAACGATATAATAATAATTTGTAGAATTAATTATCTTATTGTTTCAATTATCAATGCTTATTGTATATGAAATTTGTATACGACAGCTTTTAACATTTGCTCTACATATGGCGTTTTCGAATGGTCGGGTTTCACCCGACCCGGGGTAGTTTACTAGACGTCATTGACCAATCACAGTCATTCTTTTGAAGAATGTAATTACATTTTTTACTGTGATTGGTCAATGACATCTAGTAAACTACCCCGAGTTGGGTTAAATCCGACCATTCGAAAACGTCAATAGAATGGCTGCGTTCAGCAGAAAAAGCTGCTTTACAACAGTTGCAAAGTAGCTTTTTCTGCTGAACGCAGCCAATGCAGGATTTCTAGTAATTTACTAAACGATCGTGGGCACATCGTCAATTAGCCAATTTAAAATAAGATTCTCTCTGATTGGTCGATCGTTGCTACTTATCCTAGATATCGATCAATACGAGTGATTGTAGTCATACACAATCTGTCAAACGGGTCACTCCCGCGAAATTCGCATCGAGATTTATTCTTCGTAGCTAAACTTCACTAGTGTGACACTAACGATGAATTGAAAATAGACTACTTTTTTTAGATTTGTTTTTTTATTCTTGAACTAGCTGCACTTTTTGTTCCTCCTCTCTTCCTTGTCAAAGATGGCAGCGATCGCGTAAGCGTCAAAAGAAACATTTTCTCCTTGTGTGCTCCGAAAAAGCTAAATTATATATACTCCTCGTATATATATCTTCTATTTCGGACCGTAAAGATCTCGATCATTCCTGAAATCTCGGAAGGTCGTGTCGCCAGTCAAAATGACCGAGGAAACGCAACAACAGACTGAGGGTGCTGCGCAGAACGATAGCTGTTCCGCACAGCAGAACGAAACGCAGATCAATTCGGCGGATGTCGGAAAAGCCAAAGATAATAAAAAGGAAAAATGTCGTCCTATGACAAAGGTTCGTCTCGACAGAATTCTAATAGATGCGGATTTCTATCTCGATAAACGTTCTTTATTAATTTCTCGATAAACATGTAAACATAAAATAGGTTATGATAATCGATGTAAGAAAACATGTTCGGCCGGATCTTGTCAAATGACTCTAAAATATGAACAAATGTTTATATAGTTTACATTCGTTAATGTTAAACATACGTCTTACATCAAAAATATATCATCCAAAATGTGAAATAATATTATAATTTATTGTTTTTTTTTTAGGTGGTGATCAGAAGATTGCCTCCGACAATGACTCAGGATCAATTCTTGGAGCAAGTGTCACCATTGCCGGAACATGATCATTTGTACTTCGTGAAAGCCGACATGTCGCTCGGCCAGTTCGCGTTTTCTCGCGCTTATATTAATTTTATAGACCAACAAGATATCTTTATGTTTCGGGAGAAGTTTGACAATTATGTCTTTATAGATTCCAAGGGAGTGGAATATCCCGCAGTAGTAGAATTCGCGCCTTTTCAGAGATTACCAAAGAAACGAGTCGGCAAGAAGAAGGATCTCAAATGCGGCACTATCGAGAGCGATTTGTATTTTGTAAACTTCTTGGAAGGTTTAAAGAATCAGGAGGTTGATCCAAGTGTAACTCAATCGAAAACTGAATACTCTTATCAACCACCAGACAGTGAGTATTTTTTATTTACATATTTCTTATTCAAGTAAGGAGACACTACATGGACATTGAAAAATGTTTTAAAATTATAATGATTGTACATTGCATAGATACAGCAAAGAAAATCACAACAACTCCACTACTCGAGTATCTGAAACTTCGTAAACAGGAGAAGCAACGTCTTAGGGATGAGAAACGTGAGGAAAGACGAAGGAGAGATATAGAAAAACGGAGAACGAGAGATGATCCTGTTATTTCTAAGGTAGAGTAATTATTGGGATATATTAGAATACAACAAATACAGTATGGAATATGATATGGAATAATAATTATTTTGCTTGTAATAATTACTTATCAAGCTTGAAAACAGTTTATACTTCATTCTTTACTGTATTTGCTGATACTAAGTATTTTCATCTACAGCACATATATAATGTGGAAAACGATCAATCATCCAATTTTCCCACATCTCATCAAACACATCTCTCTACAAATATTAAATTTGAAGATGCGTTTTTTCAATGTTTCGTCAAAAATGCAAGCATATATAAATACAAAGAGAAAATCTTCCTCGATAGACTTATAGATAAACAAGAAAAATTATATAAGAATCATCAAAGATTCTATGAGTATGTTAAAAAGACAAAATCAATTAAAAGCACATTTGATGTCAAGAAACGATATTTAAATGCCAGTAATCAAATTAACTGTCAAACTTATTTCTATTTCCACAAAGGCGATCATGTAAGGAAAAATACTTTATTAGAAAAAAAATATAATTATTTCTATTTAAATTATTTTTAGTATTAGAGTATATACAATAATATGAAATATATGATTTTTCATGTACGCTAGTAGTCGCGAATTTCTTCCTGACTTTCACGTGTGAAAAAGTTGTAGTACGAAAGAATCGTATGTCTGTTTGAAGTGGCATGTAAAAGAATGGGAATCAGGAATTTAATTTTGTGAATCACTTCTACTGCTGCGTCGTGAGATAGGAAAAATCGATGTTGACCAGCGTCGATGGTTTTCTTAAGAGAGGGGCACTCATGATATATTTATCGCAATTACACTTTTGTATCTATGATTTTCTTAAAACCTTATGTGATTTTATACATACATATACATTGTAATATTGTAATTGTTTTACTGGTCTGTATCAAATTTTTGAGAAGAATATGTTTTTAATAGAAGCTAATTATACATTTATATTTGATAATTGTGTTTTCTCTGCATTTTGTTGTACAATGAAGTACACTAATATGATGAAAAAATATATATAAAAAAATACAAGTCTGTAAGATAATTGATAATAAATACTAGAAGGTACATAAGATATTATTTTTTCACAGGTTTTAAGAAATCCGGACTTAGATAAAGAATCGAGTAAGGACGACAAAGAAAATAAAGAGGAGAGAGATAAACTTTCGCCAAAGGAATTGAAGAATAGGCACAAAAGAGACGAAAAAATAAGAGAGAAATTATCGCGAGACCGGGAGATTAAACCTATCATTAAAGGGTATAGAGAGCGAATTGATGATAGAAACAAGGAAATAAAGCATCGACGATATGATGAGAAGAGGCCTTACGGAAGACGTGATGATCGAGAGGGAGTAAGAGAGGAGAGAAGGTTTGATCTCAAAGATGACAGAAGATACGAGGCGAAGGAGGAATTTAGGGAATCTAGAGACAGGAAGGTGGAGGAAAGACGCGGAAAGAGTTACGAGAAAATGAGACAAGAGAAGAAGAAGTTAGCTGAAACGAAGAAACAGATTGTTGATATTAATGGGGATGATGTGAATTCAAAGAAGATAAAAGAGGACTACGATATTGTACGAGAGAAAGAAGATGGAAATGGCAAAGAATCTGTGCATAAGGAGGATGAATTCAAACATGCCGGAGACAACGAATGCACGCAACATGATACTACCGAGGATCGAGTAACGGTGGACGCGATGCGAAATTGTGAGGATGAAACTGGAGAAGAGGGAAATGGTTCATCTAATCCTGGTGAGAAATAGTTATTTATATTTAGAACAATATTTATATATTTTCTCCCTTCATTTTTAATATCTTGAGAAAAATTTAATAAAAATTTTAATGGAAGATATGAGCAGAATATTTATTTTAAAGTGAGTAATTTGAGTCTGGTTGGAAATATAACGCAATCATTGTTTCGATTTCGAAAAGTTAGGGAAGGTATTGCGTAAACATTTTGCAACAATAACAAACAGATTAATATAGATGCGAACGACGAGGATGAATCTGAGGAGAAAGAATCAAAAGTCATGAAGAGGCGAAATTCGCTCGAGAGTGGCGGCGAAGGTGGCGCGGGCGACGGTAGCTGTCTGCGACGTCACAAATCGTTGGATGGAGATGGTGAAAGTAATTTACAGAAAAATGAGGAAAAAGAAAAGGATAAAAAGGATCCACGATTGGAACGCAGAATACGAAATAAAGTAAGAGGCTATATATTCGTTCAAGAAGCATTGTGCAAAGTTATTGTTCAATGGTTTATTATCATTCGTTATTATCATTCGTTTATTATCGTTAGTGCTATTGAATATGTAAACGTTCCTTGTCAAACATGTATACTTGATCGTTCTTCAACAATTTTGTTAACCATTTTTTCATTTCTTTTACGTGATTATAAATCAAATATGTATATACAATATGTCTGTGTATATTTATTAATTACAAATATCCAAAAACTATCTTGATTGCAGGATCGTCCAGCAATGGAGATATATAGACCCGGCATGGGCAAGTTCAGCAAGCAGCGATTAGAACGTGAAAAATCCAACAACGATGAACGAGCATCTCTTTCGCAAAGTCCGACGCCGAATCCAAGTACTTCTTCCTCCGTGACTGGCAAATCCGGGAAATCTGGAGCGACGGAAGTGCGCTCGATGACATTCAAACGCAGTGTCACTCGTGATGCAGTGTAATTTTTTCGAATCATTATTCGTCGCCCGCATCGCTCCATCGTGGTTGTGACGCTTTGATTTCGAACGAACTTACAGTAGATTTAATCATCATATAATACATAATTGTTCCCATTGTACTGTATAAAACATATATCATATCATGTAATGTGATGATTCTATACGCGCATCCAAGATAATTATTTTACGCACAGTCTGATTGCTCGTATTTCGTTTTTTTTTTCTAGACATGATTTTATTATGTAATATTAACGAATTAATAAATATAATATACTCTATTACAACTTTGTAATTTAGAACAATTATAGGAATAAGATTTTTTTAAAATATAACCTACTTTTCCAATGAGACACACACACACACACACACACACACACACACATATATATATATATATATATATATATATATATATATATATATATATATATATATATATATGTTAACATGAAATGAAACAACTCATTACTACTGCATTAATTAGTGCAATATTTTTAGAATAAATTTTAATAAAAAGTGACTCCATGTGATTTTGCAATCGAGTAATAATCTTTAGATTAATAGTTGGTAGATTTTTAATTTAATCTCGATTTTTACCTCGTATATAATATCTCTGTACAGATATTGGAGATGAAAAATTCGATTATTTTATTTTATTTTTGTTAATATGATTAGATGTTTTTCATGTTTTTAATAATCTGTTTAATAACCCTTTTTTTAATAATCTGTTTACACAATATCTCAATCTTTACAAGAAATCTTATAGACTGTATTATTACACAAATATTTCGACAGAATATCTTGGATAAAGCAATGAAGCTTATTCTATATACGAAATTCTTGTATAGAGATCTCGGATAATTTGTTTAAAACTCGGATAATTGTTTAAAATCATCAGAGAACACTCTCTAAAAGATATATCAAAGAAAAAAAAGAAGATCCTAATGTAATATTACTATTAATATTATTATTGAATGCAATCAAATTTTCTTCTTTTTGGTTATTTTTTAGTAACGTTTTAAAATGTTTTCGTGATTTATGTGAGAAATATAAAATTATCCATTCAGGATATTAATTACAAATTCAAGATTTTTATATCAAAATTTAAATGGGAGATTTTAGAAAAATCCTATTAATCGTATTTTTGTTATGGCAAATTGCAAAAGATGATACTTTTTTGAAATGCCTTTTAGATATTTATATTGGGAAAGGTTGAGTTTCGTACTTTTTGAACACCGATATATTACTTGATCAATTGGCATTTCTTCCTGCTTACATTAATTTCATGCACAATAGGATCTTTGTGTTTCGGTAGAAGCTTGACAATTACGTGTCTTCTCATCTTATTCTATAATATATATTAATAAAGGATTCGATTTTTTTGTTTTATAATTTTCCCTAACAACACACATGTCCAAAAGACGTCCATAAAATATCTAGAGGATAGCCAAAGGATATTTTATGTCCTCTGGATGTCCTCTCGATGACCTCTGGACATCTTTTGGACACGTGTGTCATGAGGATGACGTCCCATGGCGCGTATTGCGATACGCGCGTATCGAGCTCCGACCAATGACAGACGATCCGCCGTTTTTGATACGCTGATGATCCGCTGAATTCATTATTCGAGCGAATCGCTGTGCGATCCGCTCATACATATGTATCCCAGACAGCACAAAAAGGCCAAAAGATGTCTTAAAGATGTCTAGAGAACCTTAAGACGTCTTTAAGTCGTCTTTTAGATGTCTTTTGGACATGTGTGCTGTCTGGGATGATATGTATTGTTTCAGCTTTTTTATACATGTATAAAATATACATATGTAAAGTATACAGACTAAAAATGACACGTGGAATTGCTTTACTTGTAATTACTTCACTTTTTAGATGCATGCATGCTTGTGTGCGTGTGTTCAGTACGTCGGAGTTTGGTTCCTACTGTCCCATGAAGCGGATTACGCGGAAGCGGAATCAGCGGATCACCAATTATGAGACTGTTTCGACGTAATCTTTATCAGAATAATTCCATGGATTGGCGATCCGCTGAATCCGCTACCGCGTAATCTGCTCCATGGGACAGTAGAAAATCAAACTCCCGCGTATCAAAAACGGCAGATCGTCTGTCATTGGTCGGAGCTCGATACGCTCGATACGCGCGTATCGCAATACGCGCCATGGGACGTCACCCTAAAAGAAAGAAAATATATATTTTATATAATTATATATATTTACACATTAATATCAAATTTTATTTATTTGTTATGATTGTAGTATTTTACAATTTTTAAATATTATATTAATATTATATATATATATATCAGTGGTCAGGTTTCCTAATCTTAAATCAATATTTTTTTTTATAATTTTAAGCAATTTTTATTTTCCAAATATATTTTTCGCTTTTTTGTTTTTCAAAAAAGTAAATACGCGCATATAATCAGCATATGTTCAAGAATACATCTGGATGTTGTATTTTTTTTATCTCCTATATACATATAAAATCTATAAACTCTATACTCTATATAATCCTTTTTGAATGAACATTTTAATGCAAAACATAAAACATCTTTCCATATTAACAATTAATGTAAAAGTTTATAGTAAAATACGAAAACACTTATTTGTATATAGTATATTTATATGTATATGTGTGCTAGACAACAGAAATCTTTGATAGCGAAAAAATAATTACAAAAATGATTTGTTAATATCCACAACTTTTCACTAATCAAGTTTTTTGATCTTTTTATACTTATGTCTGCAATGTATCTACATATTGAAAAGGCCAATTATATGTTTCCAATTCCGAAAAAATAATTATATATAATTATATATAAAATATGTTCATTGTATATATTTTTTTATAGATCTATATCACGGATGTTAATAAAGATTATTTATGTACGAAAAATAATTAGAAAAATAATTTTTGTATTACTTTTTTTAGGAAGAAAATGAAGTTAGTGGTTAAATTATGTAATAATCTGTGTGTGTATAATTATACATATGTATTTACATACAATTATATATATAATTTTTTTTCCTGGATTTTCAATGGGACTTTCTCGGATGGAAACTACATAGAAAAAAGATCAATACAGTATTTTTATTCTTTTTTTTATATTAAGAAAAATCTGTGCATGCGTTTTAACTTCCTATTATTATCGATGAGAAAACTAATTCTAGAAATTTATTATTATTAATTATTATATGTCCTCGGGAATAATTGAAGAAAGCTGGCATTTATAAACCATTTTTCAAATATTCAAATATTAATATTTAATTCTTATTGCAGTTTATATAACACTCAGTTGATTAATTTTACAATTTAAAATACATCTAGCGTGTATTTTAGATATTTTCACAAATCCGTTCGATAGTCAAGAAAATTTATTCCGTTCCAGCAATCATCACTTGGTACACTGAACGTGCTAAGTCGAACAGTTTTTAAAAATTATCTTTGCAAGCGATTATGAGTTCTTATATAGATCACATACCGTTCAAATGTTATCTCGTCTTCACATACAATTCCTCTTACACAATCCTCTTCAGAAATCTACACGATCAAGGATCATAGGAGAGTTATATTAATTTAAAATTGTATTCATTACATGTGTGTCCAATGGATATCTTTTCCCTCGTGATTAATTTTCGATTATAATCACTATTGATATTTTTTGTGTAATATTTTCTATATGTAGGAAGAGATTTATTAGTTATTCATTACATCATCATTAAGTCATCGTTATATTGAGAAAATTTAATTTATACAGGGTGTCCCTGAATGGTCTGTACAAACTTTGTGAATAAGTTCCAGGGACCTAAACAAGCAGAAAATGTTCCATAAATATGGGGTCGGAAACGCTTGCTTCTGGAGTTACGACAGTTCGAAGTTTTCCTGCAATAGCTGGAGAAATTATCACGTCAAATCGCATAGGTGTTACAAAACTGTGTTTATTTATTTCCTCGGTTTTGCCACGGACATAACAGGACAGTACACTTGCTATAGCAAATGCTCGAAATACGCGATTGTAAAAAATTGCGATTGATAGTATTTCTTGTTCGTGGCGATTATAATGCAGCCGATACTAATTTAAAAAAGAAAAAATGTCACAAAACAGATAACTTTACAGCTATTTCTATTGAAACTTTAAAATGCGTATATATGAAAATCGATAATCAAATGTATAAGAATGTCTATCAATCAAAAAGGACTAGAATAGTATATTTTTTTATGTATATTTATTGTTCATTTTATTATATTCTAACATTAATTGCATTAGTCTAAAATAATAAAAATTGTTCTCGATCTGTAAATCGAGTATTGATATATTTTTATTGGTACTGGAAATTTCAATAAAATTTGAAGGTTCAAAACAGATAAAGAGGTAGAAGTTGTAAGGATGAAAATAGAAGAATTGTATATATTCAACATTAATAAAAATTCTGTAAGACAAAATTAAACAGAGGCGAAAGAAGATATTAGTAAACTCAAAATAGAATTTGTAGGTCAGGGATCATTATCGGAAGCACAAACGACGAGATTCAGTAGATTTTAAATTTCGACTCGAGTTAGCAGCGCTTGCTGTGCACTTAAATTTAGAATTAAATACAATTGAATTAAAGACATCGCTACCAAAAAGCTTGTATAGATCGGCGTTCGTTAAATAGAGAAGAATATCCTCATAAAGAATTACTAAATCAAAGAATTAGAGATTGGAAACGATAGTGTAGCAAAACAAACATTTTCTTGCTTAAACGAATCGGTTCTTTTCAATCTAATATGCGTGAATCAAAATTCACATGTTATCTAATCTACTTATTTTACTTTCAGTCATTGCTTCGGTGAAGCAATCATTACAATGTTTGCTGATAGATAAAGAGAAATATTAATTAAAGAAAAATATATTTTATGCAACGAATATTCGGTTAACTATTCGATCTATTCGGCAATATTTTTACTCTTCGGCCGAATATCAATCCACTATTCGTCAGATAACGAATATTTTTAAATGTCCAAACTAAAGGAAATAGTAAAATAGACCGTTGTTACTTTAGTCGCGGATGCATAGCTTTTACATGCTCGAATATCTATTTTATTTATGTGTAATAATAATAAAATTAAATAACACATTTATATTGTATATATGTATTTATTTAGTACATATTAGTATATAGTAGTTTTAAACAAAAGAAAATAAATTTTGTGATTACACCTACGAAATTTTAGATTTGGTTAGTTACAAAAAGCAAAGTAGGTGAATCTGATAGATGTTTGGTGACAGATGTTTGATAGATGATATGCTTTTTGCAACTGATCCTGTGTTATCTATGTAAAAATAATAATATTATATAAAAATCATAAATTTATATCAGTTTAAAAGTCAATACATTGATAAAATTTTTAACATTTAAATAAAATTTTGTTTGATAATTACTTAATTCTAATCTTTTCAAAATAATAAAATAATTTTTTAAATTATAGAAACAAAAAAAATATAAAAAATCAAGCTTTACAAAGATGCATGCAATAAAAATAAAAAAATGCAATACAAAAAGGCTAAGAACCAAATGAGGATGGTATTCGCAAAAATTACATTATTTATATCATAAAAATTACTAATTAAAATACAATATTACAAAAGTGTTGAAAAACGTAATGTTAAGTGTATAATAATAAATTAAATTTCGTCGATAAACATTTCAATCTTCTCCGGACCCTTTTCAATGTCGTATAAAAATTTGAATAGAAAAAACGAGTCGAAATATGTAATAAATATCAATTCGCAAGCAAATGTAACCAGATCTGATGCATGAACGTCAAAACAAAGCAAATGAAAAAACAGGCGCAACACTTTAAACGCAATTAACAGAAATATGTGTGTCAATGTGTAGTCGTATATGTAAAAAATTAATGCATGAATAAATTAAATAAATACATTCAAAGTAATTCGTAAAGAAAACGCCGCTAATAAGCATCCAGATAAGCTTCATTAAAGACATAATAATATAAGCTAAGAAATGTGTCCGTCGTTATCCAATATAGTAATTGTTACACCTTAGCTATCACATCCTATTTAAGTAATACTATTTTGGAACCTACACACAACTTATAACTAATGAAAACTTACTTGAAATGAGATTATATTGCGTTAACTGAAGAAAATTTGCTTGAGTGAACTATTTTATAGAGTTCAATGCAGAAAAATATATTCTCCTATATACGCATATATATATATATATATATATATATATATATATATATATATTCTTATATCAAGGAGGAAACTAATCTTAAAAATTTATTATTAGTTCTTTATTCTTCAGTTATTACCAAGAAGGGACTTGGTTACAATATTTCTAAACATTCATCCATCCATAACTTTTAAATTAAATCGCTATTTCTTATTATACATATATTTTCTGCTTTATATCTTTATACCTTTTACATTTTTTCCTCTTTTACGTATATATGTATATCCGTATCTATTTACTTCCATACCAGCATACTTTCTTACATATCTATTTACATACCTATACACCATGCATGCACTCATTCATTTACATTCCTTTATAAAATTTTAAATTTTGTTCTTATCATATCTTATCACATAGTGTCACATTTTTCCTCCTTTTATCACATATTTTCGCTTATAATTATAACTTATAACTTATTATTTCATTTATACATTTATTTATTTCTTTACCTCATTATTTTCTTTAACTATCTTTTACCATCTACTTCCATTTCTTTCTTACCTTATATAAGCTCTTCTATAATTGTTCTATACACTTTATTCTTTTTCCTCTTTTTCCTTCCAATCTTCCTTCTAATCTTTCTAGGGTTTTTCCTTTCTCTTCCTCTAAATCATCATTCAGAATTTTTTGGATCCCTTCATTTATATTTCTTCCTAGACCCGCAAATCATTTCTTCACTTTTACGCACTCTCCTACATGTTTTATATTATCTAATCCTTCTTCACAAAATACATATCTTATACCCCTTTTCTTTTATCCAATACCTATTATCCCTTTCCATATTACTATATCTTAATCTTAATTATGTTCTTATCTTATCACCCATTCCCTCAATATTTAATATTTCTCTTCTAAGATAACTAGGACTTTCCATTTCTATTCCTACTTCTTTATATCTTTTATTATATCTCGCCTCCCTTATCTTACTATCTATCATTTGCTTCTGTATATCTCTTTCTCTTTCTCTTATCATATTTTCAATTTCCATCTTTAACCTTCTATCCCACATATTCTCGATTTTCTCTATATCCTCTATCCATTCCTATTGAAAAATAGAAATTTATTATTAATTATTATTGTATTCTTGGAAATAATTGAAAAGAGCCGGCGTTTATATGTCATTTATTAAATATTCAAATATTTAATTCTTATTGCAATTTATATAACACTTAGATTAATTTTATAATTTATAATACATCTCAGCGTATTTCAGATATTTTTACAAGTCCGTTCGAGCAATTAGAGCTTAATCAAGAAAATATATTCCGCTCCAGCAATCATCACTTTGCACATTGAACGTGCTAAGGGAAACAGTTCTTAAAAATTATCTATTCAATTATCTTTCAAAAATGATCTTTGCAAGCGATTATGAGTTTTCATACAGATCATGTACCATTCAAAAATTTATCTCATCTTCATACGATTCCTCTTACATAATCCTTTTCAGAAGTCTACACAATCAAGAATCATAGGAGTTTTATTAATTTAAAATTTTATTCATTACAAGCATAATACATGTCCAACGGATATTTTTGCCTCGTGACTAATTTTCGATTCCATCATAATCACAATTGGTATTTTTTATGTGACATTTTATATAACATGTAGGAAGAGATTTATTAGTTATTCATTATATCATCATTAAGTCATCGGTTATGTTGAGAAAATTTAATCTATATTCTCGTAATTTCTCCAATTTATTCATCAATATATAATGTATAGGTGAGAAATTTACGAAATTTAATAAATATTCATCTTTACGTATACTAATTACTTTAATCTTGACATATATTATCAAGATTATATCTCTGAATAACATGCAAAAAGTTTCAGCCGCTAATTGCTCTCTCTTATTAAATAAATTATTAACAGAAGAAGATAAATATTCATATAAAGTTAAAGTTCCGCAAATGTTAATTATCTTGATATATATTATAGAAGATATAATTGAGAAGGGAAAGAGAATATATATTATAGAGAATTATCCTTTTATAAATAACTTTCAGTAAATCTTAATCATAGACATCTATGGTTTAAACCGTCGCTCACCGTTTATCAAAAATTTATCAACAAAAAATTTATCATATAAATAGTATATAGATTTCTTTGATATTGTAGTTACTTAAATACGCAACCTTCTAAAAAACTCAATGATATTGTATTAGAAAATACTCATAAGGAAAGGGCTGGAAACTGGATTACAAATCTGAAGACAAATTTCAAAAATTCAAAATAACGGATCCAATATAGAAGTCAGAAAACCATCAAAATATGTATAAATACGAAAAGAAACATATTTTTTATAAGTTATTAGAAATCTGGTGCCAATTCGAAAAATTTCAGAGCTAATCCAATACAGACCTCATAAAAAAGGAAATTTATGGAAGTGTACAGATATGAAAAATACGAATTATAAAATTAAATATTAATAGGCGATAATTTATTGCAATGAACACAAATAGATGCGCTTATGCAGCAAAAACATAATATTAATATAAGATAATTTTACAAATGCGTCCAACGTAACACATACGCATTATTATAAAAGCATCTATCGTTGTGGATCAAACTAACAGTTTAGAGCAATACAGTACATTAGCGATTTCGTTCTACTACGATTGAATAAAGATAAGTATATACATATATTACATATTAATTTTAAAATTTTTATTATTGTTCATGCTTTTATATACTTATGCTTTCTTTAAATTTAAGTGTCTCTTTCTAAAAATATGATATTATCGAAAAATATGATTATAAAGTACATTCAAAACCATAAAACTTTTATTCGAAATTTTTTCGTTTGAACCTTTTATCGTTTAGATGATATTCGCTCAGAAATATAAAAAGCGATTTTTTCAAGAGGGTGTTTCACCCCCTTAATGGCTATATGGGTACTTATAAAAAAATACGTGTCTCTTATATTAATCTAGACAATATATCCAGAGTTGGGAAAGTTACTTTATAAAAGTAATTAGTTACAGTTACAGTTTTTTTAGTAAAAAATGTAATTAGTTACAGTTACAAGTTACCGATTCTGAAAAGTAACGCGTTACAGTTACAGTTATTTAAAAAGTAACGAGTCGTTACTTTGTAGTTACTTCCTTGGAATGGAAATAAAAATATTAAATCTGCACGCAGTAATAAAAATTTAATGACAATCTTATAAGGTATTAATTTAATTCTTGCAAATTATAGGGGATTTTAGAATGGCATTCACTTTAAAGAGAGAAATATATATTTTATTTTAATTTAAAAACAGCTGAATAAAAACAAAAATTTTTGTTGAATGTAAAAGAAAACTTATAAAAAATATAATTTTATTGCATCGCTCTTATAATTTCATTATTTTAAGATAGATAGTATATGTATATAATTAATCTTTACTTTTTTACTATATTTTTTATATATGTGTATATATATACATCACGAATAATCCAAATTACAAATATTTATTACTATATTTTTTAGTTAGTTTTTTTAATATTTATAACATACATGAAATACTCTACATATTATAATGATTAATACATATGTAACACATATCATGAAATACTAAGATATGTTAAATGATTCAATATGTTTAAAATTTTTATTAATAAAAAATGGGAGCATATGCATTGGATCATAAAGTATCGATAAAAGCGTTTATGCGCAAGTGCAAGGCGGTCCAATACGATTTGCAAAGATTTAAAAAAAAAAAATATATATATATATATTTTTTAAATCTTTATATATTATATATTTTATATCTTTATATATACATATATATATATATATATATATATATATATATATATATATATAAAGTAACTATTAAAGTAATTATTAAATTAGTTACTAGTTACCGAAAATATGTAACTGAGTTACCGAAAATATGTAACTGTTAAGTTACAGTTACAAATTGAAAAAAAGGAACGAATTAAGTTAGAGTTATCGAAAAAAAGTAACTATAACTGTAACTTCGTTACAAGTAACGAGTTACTTCCCAACCCTGAATATATCCATAGCTCATCAAAATCGGAAGGGGACTCTTTCAATTCTTTCTTTGTCAGTAATATTTATAATGTGCATGATATTAATACCAGTAAACACCAAGTAACAATTATATAATTATTAGTTACAATTTTCCATTTAACAATATAACTGTTACATGTTATATAACTTTTATGTGTTATATAACAGTAATTGTTGAGTGGGAAATTATGTAACTAACAGTTACATAACCATTACTTGGTGTTTTGCTGGATACAATATAAAAACTGTTGTTTTTTAATATTTTTCTTATTTTACTTGAATATTTTATTAAATATTTCTTATTGAAAATAAAAAAAATATTTACAGTTATATTAGAAATAGTACATTTCATTTAAGTTCTTCTTTAATAAACAATAAACGACGACTGAAACTTTTTACATATTTACACTCGAGGACGTCAAGTGGGAATAATGAAAGAAGTATAAAAGAGGGACGCAACTTCTCATATCAAGACCACTTGGTGCTCTGTATATGATTCTGTTCAATATTTGTTTTATAAAAGTCTTCATATCTACAAATTTTTACGATCGTATAAAGGTTTAGTAAATAAATTAGTGACGTTTTTTTTGGTCCGCTTAAATTTAGAATTAATATAACCACATTAAAGAGATTATCACTAACAAAAAGCTTGATCGCCATTCGATACAGGGATGGGAAAGTTACTTTTTAAAAGTAACTAGTTACCGTTACTGTTATTTCAAAAGTAACGATTCGTTACTTTTCTCGTTACATTTAATGCTAAAACAAGATAAAACTAAATAAAAAATTTATTTTGGTAATATTTTTTATTAAAATATTAATAAAAGCAATAAATTTTTTATTCTAAATTTACAAAACCGTAAAAAATTTAAAGAGATTTTAAAGCACTTAATATGTAAATAAAACTTTACATGTAAATAAAAAAATTTTAATTTCTATTAAATTTATAAATACAGCGAAATTTACATTCTTTTTGTGCTTTCGCGCGATGTTATGTCAAACTTAAAAGCTGGCCAAACACATCCATTCCAGAAGAATGGAGTAACTGTGATTAACCAATGATATCATTAATCGCTCTCAGAGCAATAAATTTCATTCGAAATATTATCCAAATTCATTATGTATATGAATGTCGGTCGATGACTAGAGATTGAATATGACGGAAATATGATGTCATAAGTATTTTCAAAATATGTAAAGTAACGATAAAAGTAACTGTTAAATTCGTTATCGTTACTAAAAAAAATGTAACTATGTTATCATTACAGTTAGAGAAAAAAAAATGTGACGCCCTTACCAATCCGTTACCAAAAAAGAGTAACTATAACGGTAACGGCGTTACAAGTAACGCATTACTCCTCGTAAAAAATTAGTGAGTCAAAGAATTCTAAATAGAAATAGTGTAGCAACACAGTTTCCCTGCTTAAATCAATTAGTTTTGAAAAGTAAGTTCTTCTTATATTCCAAGAAAATTAGTATAAAGTTAAAAGAAAAGGTCAATTAATTTTCTTTTTTAAATATAATATAATTATTCATTGTGTATTTGTCTTTTTATATATTAAAATATTATGACAGAAACTTCAATAAAAATAAAGCTATACAATGAACGTAATTCAATTCCATTAAAACAATTATATGTGTAAGCTAAAATTAGAAGAAAGAATTTTTATTTTTACAGAGAGACAAAAAAGTTAGTTTAGTCTGAGGAAACTCGAATTATTTGAAGATCAAGATGCCTACTTATTTTGAAGATGACATTGTCATTGCGGGCATTTCAGGTAATACCGATCAGTTATATCGATCTTAAGTGGTGTTGTGGTACAACACCAATTTTATTATAAGATGGATATTTGTAATACATCGATATTTTTCCAGGCCGTTTACCTGAATCGTCAAACATTGAAGAATTTAAGGAAAATTTAATGAAAGGAACGGACATGGTCACTGAGGACGAACGACGTTGGACATCGGGCCTTTACGGTTTATCCTCTAGATTTGGCAAACTTAAAAATCTTCACAGTTTCGACGCCTCTTTCTTCAAGATATCTCCTAAACAAGCGCATATAATGGATCCGCAGCTTCGCATTATGCTGGAAGTGACATTTGAGGCACTGGTTGACGCTGGTGTCAATCCTTCTACCTTAAAAAAATCGCATACTGGTGTGTTCATTGGTGTTTATTCTTCGGATGCGAATGATTTTTGCAAAAGAAAGCCAGACGGTAGGTATATTTTAAAAATTTATCGTGAAAATCTTTGTCTGTGAAAATCACATTATAAAACAATATTCTTATGTAGTTAGATTAATTTTTGAATATTTAATCTTACAAATACATAAGAAACACGATTTTAAAAATTTATCCTGAAAATTTGCATCTATTAAAATCACATTATAAAATATTTCAAGGTCTCCTTGTACTTACAAAGTATATTAAATGTTTATATCTGTGTAATGTTGGAGTATGTATGTATGTTAGGAATTTACATCTAGTAAATAACACTATCCCCACTGTACTGATGAAAAACTGTGGCGAATGGACCTTAAACTGTCTGGGATAACCTTCCTAGTAAAGATAAAAATGTGTGTGATAAATAGTTTCGAATCTATAAGGTCTAGAGAAAAATTTGTGCAACCAAACTTGTACGATAAAAAAGGGTTTATGGACAAAATAATGGAAAGAATCAACTGGTGTATAGAAAACATATAATTATTTCTAAAAAAATGTACCTGCTCGTTGCAAATTCATATTTTTTTCTTAAAAACAATTATGTGCTTCCCTTACAATTGATTCCTTTCATTATTCTATATATAAAAATATTTTATGAGATGTTCTTTATGTAAAATTTTATCAACTAAAAGTATAAAATATCTCATAAACTCTTCAAATTTTGGCTATTTTACCTTCGTAACTTTTTACGGAATATTACGAGGAATCGATTTATAGGAAAAATTAGGATGATCCCATTTATAAAAAATGAAAATAATCTTAATATTTCCGAAGAGCCTCCATCTGGACAAAAATTATTATAGTCATGTCATAGCTCCCTTTATACCGTGCAATCTTGGTTGTACAAATTTATTGCCTCATGCTGTATAGATGTGTTGTATATGTATGTGCGTGGGGTGGTATATGGGAGTGTTAAAAATTTACATATATTATACATATATATAAACTTTACATATATTACATACATATATAAACTTTTAATATAATGAGTATAAGGAAATCTTTCCCCTATCATTAGTCGCGTACGAATGAATGTAATGTTCTAAAGTCAGCACCGAAACTGTCTATTTTCGAGAGTTCCACCCTTTGAAACTTTAGATCAAAACGTCTTAATATTAAAAAATTAACATATTAAAAATTCATCAAATCGACGGAAAGACATTTTCCATTAAATTAGTGCGGGGTCCTTCATTTATACTAACCAACGATTTACATATTTTCGACACGTTTATTTATGTTTTCTTTTTTTTCTTAATTTAACGTTCTTTTATCACCAGTGAGAAAAATCCATGCAAGATCGAAACGTTTGGTTAATTATATTGGTTAATTATATTATGTTTTTTTTAACATATGTAAATTTTATTAATTGTTACATATCATTGCAGTAAATAACGCAGTAGTCTAGACTCTCCTTTCTTCTTATGATTAGTTAATTTGATTAATTTAATTAATTTAAAGTAAACATGATGAGAGAATTCAGTTAGTTAAATTGTTATCTTTAATATTATTATGCCTTGGCAATTAAGGTATATAAGGCGTTTCTCTCTCTTGTACACTAAATATTATATAATATTATATTATAATTTTTTCATATACATATATAATACATATTACATTGTAATGCATACACATTTAGCAAAATTTCAACATTTGCTACAAGAATACTATAAACATCGGTCTAATAAAATATATATGGAATAAGCTAAAAAAAAATTATCGTCTGTTTGCAGGCCATGAATGGTTTCGAAGTAGCAAAGGAATGATAGCCAACAGAATCTCTTACACCTTCGATTTAATTGGACCCAGCTTTTCGGTGGATACACTTTGTTCTTCGTCCTTGACTGCTATGCATCAGGCAATCTTGGCGATACGCAGTGGCGAATGCGACGCAGCGATCGTTGGTGGATTGAATCTTGTGCTCGATCCGGTCAATAGTCTTCATTATCATCGTATGAATATACTGTCCACAGACGGCAAATGTAAATCATTCGACATCTCAGCTGACGGTTACGTGAGATCCGAAGCAGTGGTCGCAATATACCTGCAGAAAATGACAGACGCGCGCAGAGTATATGCCACAGTAGTGAACACTGCGATAAACACGGACGGCTACAAGCACGAAGGTATCATGTATCCGAGTGGTGACATTCAGTACTTGATGTTGCAGAAAATGTACAATGAGGTGAATATCGATCCCAAAAATGTAGTATATGTGGAGGCTCATGGTAGCGGTACCAGAGCGGGTGATCCGGGGGAACTCGGTGCCATCGATAAATTGTTTTGCAAAGACAGAAAGACACCGCTGTTAATCGGCTCGGTTAAATCAAATATGGGACATGCAGAAGCAGCTAGTGGATTGAGCGGGATCGCCAAAGTACTAATTGCGATGGAAACCGGTATGATTCCGGCAAATCTGCACTTTGCCGTTCCAAATCCAAACATTTGCGCGTTGACCGAAGGACGTATTCGCGTAATCGACAAAGCTACGCCATGGAACGGCGGTCTTATGGGTATCAGTTCATTTGGCATTGGTGGTACGAATTCGCACGTCATTCTGCGCAGCAATTCAAAAGTTAAGGTATCATTGGATACTGTCGAGCCTCGGTTGCCCAAGCTGGTCGCCGTATCGGGCCGTACAAAAGAAGCTGTACAGATATTACTGAACAAAGCAAACGAGCATCGACAAGACAATGAGTTTTTATCTCTACTGTACTCCCTGCACAGTGATAATATAACGGAACACAACGTTCGTGGCTATGAGATACTCGCTTATGATTGTACGCGCGAGATTATGGAGGCGAACTATGACGAGAAACGTCCAATTTGGTTTATATTTTCCGGTATGAATGCTCAATGGCCGGGCATGGGACGTGAATTGCTTAATATCGAAACGTGCCAGCGTAGTCTACAGCGATGCGCGGATGTATTAAAGGAACACGATGTTGATCTAATGAATATCATCATTAACGGTACCGATAAAACATATGAGAACGTAATGGTTGCTACCGTGTCAATCGTGGCCATTCAAATCGCTCTCGTCGATATGTTAATATTTATGGGTGTGCGACCAGACGGTATAATTGGACACTCCCTTGGTGAAATAAGTTGCTCTTATGCTGATGGCGCGTTTACCCTAGAACAAACGATTTTGACAGCCTATTATAGAGGCAAGTCGATCGTAGAATCCGATTTGGAACCAGGCGCTATGGCGGTGGTAAACTTGAAATGGGAGGAAGTCAAGAAGATGTGTTTGACCGATATCGCTCCAGCCTGTCATAATTCCGCCGATTTGGTTACCATTTCTGGCTCACCCGTTTCTGTGAAAAAGTTCGTAGAAGAGTTGAAGAGCAAAAATATCTTTGCCAAAATGATCAATTGCTGTGGCGTTGCTTATCACAGCAAATACATTGTTCCAGTTAAATCCAAATATCGCGCTTCTCTCGATATGATTGTGCCAAAGCCAAAGCAAAGATCTACCAGATGGATTTCTAGTTCGGTACCCGAGGCCGCATGGGATAGGCCACTCGCACAATTTTGTTCGCCGGAGTATCATGTGAACAATATGCTGTCACCTGTGCTTTTTCAGGAGGCGATCGCGCATATCCCGAAGAATGCGATAACCATCGAAATCGCGCCACATTGCTTGCTACAGACAATCCTGTGTAAATCGCTACCATCCACGGTGACTAATATCGGTCTCCAAAAGCTAAATCATTCAAATAATTTGATCTTTTTACTATCTAATGTGGGAAAGATGTACATAGGCGGCGCGCAACCCGACATCTCTAAACTGTATCCGTCAGTCAGTTTTCCCGTTAGTCGCGGAACACCGATGATCGGATCTCTGGTCAAGTGGGACCATTCTGCTACATGGCAGGTGCCAGATTTCAAGCATAAGTCGAAAGAATGGTCCGGAGAGCATGTCATAGAGGTAAATTTGTCAAGTAAAACAGACGCATATCTAACTGGACACAAAATTGATGGGCGATTTGTTTACCCAGGCGGCTGTTATATATTGATGGTTTGGCAATTATTTGCAAAGCTACACGATACCGATTTCGAGCGACTATCAGTAGTCTTTGAGAACATATGGTTTCAGCGCATTACCTTCTTACCGGAGAATAAAACAATCAAGTTTTTGATAAAACTTCTCGAGGAAACGGGAGATTTTGTGATTCTCGAAGCGAATACGATTGTAGCCAGCGGAAATATCCGCCTTGCTGAAACTATCGAGAAAAATCAGTTAAACCTACCACCGCTTCCGATGCCGCCCACCAAGCTTTTATTGAATACCGAAGACATGTATAGGGAATTGAGATTACGTGGATACGAACACAGTGGTATTTTCAAGGGATTAAAATCTTGCGACAATTCTTTCACCATTGGCGAATTATATTGGTTTAACGAATGGATTGCGTATATGGATAGTATGTTTCAATTTAAATTATTGTCCAACAATCGGAGATTAGTTTATGGCTCGAAGGTTCCTTATGTTCTGATCGATCCTGTTCTTCATAAACGAATGGTTAATGGGATACTGAACAACGGCGGATTGCCAATATATTACTATAAAAATGTCAATATCATCAAATCGGGCGGTATCAAAATAAGAGGTACGAAATCTACCACATTTCAGCGACAGCAGAAGACAGCTAAACCCAAATACGAACGTTACGTTTTCGTGCCATATGAAAACTCGAGCAGCTTGGTCTTGAAAGATCCAAAGACAGAAAAGATTCACATACTTACTGTACTGTTACAAACTGTATGTGAAAACATAACGACATCGAGAATCAAGGCCGTGGAAGTTGCGGATAATCGAGCCGCAGAAAGACTTTTAGCGCCCCTTGTACACGATATTCTTTCTTGCGAACCCTTAGTCACCGTAAGTACTCGCTACATAATTTTAATGACTATCGTCGACTTAAAGAAGTGAAATCTTACATAAATAGTTTCGAGCAATTTATAGTATAAGATACACATTTTTTGAATACATACATATGAAATTTTCATAAATGCGCAAATTTTGTTATATAAGAAACCCTTGAACCAATCACTTCTATCGTTTTAGGTTGATTTACAAGTAGCCGTCAGTTCCGCGTCCGATTATACGACAAGTTTCAATCAAACGGACAAAAATATTAATGTAATTAAATTGGATGTGAACGATACATTCCCAGCTCAGAATATGCACCTCATCATAGCAGCGGAAGTTCTCTCTGGCCGATCTCGCATCCTTATCAAAAATCTTGCGGCTACCTTAAGTTCTAATTGTTTTATTCTTCTAGAGGAAACTGGTATATTCGACTTAAACATTGCATTAAAGGAGGCGAATCTGATGTTAATTGGTAAACAAATCGACTCCTCGGGTAAGAGTTACTTCTTATTGAGAAAGCGAAAAGTAAGGAAAGAACCGATCTTAATAGAGATTACAGGAAATGATTTCTCATGGTTAGCAAATGCGAAAGCGGCATTGAGAAAATTTGACAGTGAAAATCAAGATGTACTTTTTGTATCTCAAAGCGAAGAATTACTTGGTACTTATACATGTTTATATATAATTTTTGAAATAAAAAAATTCGTGTTTAAAAGTATTTATTTAAAAATTTTTTTTTCGAGCTTTATCCGAGAGTTGATCAACGAATCATTAGAGATCTTGTTCTTTTTTATTTTCAGGTCTAACCGGATTCGTACATTGCATCCGGCGGGAGGTCGCAAACGTGCGTTACATTTACATCGAGGACAGTAATGCTCCCAAATTTGATTTATTCTCGCAATTCTACGCGGAGCAATTAGAAAAAGAATTAATGGCTAACGTCTTGAAAGGAGGTCAATGGGGTAGTTATCGGCACTTGCAATTAAATCAACATATCTATGTGGAACTAGAGCACGCCTATGTGGATACATTGACGACCGGAAATTTAAGTAGTTTGGAATGGATTCAAAGTCCGTTAACGTATTGTCAGACCAAATATCCAAATACACTCTGTAGTGTGTACTATTCATCATTAAATTTCAGGCAAGTTTCAAGCATCATTTCTTGCTCTCTCCAAAATTCGCTCCGAAATTATAATAATAATATGTTACCACATTAATAATCCCACATTGATACACTTGCTGATAAATTTTATATTAACAGGGATATTTTGTTGGCGACTGGTAAATTATCAATAGACGCTCTTTCATCGTTAGGGCTTGCTACAGAAGACTATGTGTTAGGATTAGAGTTCTCCGGGAGAGACGCAAACGGCTGTAGAGTAATGGGTTTAACCAAATCTAGAGGTTTGGCGACCACCGTGTTGCCGGATTCCGATTTTTTTTGGATAGTACCTGAGGAATGGACATTGGAGCAGGCTGCGACAATACCGTTCGCTTATGTCATCAGTTATTATGCTTTGTTTGTACGAGGTCGATTGAAAGCGGGCAAAAGTGTACTGATTCACTCTGGAGCAAGTGCCGTTGGCCTAGCGGCAATCAACATTGCCCTGCACGGCGGCTGCACCGTCTTCGCCACTGTCGGCACAGAGGATAAACGATTCTACCTCAAGAAGACTTTTTCGCAATTGACTGACAAGCACATTGGCAATTCCCAAGATACGAGTTTTGAACAGCTGATATTAGACGAAACCCAAGGACGTGGGGTCGATATGGTATTGAACTCGCTGTCAAAAGAGAAACTGTATGCCAGCGTACGGTGCCTCGCGAAGAACGGTCGCTTCCTCGATATTGGGAAGTACGACATGTTGAATGGCAATCGCATAGATATGTCGATATTTTTAAAGAACATCTCCTACCATGGTATACTTTTAGAGATGCTGTTCGAGGATAGCGAAGACAAACGAGAAACAATTGGGCTAATTTTGGAGGGAATCGAGAATGGTGTAGTGCGTCCATTACCGACGACCGTATTTTCGAAGCAAAGCCTCGAGGAAGGATTTAGATTTATGACGGCAGACAATCATATCGGCAAGGTATTGCTAAAGATTCGAGACGAAGAGCCACAGAAACATATGCTGCCGATGCAAAAAACGTTAGCGGCCATACCACGTACTTATATGTATCCAGACAAGTCGTATGTGTTGATCGGTGGTCTTGGTGGATTTGGTTTGGAATTGGCCAATTGGATAATCACCCGCGGCGCTAGATTCATCGTTCTCGTGTCACGTACTGGAATACGCACTGGTTATCAGATGTCACGCGTGCAACATTGGCGCAATAATGGCATCAAAGTTATCATCTCTACGGCAGACATTACAACATTTTCGGGCGCCGAATGTTTGATCGACGAGAGTAATCGGTTGGCTCCTGTGGGCGGTATATTTAACCTGGCCGTCGTTCTACGTGACGCTTTGTTTGAGAACCTGCAAGTGGTCGACTTCGAGACTGTAATCTTGCCAAAGATCAACGGTACGAAGAATCTGGACGTGGTATCGAGAAAGTCTTGTCCATCATTGGATCTTTTCGTTGTGTTTTCATCTATAGCGTCTGGCCGAGGCAATGCGAGTCAATCCAATTATGGTCTCGCAAATTCAGCTATAGAGAAAATCATAGAACAGAGACATACTGCTGGTTTGCCCGGTCTCGCTATTCAATGGGGTGTTATAGGAGATGTCGGTTTATATATTGGTGAGACATTTCTCTATTTCTTTCTTTGAGATTCAATGATCTTCGATCTTTTTCGGATTTCATTGCCCTTTTTGTTTTATGAAATTCTGCCTAGAAAACTGCTTTCATTTTACTGTAAAAAAATATTCACGTAGTGAACATAATGATTTGTACGACTCTTTGAGAAGATTTATTATGTTATTTATTTTTATTATTAGAAACATTAACAACTTTTATTGCAAGAAATATATACAGTAAAATTATAGAGGAACTGTTAGTAGATGATTATTGCAGACTTATAACGTTATTAAAATTGCAGATTTATAATATTATTACAATAAAAGCATAAATTAAATATTTAAAGCGAATAATAATCATTTTTTTTATATTTAATATTATTATATGATACTCTGATTTTTACAGATTCGATGAAGAATAAGAACATCGGTATAACGCGTATTGGTGTTTTACCGCAGCGTGTGTCCAGCTGTCTTGAGACCATAGACGTTTTTCTTCAACAACCGTACCCAATGGTATCATCTACAGTGGTAGCCGAGAAACACAAATCTGTAAATAACGACAGAGTTGATCATGTCGTCCATGTCATTGCCAATATCCTTGGTATTGAAAATATCTCGGTAAATATCAATGACAGCTTCGATAAATTTGGCATCGATTCGCTAAGCTATATGGAAATAAGACAGATTCTTGAAAGAGAATATGGTATCTTATTATCGCTCCGAGAGATGTATGTCTTAACGTTAAGTAAATTATTAGATTTATTAGCGAAAAACGATGTGTCTCACGATCCTTCAACTAGTTAAAGAAGTACAAAGATGATCGCAAATCTACAGATAGAGAGAGATATATCCTAATTTTTTAAATGTTTTTTGTTTAACACTTTTCTTTCTAATATTTGAATTATAATAATGGTTATATTTTAGTGTAACTTATGATGAATTGTAAAATACTTCTAAATTAATTATATGATTTTGTTAAAAAAAATTATTTTTTGCCTTTATACATGTGTTTAATATGCATTATGAATATTTAAGTAAGTCATAAATAACGAATTTGTAATATTCAAAACAAGAGATGTCATACAGAAAAGTAAATAATGTTACATAAATATTATATATTAATGCAAATATGTATGCATAAGAATATGCATAATGACAAAATAAGTTGAAAAAGAATATTAGAGTTTACCAGTATATATATATATATATATATATATATATATATATATATATATATATATATATATATATATTACAAATCTTTTGTGAAAACGGCATGCAGAACTTATATGTCTAGAAATACCCTTCGTATACTTTTTTATTGCAAAGTAATATCCCTTTGCCATGTTATACTCATATGGATCGATATCTAGGATAATCATCAACAATTAACCAATCAAAGAGTCCTATTTTGATTTAACTAATTAGACAGTCAATCATTACAATGTTGATAGATAAAGAGAAATGTATTTTATCTAGAGTTGCAATGAATATTCGGCTAACTATTCGGTATTCTGTCTATTCGGTAATAATTTTTTATTCGGTATTCGACCGAATATCAATCCACTATTCGTTTGATATCGAATATTTTTAAATGTCCAAACTGAGGGAAATACTAACATAGACTGTTAATTTAGTCGCGGATGCAAAGTTTTTACACATGCCCGAGTATCTACTTTATTTATGTGTAATAATAATATAAAATTAAATAATACATTTATGTTGTATATATGTATTTATTGGTACATATTAGCACATAGTGGTTTTAAACAAAAGAAAATAAATTTTGTGATTACACCTACGAAATTTTAGGATTGGTTAGTTACAAAAAGCAAAGTAGGTGAATCTGATAGATGTTTGATGTCTGATAGATGATCTGCTTTTTGCAACTGACCCTGTGTTATCAATGTAAAAATAATAATATTATATAAAAATCATAAATTTATATCAATTTAAAAATCAATATATTGATAAAATTTTTAACATTTAAATAAAATTTTGTTTGATAATTAATTCTAATCTTTTGAAAATAATAAAATAATTTTTTAAATTATAGAAACAAAAAAATATAAAAAATCAAGCTTTACAAAGGTTCATGCAATAAAAATCAAAAAATGCAATACAAAAAGGCTGAGAACCAAACGGGGATGGTATTCGCAAAAATTACATTATATATATTATAAAAATTACTAATTAAAATACAATATTACAAACTTGATGAAAAACGTAATATTAAACGTATAATAATAAATTAAATTTCGTCGACAAATATTTCAATCCTCTCCGGACACTTTTTAATATCGTATAAAAATTTGAATAGAAAAAACGAGTCGAAATACATAGTAAATATAAATTCAGAAGCAAAGGTGACCAGATCTGATACGGACGTCAAAACAAAACAGATGAAAAAACAGTCGCAATATTTTAAACGCAATTAACGGAAATATGTTTGTCAATGTGTAGTCGCATATATAAAAAATTAATGCATGAATAAATTAAATATATACATTCGAAGTAATTCGTAGAGAAAGCGCCGCCGATAAGCATCCAGATAAGCTTTATTAAAGATGTAATAATATAAGCTAAGAAATGTGTTCGTCGTTATCCAATATAGTAATTATTACGCTTTTGCCATCACATCTGATTTAATTAATACTAATTATTTTTTGGAGCCAATCTATAACTAAAGAAAACTTGAAATGAGATTATATTGCGTTAACTGAAGAAAATTTGCTTGAGTGAACCATTTTATATAATTTAATGAAGAAAAATATATTCTCCTATATACGCAAGAATATATATATACAGGGTGAGTTTTAATGGTTGTGTCAATCTTTTTATCATGCGGGAGATTACCGATCGCAATTTTAATAAATTGATCGATACATAGATGTCAGTTAATTGGATCGACCGTATCAAAGGCCGAAATATAATGTGTACAATTAAAGCAAGTTAAAAACTGAAATTATGTAGTATGGATTTATTATTATTGTTAAAGCTACGCACTTATTATTATTATTATTATTATTATTATTATTATTATTATTATTATTATTATTAAATATATATATTATTATATATTTATTATTATTATTATATTATTATATTATTATTATTATTATTATTATTATTATTATTATTATTATTATTATTATTATTATTATTATTAAAGCTACGTATATATATTTAATATATTAAAGCAGTAAGAATACATATTTAAAAATTCAGTTCAAATTTAACACTTTAACATTTTATGTAAAACTTTATCTCAAATTTATGTAAAACTTTATCTCAAATTTATTTTTATGATTAAAGTTTTTATTATTGTTATACGCTAAAGGTATGTAGTATTTCTGTCTTCTTGAAATGAAATCACGCAATTGTTCCACAAGAAATACATTCTTATGAAATAATTGCGTAATTTATTTTAAGAAGGAAGAAAATTTTTTGTTGCATATTTTTAGCATATAAAACAATAAAAATTTATCATAAAAATAAATGCGGAATTTGAAATAAAGTTTTACATAAAACGTTAAAGTGTTAAATTTGAATTGAATTTTTAAATATGTATTTCTTCCGCTTTAATATATCGAATATGTATAATAATAAATTCCTAATTTGATCACAGTAAAATAATAATAATAATAATAAATATAATAACATATATATTTAATAATAATAATAATAATAATAATAATAATAATAATAATAAATGCGTAGCTTTAAACTCACCCTGTATATATATATATATATATATATATATATATGTGTGTGTGTGTGTGTGTGTGTGTGTGTGTGTGTGTGTGTGTGTGTGTGTGTGTGTGTGTGTGTGTGTGTGTGTGTGTGTGTGTGTGTGTGTGTGTGTGTGTGTGTGTGTGTGTGTATATATATATATATATATATATATATATTTATGAGAACTTATAATCGCTTGCAAAGATAATTTTTGAAAGATAATTGAATAGATAATTTTTAAGAACTGTTCCATTTAGCACGTTCAATATGATAATTGATAGAATTAAATAAATTCTTTTGACTATCGAATGGACTTGAAATATCTGAAATACGCTGAGATGTATTTTAAATTGTAAAATTAATCAACTAAGTGTTATATAAATTGCAATAAGAATGAAATATTTCAATATTTATAATAAATGATATATAAATGCCAGCTTTTTTCAATTATTCCTAAGAGAATACAATAATAACACAGGTCTGCGAGGATCAATTACCAAAAGCAGATCAGGTGAGTCTGATAGATTTTTTTGACTCTGAAAACGAATCTGCAGCAGAATTTCCTTAGCACGTCAGGTTCTCTATTAATTTGTAGTTAAATAGCCCAAAAATGGCAATTTCGGCAAATTTCATGAATATATTACGAAAGAACCTAATTTTTTTAAATATTTTTGCCAATGGCATTGTGTAGTATTAGTCTTCACCTTTCAAATCCATTTTCGATTGCTGCCGTACGATTCTTTTTCGCTGAGATATACAAGTATAAATTTATTTTTTGATTCTTTTTACTTAGTGGAATTGCACTTCTATGAATTGCACTTTTCGTTTTTCGGGTCGCTGATTACAAACCTGAAGACAAATTTCAAAAATTCAAAATGACGGATCCAATATGGCAGTCAGAATTAAAACCATCAAAATATGCATAAATACGAAAAGAAACATATTTTTCATAAGTTATTAGAAATCTAGAGCCAATTCGAAAAATTTCAGAGCTAATACAATACAGACCTCATAAAAAAGGAAATTTATGGAAGTCTCCAGATATGAAAAATACGAAATTATAAAATTAAATATTAATAAGGCGATAATTTGCAATGAACAAAAATAGATGCGCTTATGCAGCAAAGGCATGATATTAATATAAGATAATTTTACAAATGCGTCCAACGGAACACGTGCGTATTATTATAAAAGCATTTATCGTTCTGGATCTAGCAGTTTAGTACAATATAGTACATCAGCGGTTTTGTTCTACTACGACTGAATAAAAATAAGTATGCATATATATATTACGTATTACTTTTAAAATTTTTATTATGAATTCATGCTTTTATATACTTATGCTTTTTTTTAAATTTAAGTGTCTCTTTCTAAAAATATGATATTATCGAAAAATATGATTATAAAGTACATTCAAAACCATAAAACTTTTATTCGAAATTTTTTTGTACCTTTTATCGTTTCGATGGTAATCGTTCAGAAATATAAAAAGCGATTTTTTCAAGAGGGTGTTTCACCTCTTTAATGGCTATATGGGTATTTATAAAAAAATACGTGTCTCTTATATTAATCTAGACAATATATCCATGGCTCATCAAAATCGGAGGGGGACTATTTCGATTCTTTGTTTGTCAGTAATATTTATAATGTGCATGATATTAATCCCAGCAAACACCAAGTAACAATTATATAATTATTAGTTATTTTCCATTGAACAATATAACTGTTACATGTTATATAACTTTTATGAGTTATATAACAGTAATTGTTGAGTGGGAAATTATGTAACTAACATTTACATAATCATCACTTGGTGTTTGCTGGATACAATATAAAAACTGTTGTTTTTTAATATTTTTCTTATTTTACTTGAATATTTTATTAAATATTTCTTATTAAAAATAAAAAAAATATATTTACAATTATTATTAGAAACAGCACATTTCATTTAAGTTCTTTTCTTAATAAATTTTTGATAAACAATTAGCGACGACTGAAACTTTTTACATGTTTACACTCGAGGACATCAAGTGGGAATAACGAAAGAAGTATAAAAGAGGGACGCAACTTCTCGTATTTGGTGCTCTGTATATGATTTTGTTCAATATTTGTTTTATAAAAGTCTTCATATCTACAAATTTTGCGATTGTATAAGAGTTTAGTAAATAAACTAGTGACGTTTTTTTGTTCGCTTAAATTTAGAATTAATATAACCAAATTAAAGAAATTATCACTAACAAAAAGCTTGATCGCCATTCGATACAGGGATGGGAAAGTTACTTTTTAAAAGTAACTAGTTACCGTTACTGTTATTTTAAAAGTAACGATTCGTTACTTTTCTCGTTACATTTAATGCTAAAACAAGATAAAAGTAAAAAAAAACTATTTGTTAGCTTCTTGACAGGGCTTCTTCCAACCACCGTATACGTGTCAGTGTCCATCAAAAGATTTTCGATTTCTCTAACGTATTTGTCTTTGTCTAAAGCAACTGTGACATTACCTTTGTCTGCGCGAGTCAAAATTAGATTTTTATTGTCATTAAGAAACTTTTTTGTAGCTAATGTTAGTCTATTCAGAGTCTCATCAAATTCATCTCTGTCAACTGAGTAAAAAGGTAAATTGTTGATAATATTTAACGATCGATTTCGAATAGCTAATTGATTGACCGCAGGAAGCTTTCTTATGTTGTTCTCAAAACTTTTGATGAACTCCATAGTTAGCATGTCATTGTTATGTATTGGAAGACTGAAATTCTCACCCAGCTGTAACAAAGATTGTACATCCTTCGGGATGATAATGGACGATAAATTAACAAACCATTTTATTTTCCACACATGGTTTTACCGCCTTAAAAAACACCTTTTTAAATCAGATTCTTTAGCGAATAATACCCAAGTCATAAATACAAATGATCCCATTACGTATTTCACGATACTACACAAAGTTGTTTTGATCATGCTTTTAATTGGGATGACGTTCAGATTTTAGATCGGGAACCATTTTTGAGTAAAAGATTGATTTCTGAAATGCTATATATCAAAAGGCAAAAAAATGGTCTAAATTTGCAAACGGATACTGAACGTTTACCAGAAATTTATTTAAACATTGTCAACAACTTGCCAAAAATTTAACACAGTTTTCTGTCGTAACAAATAGGTCTGCGACTTTGCATATGTGTACATTTATACATTATTTGACTTGCTTTACCGTTTGTAAATAAGTCACATCTATTATCGTTAAAGACTAGTCGATCTTTGTCTTTGGAGATGTTGAGTTGTCTCCATTCGCCTCCTCGGCTCGTCATTGTCTTCGATGCCTGGAAGTAAGTCTTATTTTCGTAGTTTTAACTTCTTATCTTTTTAATTTTTATTTCTTCTTGACTCTATGTTCAGTTTATATTTATTTAAATTATTTTTTAAAAAATTGACAAAAATTTTTTCAATCTTAATTTTTCATGTTTAATTTTAGTACTTATTTCTATTTTTGTTCACATTAGTTTACACTATTTATTTAACTTATTTCAATTTTTTGTTCTTTATTTTTACATAATTTTTTTTTTCTTTGATAAATTTGACTGGTTTTATTACAGACATTTATTATTACTTTAGGCGGCACCCCTTGTAATTGACTCCGATATAAAATACTTTTGTTATTATTTTTTTATCACATCATCACATTTGCGCTCAAGATGACCCAAAAATAGGGTCGAAACGTTCGCTATCCTTTCTTTGTAATTTGTTCCATACTTATTTGATTGTATAATAAATAACTGTGTTATAACATCGACACTCGACTCGTATTGCCATTAAAACTGATTTGTTTAATTTTATATTTCGAGTCTTATACCTTTTATTAATTGTAATTATGATAGAAACTTCAATAAAAAAATAAAGATATAGAATTAACGTAATTCAATTCCATTAAAACAATTATATGTGTAAGCTAAAATTAGAAGAAAGAATTTTTATTTTTACAGAGAAGTAAAAAAGTTAGTTTAGTCTGAGGAAACTCGAAATAATTGAAGATCAAGATGCCTTGTTATTTTGAAGGTGACATTGTCATTGCGGGCATTTCAGGTAATTGTATCGATCTCAAGTGGTTATGATACAACATCAATTTTATTATAAGATGGTTATTTGTAATATCAATATTTTTCCTAGGCCGTCTGCCTGAATCGTCAAACATTGAAGAATTTAAGGAAAATTTAATAAAAGGAACGGACATGGTCACTGAGGACGAGCGACGTTGGAAACCGGGCCTTTACGGTTTACCTTCTAGATTTGGTAAACTTAAAAATATTCACAGTTTCGATGCCTCTTTCTTCAAGATACCTCCTAAACAAGCGCATGTAATGGATCCACAACTTCGAATGATGTTGGAAGTGACATTTGAGGCACTGATTGACGCTGGTGTCAATCCTTCTACCTTGAAAAAATCGCATACCGGTGTTTT
Organism: Camponotus vicinus; assembly: GCF_025532165.1. Lineage (NCBI taxonomy): Eukaryota > Metazoa > Arthropoda > Insecta > Hymenoptera > Formicidae > Camponotus > Camponotus vicinus. The sequence continues at coordinate 15,074,256 of NW_028141977.1, forward strand.
CATTGGTATTTCCGCTTCCGATGCGAACAATTTTTGGAAAAAAAAAGCGGACGGTAAGTACATTTTGAAAACTTATCGTGAAAATTTTCGCCCGTTAAAATCATATTACAAAACAATATTCTTAAATAGTTAAACCAATTCATAAATATTTAATCTTACAAATGTAAGAAACAAGATTGAAAATTTGCAATAAATAATATTATAAAGAGATATTATAAAGAGATACTATAAAGAGATATTATTTAGTTAAATCAGTTTCTAAATATTTAATCTTAAAAATGTATGAAATATACGAAAAATACGTGAAAATAATAAATTCTTTATATTGAAATATTTTACACGACTAAAAAAGTATATGTAAGATTTTGAAATAAATTTGATTTGAACAAATCATTTGACTGAAATTTAAGTGTTCTTGTAGCAAAAACTGAAATATTGATGAATTGTATGTATTATAATGTAATATATATTATATGTATATATGTGTGTGTGTGCATGTATATATATATATATATGTTACAATATAATATTATATAATATTTAGAGTAGAAGAGAGAAACTCTGATATCTCGATCGCTACAGCATTATTAAAGTAACAATTTGACTGAGTTCTCCCATCATGTTTACTTTACATAAATTAATAAAATTAACTAATATCATAAAATATCAGAAAATATCAATAAGTTGTGTTTTGAGTAAGCCATAAAAATTATCGTATGCAAATTATCTCTTTGCAGGACAAGAATGGCTTGGAAGTAGCATAGCAATGATGGCAAACAGAATCTCTTACACCTTCGATTTAATTGGACCCAGCTTTTCGGTGGATACACTCTGTTCTTCATCTTTGACTGCTATGCATCAGGCAGTCGTGGCGATACGCACTGGCGAATGCGACGCAGCGATCGTCGGCGGGTTGAATCTCGTGCTTGATCCGATTCACAGTCTTCATTATCATCAAAAGAATATGCTATCCATAGAAGGCAAATGTAAATCATTCGATATCTCAGCTGACGGTTACGCGAGATCCGAAGGAGTGGTCGCAATATACCTGCAGAAAATGACAGACGCGCGCAGAGTATATGCCACAGTAGTGAACACAGCGATAAACACGGATGGCTACAAGCCCGAAGGTATCATGTATCCGAGTGGTGACATGCAATACTTGATGTTGCAGAAAATATACAATGAGGTGAATATCGATCCCAAAGACGTAGTTTACGTGGAGGCGCATGGTAGCGGTACCAGAGCGGGCGATCCCGAGGAGCTCGGTGCTATCGATAAGTTATTTTGCAAAAACAGGAAGACACCGCTGTTAATCGGCTCGGTTAAATCAAATATGGGACACGCAGAACCTACCAGTGGATTGTGCGCGATCGCCAAGGTGCTGATTGCGATGGAAACCGGTGTGATTCCGGCGAATCTGCATTTTGCTACTCCAAATCCAAAGATTCCCGCGTTGACCGAGGGACGTATTCGCGTAATCGACAAAGCTACGCCATGGAACGGCGGTCTTGTGGGTATCAATTCATTTGGCGCCGGTGGTACTAATTCTCACGTCATTTTGCGCAGCAATTCGAAGGTAAAGACATCATTGGATACCGTCGAGCCGCGGTTGCCCAAGCTGGTCGCCGTATCGGGCCGTACAAAAGAAGCTGTACAGGTATTACTGAACAAAGCAAACGAGTATCGGCAAGACAATGAGTTTTTATCTCTACTGTACTCCGTGCACAGTGATAACTTATCGAATCACAACATTCGTGGCTATGAAATACTCGCTTATGATAGTACGCGCGAGATTGTCGAGGCGAATTATAACGAGAAACGTCCAATTTGGTTTATATTTTCCGGTATGAATGCTCAATGGCCGGGCATGGGACGTGAATTGCTTAATATCGAAACGTGCCAGCGTAGTCTACAGCGATGCGCGGATGTATTAAAGGAACACGATGTTGATCTAATGAATATTATCATTAACGGTACCGATGAAACATATGAGAACGTAATGGTTGCTACCATGTCAATCGTGGCCATTCAAATCGCTCTCGTCGATATGTTAATATTTATGGGTGTGCGACCAGACGGTATAATTGGACACTCCCTTGGTGAAATAAGTTGCTCGTATGCCGATGGCGCGTTTACCCTAGAACAAACGATTTTGACAGCCTATTATAGAGGCAAGTCGATCGTAGAATCCGATTTGGAACCAGGCGCTATGGCGGTGGTAAACTTGAAATGGGAGGAAGTCAAGAAGATGTGTTTGACCGATATCGCTCCAGCCTGTCATAATTCCGCCGATTTGGTTACCATTTCTGGCTCACCCGTTTCTGTGAAAAAGTTCGTAGAAGAGTTGAAGAGCAAAAATATATTTGCCAAAATGATCAATTGCTGTGGCGTTGCTTATCACAGCAAATACATTGTTCCAGTTAAATCCAAATTTCGCGCTTCTCTCGATATGATTGTGCCAAAGCCAAAGCAAAGATCTAGCAGATGGATTTCTAGTTCGGTACCCGAGGCCGCATGGGATAGCCCACTCGCACAATTATGTTCACCGGAGTATCACGTGAACAATATGCTGTCACCTGTGCTTTTTCAAGAGGCGATCGCGTATATCCCGAAGAATGCAATAACTATCGAAATCGCGCCACATTGTTTGCTACAGACAATCCTACGTAAATCGCTACCATCGACGGTAACTAATATCAATCTTCAAAAGCGGAATCATTCAAATAATTCGATCCTTTTACTATCTAATGTGGGAAAGATGTACATAGCCGGCGCACAACCTGACATCTCCAAACTGTATCCATCAGCCAATTTTCCCGTCAGTCGTGGAACACCGATGATCGGATCTCTGGTCAAGTGGGATCACTCTGCTACATGGACGGTGCCCGATTTGAAGCATCAGTCGAAAGAGTCATCTGGAGAGCATGTTGTAGAGATAAATTTATCAAGAAAAACAGACGAATATCTAATGGGGCACAAAATCGACGGGCGATTTATTTTCCCAGGCGCCGGCTTCATATTGATGGTTTGGCAAGTCTTTGCGAAACTACACGATACCGATTTCGAGCGATTATCAGTAATCTTTGAGAACGTATGGTTTCAGCGCATTACCTTCTTACCGGAGAATAAAACAATCAAATTTTTCATAAAACTTTTCGAAGGAAAGGGAGATTTTGAGATCGTCGAAGCGAATACGATTGTAGCCAGCGGCAACATCCGCGCTGCTGAGACTATTGAGAAAAATCAGCTGAACTCATCGCTTCCGATTTCGCCGACTGAGCTTTTATTGAATAACGAGGACATTTATAAGGAATTGAGATTACGTGGATATGAATACAATGGTTTTTTCAAGGGAATAAAAACCTGCGACAATTCTTTCACCATTGGCGAGTTGCATTGGTTTAACGAATGGTCTTCTTACATGGATACTATGTTTCAATTTAAAATATTATCCAACGATCGGAGATTAATGTATGGCTCAAAGATTCCTTACGCTCTGATCGATCCCGTTCTTCATAAACGATTGGTCAATGAGTTACCAAAGGATGGCGGATTGCCGATATATTACTATAAAAATGTCAATATCGTCAGATCGGGCGGTATTGAACTAAGAGGCATAAAACCTATCACACCTTCGCGACAGCAGAAGAGTAGACCCAAATATGAACGTTACGTTTTCGTACCATACGAAAACTCGAGCAGCTTGGTCTTGAAAGATCCAAAGACAGAAAAGATTCACATACTTACTGCACTGTTACAAACTGTATGTGAAAACATAACGACATCGAGAATCAAGGCCGTGGAAGTTGCGGATAATCGAGCCGCAGAAAGACTTTTGGCGCCCCTTGTACACGATATTCTTTCTTGCGAACCCTTAGTCACCGTAAGTACTCACTACATTGTAATGACTATCGTCGACTTAAAGAAGTGAACAGAAATCTTACATAAATAATTTCGAGCAATTTATAGCATAAGATACACATTTTTTAAATACATACATATAAAATTTTCATAAATGCGCAAATTTTGTTATATAAGAAACCCTTGAACCAATCCTTCAATTACTTCTATCGTTTTAGGTTGATTTACAAGTAGCCGTCAGTTCCGCGTCCGATTATACGACAAGTTTCAATCAAGCGGACATGAATATTAATGTAATTAAGTGGGATGTGAACGATACATTCCCAGCTCAGAATATGCACCTCATCATAGCAGCGGAAGTTCTCTCTGGCCGATCTTGCATCGTTATCAAAAATCTTGCGGCTACCTTAAGTTTTAATTGTTTTATTCTTCTAGAGGAGACTGGTATATTCGACTTAAAGATTGCACTAAAGGAAGCGAATCTGATGTTAATTGGTAAACAAATCGACTCCTCGGGTAAGAGTTACTTCTTATTGAGAAAGCGAAAAGTGAGGAAAGAACCGATCCTAATAGAGATCACAGGAAACGATTTCTCATGGTTAGCAAATGCGAAAGCAGCATTGAGAAAATTCGACAGTGAAAATCAAGATGTACTTTTTGTATCTCAAAGCGAAGAATTACTTGGTACTTATACATGATTATATATAATTTTTGAAATAAAAAAATTCGTATTTAAAATTATTTATTTAAAAATTTTTTTTTCGAGCTTTATCCGAGAGTTGATCAACGAATCATTAGAGATCTTGTTCTTTTTTATTCTCAGGTCTAACCGGATTCGTACACTGCATCCGGCGGGAGGTCGCAAACGTGCGTTATATTTACATCGAGGACAGTAATGCTCCCAAATTTGATTTATTCTCGCAATTCTATGCGGAGCAATTAGAAAAAGAATTAATGGCTAACGTCTTGAAAGGAGATCAATGGGGTAGTTATCGGCATTTGCAATTAGATCAACATATCTACGTGGACGTAGTGCACGCCTATGTAGATACATTAACAATGGGAAATTTAAGTAGTTTGGAATGGATTCAAAGTCCGTTAACCTATTGTCGGACCAAATATTCAAATGCACTCTGCAATGTGTACTATGCATCATTAAATTTCAGGCAAGTTTCAAGCATCTTTTCTTGCTCTCTCCGAAATTCTCTCTAAAATTGTAATAAAAATATGTTACCACATTAATAACCCCACATTGATACGCTTGCTGATAAATTTTATATTAACAGGGATATTTTGCTGGCGACTGGTAAACTATCAACAGATGCTCTTTCATCGTTAGGGCTTGCTACAGAAGACTATGTATTAGGATTAGAGTTCTCCGGGAGGGACGCAAACGGCTGCAGAGTAATGGGTTTAACCAAATCTAGAGGTTTGGCGACCACCGTATTGCCGAATTCCGATATTCTTTGGAAAGTACCTGACAAGTGGACATTGGAGCAGGCGGCGACAATACCGGTCGCTTATATGATCAGTTACTATGCTCTGTTTGTACGAGGTCGATTGAAAGCGGGCGAAAGCGTACTGATTCACTCTGGTGCGGGTGCCGTTGCCCTAGCGGCAATTAACATTGCCCTGCATGCTGGCTGCACCGTCTTTGCCACTGTCGGCACAGAGGAAAAACGATTCTATCTCAAGAAGACCTTTTCGCAATTGACCGACAAGCACATTGGCAATTCTCGAGATACGAGTTTTGAACAGCTGATATTGGACGAAACCCGAGGACGTGGAGTCGATGTGGTATTGAACTCGTTGTCAGAAGAGAAACTGCATGCCAGCGTACGATGCCTCGCGAAGAACGGTCGCTTCCTCGATATTGGAAAGTACGACATGTTGAATGGCAATCGCATAGATATGTCGATATTTTTAAAGAACATCTCCTACCATGGTATACTTTTAGAGATGCTGTTCGAGGATAGCGAAGATAAACGAGAAACAATTGGGCTAATCTCGGAGGGAATCGAGAATGGTGTAGTGCGTCCATTACCGACGACCGTATTTTCGAAGCAAAGCCTCGAGGAAGGATTTAGATTTATGACGGCAGGCAATCATATCGGCAAGGTATTGCTAAAGATTCGAGACGAAGAGCCACAGAAACATACGCTGCCGATGCAAAGAACGGTAGCGGCCATACCACGTACTTATATGTATCCAGACAAGTCGTATGTGTTGATCGGTGGTCTTGGAGGATTTGGTTTGGAATTGGCCAATTGGATAATCACCCGCGGCGCTAGATTCATCGTTCTCGTGTCACGTACTGGAATACGCACTGGTTATCAGATGTCACGCGTGCAACATTGGCGCAATAATGGCATCAAAGTTATCATCTCTACGGCAGACATTACAACATTTTCGGGCGCCGAATGTTTGATCGACGAGAGTAATCGGTTGGCTCCTGTGGGCGGTATATTTAACCTGGCCGTCGTTCTACGTGACGCTTTGTTTGAGAACCTGCAAGTGGTCGACTTCGAGACTGTAATCTTGCCAAAGGTCAACGGTACGAGGAATCTGGACGTGGTATCGAGAAAGTCTTGTCCATCATTGGATCTTTTCGTTGTGTTCTCGTCTATAGCGTCTGGCCGAGGCAATGCGAGTCAATCCAATTATGGTCTCGCAAATTCAGCTATAGAGAAAATCATAGAACAGAGACATATTGCTGGTTTGCCCGGTCTCGCTATTCAGTGGGGTGTTATAGGAGATGTCGGTTTATATATTGGTGAGACATTTCTCTATTTCTTTCTTTGAGATTCAATGATCTTCGATCTTTTTCGGATTTCATTGCCCTTTTTGTTTTATGAAATTCTGCCTAGAAAACTGCTTTCATTTTACTGTAAAGAAATATTCACGTAGTCAACATAATGATTTATACGACTCTTTGAGAAGATTTATTATGTTATTTATTTTTATTATTAGAAACACTAACAACTTTTATTGCAAGAAATACAGTAAAATTATAGAGGAACTACTAGTAAAAAATAATTGCAGATTTATAACGTTATTAAAATTGCAGATATATAATTTTATAATTTTATTAAAATGAAAGCACAAATTAAATATTTAAAGCGAAGAATAATCATTTTTTATATTTGATATCATTATATGGTACTCTGATTTTTACAGATACAATGCAGAATAAAAACATCGGTATAACGCGTAGTGGTATTTTACCGCAGCGTGTGTCCAGCTGTCTTGAGACCATAGACGTTTTTCTTCAACAACCGTACCCAGTAGTATCATCTACAGTGGTAGCCGAGAAACACAAATCTGTAAATAACGACGACAATATTGATCATGTTGTCCATGTCATTGCCAATATCCTTGGTATTGAAAATATCTCGATAAATATCAATGACAGCTTCGATAAACTTGGCATCGATTCGCTAAGCTATATGGAGATAAAACAAATTCTTGAAAGAGAATATGGCATCTTATTATCGTTCCGAGAGATGTATGTCTTAACGTTAAGTAAATTATTAGATGTATTAGCGAAAAGCGATGTGTCTCACGATTTTTCAACAAGTTAAAGAAGTACAAAGATGGTCGCAAATCTACAGAGAGAGATATATCCTTCAATTTTTTAAATGTTTTTTGTTTAACACTTTTCTTTCTAATATTTGAATTATAATAATGATTATATTTTAGTGTAACTTATGATGAATTGTAAAGTACTTTTAAATTAATTATATGCTTTCGTTAAAAAAATTATTTTTTTCCTTTATACATGTGTTTAATATGCATTATGAATATTTAAGTAAGTCATAAATAACGAATTTGCAATATTCAAAACAAGAGATGTCATACAGAAAAGTAAATAAAGTTACATGAATATTATATATTAATGCAAATATGTACGTAGGATGTTATTTACAAGTATAGTTTATTTAAAGCGGTATACAATATAGAATGTAGTTACAGAATTAGAGTACAGTGAGAGTACGTCTGGACTCTTCGAGCGATCGTTAAGAACTGAACTTGCCTGAACTGCATTGCTGCAATTCACACTCGTCCTTCCGTCATGTATCGTCAGTTATTAAAAAGGACATAAAATAATCTGAACGAAGCGTAGGATGTTCTAAGAACCGTGCGGGGTGTCCGAAAAGGTATACACGCGGAAGACATAACGCAGTGCGAGACGCTTCGGGTTTTAGTGCTGTGCGACCGTGCGTAATACGTGATCGGGTTGGTCAGCATATGTACTCATAAAATATCCTACATGTATGTATAAAAATATGTATAATGACAAAATATGTTGAAAAAGAATATTAGAGCTTACCAGTATATATATATATATATTACAAATCTTTCGAAAACGGCATGCAAAACTTATACAGGGTGATTCTGAACAAACGTTTGTCTTTAAAATATTAAATTCTTGAATGAATTCTAAAACGATTTTTCCTCTTGCAAAATTTTGCCCGGAGCTTAGTTTTTAAACTATAAAGGAAAATAGTTAACTACTTACGGACCGAGTACAAGAGGTAGGCAGGGACGGCGCGATATAGGCGATTACGTGGGGCGCTCGCCGCTTATTACTCCTTAGCTGTCACATCTGATTTAATTAATATTAACTATTTTGGAGACTATCTACACTACTCAAAAGAATCTAGGGAACACTTTTCATACCCTAAAAATGGGCTGTTTTCAAACCGCTGAAACTCGTCCAAAAATCATCGTAGAAAAAAAATTAAAAAAGCATTTTGAAGCATGAAGTTTCAACTTTAACGCGCTATCGGTGGTTTTTTAAAAATCTTTTATCTTCCTTATTCTGCGCTTTAAAAAGGAACACACTGTTTAATTCCTTAAAATTATGTATTTTTAATACGCTGCAACTTGATGAAAGAAATTTTTCTCGAGAAATTCAACTCAAGCTCTATAAATTACAACATTTTCTCTGTAAAATGCTTTTTTAAAAATCTTTCTACGATTTTTGTTGACCGAGTAATGCGATTTTGAAAATAAACCAGTATTTTTTAGATATGATATCGATATTCGGTGAAAAATCATCGTACATGAAAAATAAAAAAGCATTTTGAAGCTTGAAACTTCAACTTTAACGCGCTATCGTTAGATTTTTTAAATTTTTTATCTTCTTTTTTCTGCGCTTTAGAAAAGAACATTGTGTTTTTCCTTAAAATTACGTTTCTTTGACACTCTGCAGTTCGATAAAAAAATTTTTCTCAAAAAATTCAACTCAAGATCCATAAACTACAACATTTTACCTACAAAACGCTTTTTTAAAAACTTTCCTATGATTTTTTTTGACCGAGCTACATAACTTCGAAACCAATATGTAAAATGATGTATACCGCTGGCATTAGCGTTATCCAATGTGCACCACGTGGAGGTTGCCGATCGGATTTTGCATATCATGTGTAGTGTGTGTGTGTGTGTGTGTGTGTGTGTGTGCGTGTGTGTTACATAGCAGAGATAAGGACCCCGCAGTTCGTCACTCCTGCAGTATTTAATGACTCCAAACCCTCTCTGCTCTCTCTCTCTCTCTGCTCTCCCTCCCCCTCTCCCCCTCTCCCCCCTCTCTCTGTGCGTGCGTGCGTGCGTGCGTGCGTGCGTGCGTGCGTGCGTGCGTGCGTGCGTGCGTGTGTGTGTGTGTGTGTGTGTGTGTGTGTGTGTGTGTGTGTGAGTGAGTGAGTGAGTGAGTGAGTGAGTGTCAGCACGCGTGCGCGCGTGAGTGCATATGTGTTTAATAGCGTGTGTTACCTCCTCTCTGATCAATTACCGCTTGCAGACGCTGTTGCATGTTTATGCATCTTCGAAGATGCATAAACATGCAAGAGCGTCTGCAAGCGGTAATTGATCAGAGAGGAGGTAACACACGCTATTAAACACATATGCACTTACGCGCGCACGCGTGCTGGCACACACACACACACACACACACACACACACACAGAGAGAGAGAGAGGGAGCAGAGATGGGTTTGGAGTCATTAAAGACTGCAGGAGTGACGAACTGCGGGGTCCTTATCTCTGCTATGTAACACACACGCACACACACACACACACACACACTACACATGATGTGCAAAATCCGATCGGCAACCTCCACGTGGTGCACATTGAATAACGCTAATGCCGGCGGTATACATCATTTTACATATTGGTTTCGAAGTTATGTAGCTCGGTCAAAAAAATCGTAGGAAAGTTTTTAAAAAAGCGTTTTGTAGGTAAAATGTTGTAATTTATGGATCTTGAGTTGAATTTTTTGAAAAAAATTTTTTTATCGAACTGCAGAGTGTGAAAGAAACGTAATTTTAAGGAAAAACACAATGTTCTTTTCTAAAGCGCAGAAAAAAAAAGATAAAAAATTTAAAAAATCTAACGATAGCGCGTTACAGTTGAAATTTCAAGCTTCAAAATGCTTTTTTTATTTTTCATCTACAATGATTTTTCACCGAGTATCGATATCATATCTAAAAAATACTGGTTTATTTTCAAAATCGCATTACTCGGTCAACAAAAATCGTAGAAAGATTTTTAAAAAAGCATTTTACAGAGAAAATGTTGTAATTTATAGAGCTTGAGTTGAATTTCTCGAGAAAAATTTCTTTCATCCAGTTGCAGCGTGTTAAAAATACATAATTTTAAGGAACTAAACAGTGTGTTCCTTTTTAAAGCGCAGAATAAGGAAGATAAAAGATTTTTAAAAAACCACCGATAGCGCGTTAAAGTTGAAACTTCATGCTTCAAGATGCTTTTTTAATTTTTTTTCTACGATGATTTTTCGACGAGTTTCAGCGGTTTGAAAATAGCCCAATTTTTAGGGTATGAAAAGTGTTCCCTAGATTCTTTTGAGTAGTGTATAACCAAAGAAAACTTGCTTGAGTAAACTATTTTATATAGTTTAATGAAGAAAAATATATTTTCCTATATACGCAAGAATATATATATATATATATATATATATATATATATATATATATGTATATTATGTCAAGAAGGAAACTGATCTTAGAAATTTATTATTAATTACAAAGGCCTATTAATTACAAGTTCTCTCATAATAAATTCATGAAATTGGCCATTTTTGAGCCATTTTTGAACTATTTAATTACAAATTACTTAAAATCTAAAAACTAAGGAAATTATTCTATAGTTATATTCGTTTTCAGCGTCAAAAAATCAAATAGATTCATTTGCTCTGCTTTTTATAACTGACCTTCGCAGGCTTGTGTTATTAATAAATATTTTATATACTATAATTTTGTCATATTACATATTTATATATTATAACAATTATATTATTATATATCATGGCAATAATTAATTTACCCCTTTGATTGGCGCAATTCTTTTTACATAGTGGATATCTGTGAATTGCACTTTTTATGTTTTTCGGGTCGCTGATTACAAATCTGAAGACAAGTTTCAAAAATTCAAAATGATGGATCCAATATGGTAGTCAAAATTAAAACCATCAAAATATGTATAAATACGAAAAGAAACATATATTTCATAAGTTATTAGAAATCTGGTACCAATTCGAAAAATTTCAGAGCTAATCCAATACAGACCTCATAAAAAAGGAAATTTATGGAAGTGTACAGATACGAAAAATACGAATTATAAAATTAAATATTAATAGGCGATAATTTATTTATGGCAATGAACAAAAGTAGATGCACATATGCAGCAAAGGCATGATATTAATATAAGATAATTTTACAAATCGTCCGAGGGAACACATACGCATTATTATAAAAGCATATATCGTTGAACAAACTAGCAGTTTAGTACAATATAGTACATCAGCGGTTTTGTTCTACTACGACAGAATAAAAATAAGTATGCATATGTTACGTATTAATTTTAAAATTTTTATTATCGTTCATGCTTTTAAATACTTACGCTCTTTTTTAAATTTAAGTCTCTTTCCAAAAATATGATATTATCGAAAAATATGATTATAAAGTACATTCAAAACCATAAAACTTTTATTCGAAATTTTTTTGTACCTTTTTTGTATCGTTTCGATGATATTCGCACAGAAATATAAAAAGCGATTTTTTCAAACATACGTGTCTCTTATATTAATCTGGACAATGTATCCATAGCTCATTAAAATCGGAGGGGAACTCTTTCGGTCCTTTTTTTGTCAGTAATATTAATAATGTGCATGATATTAATCCCCGCAAACACCAAGTAACAATTACATAATAATTAGTTATAATTTTCCATTCAACAATATAACTGTTACATGTTATATAACTTTTATGTGTTATATAACAGTAATTGTTGAGTGGGAAATTATATAACTAACAGTTATACTTGGTGTTTTGCTGGATACAATATAAAAACTGTTGTTTTTTAATATTTTTCTTATTTCACTTGAATATTTTATTAAATATTTCTTATTAAAAATAAAAAAAATATTTATAGTTATATTAGAAATAGTATATTTCATTTAAGTTCTTTTTAAATAAGTTTTTAATAAACAATAAACGACGACTGAAACTTTTTACATGTTTACACTCGAGGACATCAAGTGGGAATAACGAAAGAAATATAAAAGAGGGACGCAACTTCTCGTATCAAAACCATTTGATGCTCTATATATGATTCTGTTCAATATTTGTTCTATAAAAGTCTTCATATATACAAATTTTGCGATCGTATAAGAGTTTAGTAAATAAACTAGTAACGCTTTTTTTTGTCCGCTTAAATTTAGAATTAATATAACCAAATTAGAGATTATTACTAACAAAAAGCTTGATCGCCATTCGATAAATACAAGGATGAAAAAGTTACTTTTTAAAAAGAACTAGTTACCGTTACTCGTTACCGGGTAAAAAAGTAACTCATTACCGTTATTAGTTACTTGTTTTTAAAAGTTATTAGTTACCGTTACCATTACTTCAAAAGTAACGATTCGTTACTTTTCTCGTTACATTTAATGCTAAAACAAGATAAAACTAAATAAAAAATTTATTTTGGCAATATTTTTTATTAAAATATTAATAGAAGCAATAAAGTTTTTATTTTAAATTTACAAAACCGTAAAAAATTTAAAGAGGTATAGATTTTAAAGTGCTTAACACGTAACTTCACATGTAAATGAAAAAATTTTAATTTCGATTAAATTTATAAGTACACCTAAATTTACATTCTTTTTGTGCTCTCGCGGGATATTACGTCAAACTTAAAAGCTGGCCAATCACATCCATTCCAGAAGAATGGAATAACTGTGATTGACCAATGATGTCATTAATCGCTCTCAGAACAATAAATTTCAGCCGGTATCAGAGGTATTATCCGAATTCATTATGTATATGAATGTCGGTCGATGACTAAAGATTGAATATGACGGAAATACGATGTCATAAATATTTTCAAAATATGAAAAGTAACGATAAAAGTTATTATAATGAAATAAAGGTCCGTTAGATAAAATCAATAAAAAATTAGTTAAAAGGCTACAAAGACCAACGCAATGGTGGAAATATGCAAAAAATAATAAAACGGTTATTACAATAAAATAACCATATGAAAATGTTTATTTAATTTAAACATGACAAACGCCGCGTTTCAATCCAATTCGGATCCTTTTCAATGTCGACTAACAAAGTGAATAATAAACATTAAGATAAAATTAAAATTAACGGTCCTAGGAGAAATGTAAATAAGTTTCGGAACAACGCAAAGTCAAAAAATCGGAAGCAAATATATGTACAATAACGGAAAATTTAAACCGTCAATCACAAAAAAGGAAAGAACGCATCGCATCAACGTATCGCCACAGAAAACCCGAAAGCTCGTACCGCATACCATTTCTTTTGGAAATGGTCATGGACCTGTATGTGGGTTTTCCTTCCGGTTTTTTTGGAGAGGATCATCTCGTTTTTAACGGTATACTGGGGTATGCGGTACGAGCTTTCGGGTTTTCTGTGGCGATACGTTGATGCGATGCGTTCTTTCCTTTTTTGTGATTGACGGTTTAAATTTTCCGTTATTGTACATATATTTGCTTCCGATTTTTTGACTTTGCGTTGTTCCGAAACTTATTTACATTTCTCCTAGGACCGTTAATTTTAATTTTATCTTAATGTTTATTATTCACTTTGTTAGTCGACATTGAAAAGGATCCGAATTGGATTGAAACGCGGCGTTTGTCATGTTTAAATTAAATAAACATTTTCATATGGTTATTTTATTGTAATAACCGTTTTATTATTTTTTGCATATTTCCATCATTGCGTTGGTCCTTGTAGCCTTTTAACTAATTTTTTATTGATTTTATCTAACGGACCTTTATTTCATTATAATAATTTTGATATTACTCAGGCGAATTATGAGTGCTCTACAACTTAATTTTTTTAATTTTTTTAATTTTATCGATCGATGTTTCGGAGGCGATGTGAAGCAATGTTTTAAGAATTGGATTGGTTTCAACAAAAGAATTATAGCTACTAAATGTAAAGTTTTTTTCTTGAGGGAATGCAAAAGAGTCAACTTGGTTCCGCAACATTTATTTAAATTTACGATAACGTGATTTCATTTTTTGATGACAATTCAACTTCTTTATACAAAAACTTTGTGCGTGGTTCTATTAGGCGGTTGTTACAGATTGAAATTTATGACGCGTTCAGATTGTTACGATTTCTACAACATAATGTACTGCGATGCTCTAAGATTCTGTTTAGACGGGTCCCGGTTCGTATTCTTAATGAATTTATCAGGAGACAACGTTCCTCTCTTAATCATTTTAATATTGTGGAAAATAAGAGAATCAATAACAAACTAAAATGGATCGCTAAAAAACAGCCGGATTTCCTTCGTCCTAACGTACCTCTTATCAAATATTTTTGTTCCGTCCCCCCCCATCCTCCCATGAATCCTTACAAGCGAAAGTTGAGATCTTTTACAGGTTCTTGCCCTCATGAACAGCACCCCCTTCCCACATTTTCCTTTTCACCCACTCCTCAACCTCCCTCTCATACTCCTTTTAATGTACATATTAATCCCAAGAATTTTCACATGAAAGATAATTTATCCCTTATTAATTCGGTTAATAACAATTGGTTTGTAAATTTGTCTAAGACCGATATTCCTCAGGAAGTTCAATCCCTCTTACAATTGGGAGAGAAATTTTGTTTGCGTTCCCTTCCTAATTCGCAACATTTTGTATTCGATTTCATTAAAAATATTGAACATAATATCTCCAGTTTGGATCAGGAAACGGCTAACAATATTAGATGTTTGTCAGTCCAGACTCTTAATAAATGTCTATTATCTCCTCCTCATTTTTCAGATTTGGACTCTCGTTTGCTATCCTTAACTAAAATTACAAAAAAATTCCTTTCTGACCATCCTGACATCATTGTCACAAAAGCTGATAAGGGGAATGTAACTGTTTCTCTTGATAAGACCGAATATTTTGACAAGATGCATGACCTTCTATCAGACCGGAACACGTACATGGTAGTGAACCGCGACCCGACGAATAGAGTCATCTCCCAGTTGAGGGAGTTGTTACAGCGTTGGCGTAAAAATGAGTACATCTCTAACGGTACTTATAGAGCGCTATTGAGTACAGATGGGATCTTACCACGTGCCTACGGACTGCCAAAGATCCATAAGAAAGATTGCCCGTTACGTATCATCATCTCTTGTATTAATAGCCCTCTTTATTCGCTAGCGTCTTTCCTCCACAACATGTTAGACAAAAATTTACCTAATCCGAATAGCCATATTGCGAATAGCTTTGAATTGATTAAAAGACTTAACAATGTGTTCTTAGATGATTGTTACGATTTGGTCTCATTGGATGTGGAGAGTCTTTTTACTAATGTTCCATTAGATTTGATTATTGGAGGAATTGCTAAAAGATGGCATTTAATTAAAAACAACATCAACATTCCTTATAAGGAATTTTTGATTTCTTTAAATCTTATTATGGACTCCACCTACTTCCAATTTGACAATGTCATATATAAACAGATTTTTGGCACTCCCATGGGATCTCCTCTCTCCCCGATCTTAGCGAATATTATTATGTCTGATTTGGAAGACAGAGCAATTTCGTCTCTTCCTGTTTCCCTTCCCTTTTATGTTCGCTACGTTGATGATATTGTTCTTGCTGCTCCTAAACAATACATCCAACATATTTTCCAGGTTTTTAATTCGCTTCACAATAGACTACGGTTTACCATTGAATATTCAAACAACAACAGTATAAATTTCCTGGACACAACTATCATAATCAACAATAACTCTATTGAATTTAATTGGTATAGGAAACCGACTTTTTCAGGAAGATTTCTATCATTTTTCTCACACCATCCTCTGTCACATAAAAAAGGAGTTATCATTGGATTGACTGATAGAATTTTTAAACTGTCACATCCACGGTTTCATAATGAGAATTTTTCTTTTATTATTTCGACTTTATTAGGCAATGGTTATCCTATTAAATTTATTTTTCACACTATTTCGCAAAGATTAAAGTTTTTAATCTCTGACGTGAACAATAACGAAACTGCTCTCACACAATCCTCCTCCTCTCTTATTCCTTTCTTCACCATTCCTTTTTCCTCAAGTTTTCCAAGAGGTTTTGTTTCCAACATCAAGAGTTATGCGAACAGAAGATTGGCATATACAGTCAATAACAAATTAAAATCCCTTATTAGATTGTACAAGGATCCGGTATCTAAATTCCACCACGTGAATGTCATTTATAAAATTAGTTGTTTAGACTGTGATGCTTCATATGTGGGACAAACTAAAAGGAAGTTACTGACCAGAATTAAAGAACATCGTTCTGATATCAATAAATCTTCTGGTTCTCTCTCAGTTGTGTCTCTTCATAGATTGAACGGACATGAGTTTGATTGGGAGAATGTTTCCATTTTGGAGGAGGAACCTAGATATAAAAAGAGGCTAATTGCTGAGATGTTACATATCTCTGGTCAGAACCATGGCCTTAACATTCAGAGCGATACCGAATTCTTGGATAAGATGTTTTTGCCCATTATAAAAAATTGTTCGCAGTGATTATTTGAAATTTTTCCTTCGTTCTGTCTTCTTTCCTTCTGTGACGTTTTGTTCCTCTCCTTCCTTTCCCTTCTCTCTCTCTCCCCCCCCCTCTTTTTGATGTTTCGCGTTCTGTGCTATATGTGATCCCCATGTGCCACAGTTCGGCTCTGTTGATTGGAACGTTAAGTTGTGCTTAACTTGCTCTCCCTTTGTGTTCGATTTTTTGATTTGAGATCACTTTCAAATTTAGAGACCGGTATGTGATTTTATTATATTAACTTTACTCTTGCTTTATATGAAGGATTCTCTTAAGTAGTTTCCGGATTGTTTGTTAAATTATTGCTCTGTCTTGTTTTTCTTTTTTAGAGTGTCAGATTTTTAAGCGTTTACTCGCACATATTTGGACCATCAAGTTTCCAACTGGTCATCAATTTATGCATCTTTTACTGTTTTTTCTTTTGGAAATGGTCATGGACCTGTATGTGGGTTTTCCTTCCGGTTTTTTTGGAGAGGATCATCTCGTTTTTAACGGTATACTGGTGGTATGCGGTACGAGCTTTCGGGTTTTCTGTGGCGATACGTTGATGCGATGCGTTCTTTCCTTTTTTGTGATTGACGGTTTAAATTTTCCGTTATTGTACATATATTTGCTTCCGATTTTTTGACTTTGCGTTGTTCCGAAACTTATTTACATTTCTCCTAGGACCGTTAATTTTAATTTTATCTTAATGTTTATTATTCACTTTGTTAGTCGACATTGAAAAGGATCCGAATTGGATTGAAACGCGGCGTTTGTCATGTTTAAATTAAATAAACATTTTCATATGGTTATTTTATTGTAATAACCGTTTTATTATTTTTTGCATATTTCCACCATTGCGTTGGTCCTTGTAGCCTTTTAACTAATTTTTTATTTTTTTTAACGATAAAAGTAACTTAAATTCGTTATCGTTACTAAAAAAATGTAATTACGTTATCATTACAGTTACAGAAAAAAAAATATAACGCCATTACCAATCTGTTACCAAAAAAAGTAACTATAACGGCGTTACAAGTAATGCGTTATTTCCCTGGATAAATAGATCCTTGTAAAAAATTAGTGAATCAAAGAATTATAAACAGGAATAGTGTAGCAGACACAGACTTTTTCCTGTTTAAATCAATCCGTTTTGAAAAGTAAGTTCTTCTCATATTCCAGAGAAATTAGTATAAATTTAATAAAAGAGGTCAATTAATTTTCTTTTTTAAATATAATATAATTATTCATTGTGTATTTGTCTTTTTATATATTAAAATATTATGACAGAAACTTCAATAAAAATAAAGCTATACAATGAACATGATTCAATTCCATTAAAACGATTATATGTCTAATCTAAAATTAGAAGAAAGAATTTTTATTTTTACAAAGAGATAGAAAAGTTAGTTTAGTCAGAGCAAAATCTTATTATTCGAAGATCAAGATGCCTACTTATTTTGAAGGTGATATTGTCATTGCGGGCATTTCGGGTAATTATATTATCTCAAGTGGTTATGATACAACATCAATTTTATTATAAGATGGTTATTTGTAATATCAATATTTTTCCTAGGCCGTTTGCCTGAATCGTCAAACATTGAAGAATTTAAGGAAAATTTAATGAAAGGAACGGATATGGTCACTAAGAACGAGAGACGTTGGAAACCGAATCTTTACGATTTACCCTCTAGATTTGGCAAACTTAAAAATCTTCATAGTTTCGATGCCTCTTTCTTCAAGATACCTCCTAAACAAGCGCATATAATGGATCCGCAGCTTCGCATTATGCTGGAAGTGACATATGAGGCATTAATTGACGCTGGTATCAATCCCTCCACTCTGAAGAAATCGCATACCGGTGTGTTCATTGGTGTTTACTCTTCGGATGCGAGTGATTTTTGGAAAAGAAAGCCGGACGGTAGGTATATTTTGAAAATTTATGGTGAAAATTTTTGTCTGTTAAAAATCACATTATGAAACAATATTGTTAAATAGATAAACCAATTTTTAAGAATTAAATCATATAAATGAAAGGACAAAAGATTATGGAAATTTTTATACAATTATATTATGAAAGATATTCTTATGTAGTTAAATCAGTTTTTAAATATATAATCTTACAAATGTAAGATATATACGAAAAATACATAAAAAATACGTGATAAATTGTTTATATAGAAATATTTTTTTACACAATTGGAAAAGTATATATAAGATTTTGAAATAAATATACAATTAATTAAAACATTATTTTTTTTACATGTACATATATAAGTTTAAAAGTTAGATTTAGAATATGTTATACATGATATTTGTATTTATAACAAATTATTTATTTAATAAAATTAATTATTTAATAAAATTAATATAAATGTTAAAATTGACAAGAGCTAAAGCATAATAATTTGAGAGCAATAGAAAAAAAAATTTTTTTTATTAATGTAAATAATAAATATACATAATAACTTATAATAAGTTATAAATAATAACTAATCGTAAAAAGGAAAAAAGAGCCTGGACGATTTTAAATCATGTTCGTGTTCTTTATTATCTATATTATGACCTTTAAAGTGAAATTTACTTATACCAACCAATGATTTACATATCTTCTCGTTTATTTTTGTTGATTTTTTTTATTTTAATTTAATATTTTTTCATCACCAATGAGAAGGATACAGAAAAGATCGAAACGTTTGGTTAATTCTATTATGTTTTTTTAACACATGTAAAATTTTATTAATTATTACATATTATTGCAGTAAATGACCTTGTGTCTAGACACCCTTCCTTTTTATGATTAGTTAATCTTATTAATTTAATTAATTTAAAATAAACATGATAAGAAAACTCAATCAGTTAAATTGTTATCTTTAATAATACTATACCTTGACAATTGAGGTATATAAGGCGTTTTCTCTTGTACAATAAGGTATATAAGGCGTTCTCTTGTACAACAAGGTATATAAGGCGGTCTATCTTGTATAATAAATATATAATATTATATAATATATAATTATATAATTATATAATATTACATTATAATTTTCATATACACATATAATACATATTACATTGTAATGCATACACATTTAGCAAAATTCCAGTTTTTGCTACAAGAATACTATAAACATCAGTCGAATAAAATATCTTTTGAATAAGCTAAAAAAATTTATCGTTTACTTGCAGGACATGAATGGGTTCGAAGTAGACAAGGAATGATAGCCACCAGAATCTCTTACGCTTTCGATTTAATTGGACCCAGCTATTCGGTGGATACACTTTGTTCTTCGTCCTTGACAGCTATGCATCAGGCAATCGTGGCGATACGCACTGGCGAATGCGACGCAGCGATCGTCGGCGGATTGAATCTCGTGCTCGATCCGATTTATAGCCTTCATCATCATCGTATGAATCTTCTGTCCACAGATGGCAAATGTAAATCATTCGATATCTCAGCTGACGGTTACGTGAGAGCCGAAGCGGTGGTCGCAATATATCTGCAGAAAATGACAGACGCACGCAGAGTGTATGCCACAGTAGTGAACACGGCGATAAACACGGACGGCTACAAGCCCGAAGGTATCATGCACCCGAGTGGTGACATGCAGTATTTGATGTTGCAGAAAATGTACAATGAGGTAAATATCGATCCCAAAAACGTAGTTTACGTGGAGGCGCATGGTACCGGTACTAGAGCGGGTGATCCGGAGGAGCTCGTTGCCATCGATAAGTTGTTTTGCAAAGACAGAAAGACACCGCTGTTAATCGGCTCGGTTAAATCAAATATGGGACACGCAGAAGCTACCAGTGGATTGTGCTCAATCGCCAAGGTGCTGATTGCGATGGAAACCGGTGTGATTCCAGCGAATCTGCACTTTGCCATTCCAAATCCAAATATTCCCGCGTTGACCGAGGGACGTATTCGCGTAATCGACAAAGCTACGCCATGGAACGGCGGTCTTGTGGGTATTAATTCATTTGGCATTGGAGGTACGAATTCGCACGTCATTCTGCGCAGCAATTCGAAGGTAAAGGTGTCATTGGATACCGTCGAGCAGCTATTGCCGAAGCTGGTCGCCGTATCGGGCCGTACAAAAGAAGCTGTACAGATATTACTGAATAAAGCAAACGAGCATCGACGAGACAATGAGTTTTTATCTCTACTGTACTCCGTGCACAGTAATAACTTATCGAATCACAACATTCGTGGCTATGAAATACTCGCTTATGATAGTACGCGCGAGATTGTCGAGGCGAATTATGACGAGAAACGTCCCGTTTGGTTTATATTTTCCGGTATCAATACTCAGTGGCCGGGTATGGGACGCGAATTGCTTCATATCGAAATGTGTCAGCGAAGTCTACAACGATGCGCGGATGTATTAAAGGAGCACGATGTTGATCTAATGAATATCATCATTAACGGTAGCGATGAAACATATGAGAACGTACTGGTTGCTACCGTGTCAATCGTGGCCATTCAAATCGCTCTCGTCGATATGTTAATATTTATGGATGTGCAACCAGACGGTATAATTGGACACTCCCTTGGTGAAATAAGTTGCTCGTA
Source organism: Camponotus vicinus (assembly GCF_025532165.1). Lineage (NCBI taxonomy): Eukaryota > Metazoa > Arthropoda > Insecta > Hymenoptera > Formicidae > Camponotus > Camponotus vicinus. The sequence continues at coordinate 15,095,752 of NW_028141977.1, forward strand.
TGCCGATGGCGCGTTTACCCTAGAGCAAACGATTTTGGCAGCCTATTATAGAGGCAAGTCGATCATAGAATCCGATTTGGAACCAGGCGCTATGGCGGTGGTAAACTTGAATTGGGAGGAAGTCAAGAAGATGTGTTTGACCGATATCGCTCCAGCCTGTCATAATTCCGTCGATTTGGTTACTATTTCTGGCTCACCCGTGTCTGTGAAAAAGTTCGTAGAAGAGTTGAAGAGCAAAAATATATTTGCCAAAATGATCAATTGCTGTGGCGTTGCTTATCACAGCAAATATATTGTTCCAGTTAAATCCAAATTTTGCGCCTCTCTCGATATGGTTGTGCCAAAGCCAAAGCAAAGATCTACCAGATGGATTTCTAGTTCGGTACCCGAGGCCGCATGGGATAGCCCACTCGCACAATTATGTTCAACGGAGTATCACGTGAACAATATGCTGTCACCTGTGCTTTTTCAGGAGGCGATCGCGCATATCCCAAAGAATGCGATAACCATCGAAATCGCGCCACATTGTTTGCTACAGACAATCCTGCGTAAGTCGCTACCATCCACGGTGACTAATATCGGTCTCCAAAAGATGAATCATTCTAATAATTTGATCTTTTTACTATCTAATGTGGGAAAGATGTACATAGCCGGCGCGCAACCCGACATTTCTAAACTGTATCCGTCAGTCAGTTTTCCCGTTAGTCGCGGAACACCGATGATCGGATCTTTGGTCAAGTGGGACCACTCTGCTACATGGCAGGTGCCAGATTTCAAGCAAAAGTCGAAAGAATCGTCTGGAGAGCATGTCATAGAGGTAAATTTGTCTAGAAAGACAGACGCATATCTAACGGGACATAAAATTGATGGGCGAATTGTTTACCCAGGCGGCTGTTATATGTTGATGGTTTGGCAATTCTTTGCAAAGCTACACGATACCAATTTTGAGCGACTATCAGTAGTCTTTGAGAACATATGGTTTCAGCGCATTACCTTCTTACCGGAAAATAAAACAATCAAGTTTTTAATAAAACTTCTCGAGGAAACGGGAGATTTTGTGATTCTCGAAGCGAATACGATTGTAATCAGCGGGAATATCCGTCCTGCTGAAACTATCGAGAAAAATCAGCTAAACCTACCACCGTTTCCGATGCCGCCCACCGAGCTTCTATTGAATACGGAGGATATTTATAAGGAATTGAGATTACGTGGATACGAATACAATGGTACTTTCAAGGGATTAAAATGCTGTGACAATTCTTTCAACGTTGGCGAAATATATTGGTTTAATGAATGGATTACGTATATCGATAGTATGTTTCAATTTAAATTATTGTCCAACAATCGGAGATTATCGTATGGCTCGAAAATTCCTTACGTTCTGATTGATCCCGTTCTTCATAAACGAATAATCAATGAGTTACCAAAGAACGGCGGATTGCCAATATATTATTATAAAAATGTCAATTTCATCAAATCGGGCGGTATCGAAATAAGAGGTACGAAATACACCACATCTCAGCGACAGCAGAAGACAGCTAAACCCAAATACGAACGTTACGTTTTCGTGCCATATGAAAACTCGCGCAGCTTGGTCTTGAAAGATTCAAAGAGAGAAAAGATTCACGCACTCACTGTACTGTTACAAATTGTGTGTGAAAATGTAACGACATCGAGAATCAAGGCCGTGGAAGTTGCGGATAATCGAGCCGCGAAAAGCCTCTTGGCGCCGCTTGTACTCGATATTCTTTGTGGCGAACCCGTAGTTACGGTAAGTACTCGCTACAAAATTTTAATAACTATCGTCAACTTTAGAAACTGAACAGACATCTTAGATAAATAGTGTAATTTCGTGCGATTTATAGTATAAGAGATACACATTTTCTTTAATACATATGCAATTTTCATAAGTCCATTTTATATATAGAAATCATTTTTTACATGTGCAGCATTCTAAATACGTATGAACATGTCCGTGCTGTTGTTTTAGATTGATTTACAAGTAGCCGTTAGTTCCACATGCGATTATGCGACAGATTTCAATCAAATGGACATTGATCTTAATGTAATGAAATGGGATGCAAGCGGTACATTCCCAGTTCAGAATGTGCACCTCATCATAGCAGCGGAAGTTCTCTCTGGCCGATCTCTCATCGTTCTCAAAAATTTAGCGGCTACCTTAAGTTCTAATTGCTTTATTCTTTTAGAGGAGACTGGTATATTCGACTTAAAGATTGCACTAAAGGAGGCGAATTTGATGTTGATTGGTAAACAAATCGACTCCTCGGGAAAGAGTTACTTCTTATTGAGAAAGCGTAAAGTGAGAAAAGAACCAATCTTAATACAGATCACAGGAAAAGATTTCTCATGGTTGACAAATGCGAAAGCGGCATTGAGAAAATTTGATAGTGAAAATCAAAATATATATTTTGTATCTCAAGGCGAAGAATTACTTGGTATTTATACATGTTTATATATAATAATTTTTGAAATAAAAATAATTCATGTTTAAAAGTATTTACTTAAAATTATAAAAATAATCATCTTTCGGAGCTTTATCCCAGTGTTTATCAATGAATTATTGGATTTTGTTATCTTTCATTCTCAGGTCTTGTCGGATTCATAACCTGCATGCGGCGCGAGATCGCAAACGTGCGTTATGTTTTCATCCAGGACAGTAATGCTCCCAAATTTGATTTATTCTCGCAATTCTACGTGGAGCAATTAGAAAAAGGACTAATGGCTAATGTATTGAAAGGAGGTCAATGGGGTAGTTATCGGCATTTGCAATTAGATCAACATAACTACGTGGAATTAGAGCACGCTTATGTAGATACATTGACGACGGGACATTTAAATAGTTTGGAATGGATTCAAAGTCCGTTAACGTATTGTCAGACCAAATATCGAAATACACTCTGCAGTGTGTACTATGCATCATTAAATTTCAGGCAAGTTTCAAGCGTCATGTCTTGCTCTCTCCGAAATTCCCTCTGAAATTATAAGAATAATATGTTACCACGTTGATAAATACTTGTTAATAAATTTTATACTAACAGGGATATTTTGCTGGCGACTGGTAAACTATCAGCGGATACTCTTTCATCGTTAGGGCTTGCTACAGAAGACTATGTATTAGGATTAGAGTTCTCCGGGAGAGACGCAAACGGATGTAGAGTAATGGGTTTAACCAAATCTAGTGGTTTGGCGACCATCGTGTTGCCGGATTGCGATTTTCTTTGGAAAGTACCTGAGGAATGGACATTGGAGCAGGCAGCGACAATACCGGTCGCTTATGTGACCAGTTACTATGCTCTGTTTGTACGAGGTCGATTGATAGCGGGCGAAAGTGTACTGATTCATTCTGGTGCGGGTGCCGTCGGCCTAGCGGCGATCATCATCGCTCTGCATGCTGGCTGCACCGTCTTCACCACTGTCAGCACAGAGGAAAAACGATTCTATCTCAAGAAGACCTTTGTGCAATTAACCGACAAGCACATTGGCAATTCTCGAGATACGAGTTTTGAACAGCTGATATTGGACGAAACCCGAGGACGTGGGGTCGATGTGGTATTGAACTCGCTGTCAGAAGAGAAACTGCATGCCAGTGTACGGTGCCTCGCGAAGGATGGTCGCTTCCTCGATATTGGGAAGCACGACATGTTGAATGGCAATTCCGTAGATATGTCTATGTTTTTAAAGAATATTTCCTACCATGGTATACTTATAGAATTGTTGTTCCAAAATATCGAGGATACGCGAAAAACGATTAGACTAATCTCGGAGGGAATCGAGAATGGTGTAATACGTCCATTACCGACTACTGTATTTTCGAAGCAAAGCCTCCAGCAAGGATTCAGATTTATGACGACAGGCAAGCATATTGGCAAGGTATTGCTGAATATTCGAGACGAAGAGCCGCAGAAATGCATGTTGCCGATGCTAAGAACGATAGCGGCCATACCACGTACTTACATGTATCCAGACAAGTCGTATGTGTTGATCGGTGGTCTCGGTGGATTCGGTTTGGAATTGGCCAATTGGATGATCATCCGCGGCGCTAAATTCATCGTTCTCGTGTCACGTACTGGCATACGCACTGGTTATCAGATGTCACGCGTGCAACATTGGCGCAATAATGGCATCAAAGTTATCATCTCTACGGCAGACATTACGACATCATCGGGTGCCGAATGTTTGATCGACGAGAGTAATCAATTGGCTCCGGTAGGCGGTATATTTAATTTAGCCGTCGTTCTACGCGACGCTCTGTTCGAGAACATGCAAGTGGCCGACTTCGAAGCTGTAATCTTACCAAAGATCAACTGTACGAGGAATCTGGATGTAGTATCGAGAAAGTCCTGTCCATCATTGGATCATTTTGTCGTGTTCTCATCCGTATCGTGTGGCCGCGGCAATGCCTGTCAATCCAATTATGGTCTCGCAAATTCAGCTATAGAGAGAATGATGGAGCAGAGACATACTGCTGGTTTGCCCGGTCTTGCTATTCAGTGGGGTAGTATAGGAGACGTCGGTTTATACGTTGGTGAGACATCTCTCTATTTCTTTTTATAAAATTCATGATCTTCGATCCTTTTTTGAATTTCATTGTTTTGATGATTTTATAAATTCTGCCGGAAAAAATACTTCCATTTTACTCGGTAAAAAGTACTCACATAGTGTACACAAAAGTACTCAACATAATGATTTGTACGACTCTTGGAAGAAGATTTATTATATTATTTATTTTTATTAGAAATATTAACAACTTTTTATTGCAAGAAATATATAATGTAAGAATTATGGAGGAACTATTAGTAGAAAATAATTGCAGACTTACAACGTTACATTATTAAAATAAAAGCACGAATTAAATATTTAAATATGTAAAATATTTTGACCAGATCATCGAAGCGAACAGTAATCATTTTTTACATTCGATATCACTACATAATGCTCTGACTTTTACAGATACAGTGAAGAATGAAAATTTTGATATAAGATATGTTTTACCACAACGTGTGACGAGCTGTCTTGAGACCATAGACGTTTTTCTTCAACAACCATACCCAGTATTATCGTCTACGGTAATAGCCAAGAAACACAAATCTACAAATAACGACAACAAAATTGATCATGTCGCCCAAATCGTTGGCAATATCCTTGGTATTGAAAACATCTCGGAAAATATTAATGAAAGCTTCGACAAACTCGGTATCGATTCGCTAAGCTATATGGAGATAAGACAGATTCTTGAAAGAGAATATGATTTCATGTTATCTTTCCGAGAAATGTATGTCTTAACGTTAGGCAAATTATTTGATTTATTAGCGACAAGCAATGTGTCTCACGATCCTTCAACGAGTTAAAGAAGTGTAAAAATGATCGCAAATCTACAGAGAGAGATATATTCTTTAATTTTTTTAAATATTTTCTCCTTAGCACTTTTTTCTAACATGTGAATTATAATAATGATTGTATTTTAATGTAATTTATGATAATTGTAAATACTTATATGTCTAAATTGATTATATGATTTTGTTAAAAGAATTATTTTTTTACACATTTTTTATACATGTGCTTAATACATTATGAATATTTAAATAAGTCATAAATAATAAATCTGTAATATTCAAAATAAGAGATGTCAGACAGAAAAGTAAATAAAATTACATAAATATCATAATATATTATAGAGTTTAGTCAAGAAAAATATATTCTCCTATATACGCACAAGAATATATATATGTTTATATCAATGAGGAAACTGATCCTAGAAATTTATTATCAATTATTATTGTCTATTCTCGAGAATAATTGAAAAAATTTGGCATTAATAAATCATTTATTATAAATATTCGAATATTTAATTCTTATTGTTTATATAACATTATTTGATTGGTTTTACAATTTAATATACATCTCAGCGTATTTCAGATATTTCAAGTCCATTCGATAGTCAAGAAAATTTATTTCATTCCACCAATCACTTGGCACATTGAATGTGCCTAGTGTTAAGTTGGGGTGCAGTTCTCAAAAATTATCTTTCAAAAATTTTCTTTACAAGTGATTACAAGTTCTCATATAAATCATATTCTTATATACATCACCGTTTAAAAATCTATCCCGTCTTTACTCTATCTCTCTTACACAAAATTTTCTTCAGAAGTCTACACAATCAAGAATTATAGGAGTTTTATTAATTTAAATTAATATAAATTATTAATTTTTATTCATTACAAGCATAATACGTGTCCAACGGATATTTCTGCCTCGTGACTAATTTTCGATTCCATCATAATCACTATTGGTATTTTTTATGTGACATTTTATATAACATGTAGGAAGAAATTTATTAGTTATTCATTATATCATTATTAAGTCATCGGTTATATTGAGAAAATTTAATTTATATTCTCGTAATTTCTCCAATTTATTCATCAATATATGTATAATGTATAGGTGAGAAATTTACGAAATTTAATAAATATTCATCTTTACGTATACTAATTACTTTAATCTTGACATATATTATCAAGATCATATCTCTGAATAACATGCAAAAAGTTTCAGCCGCTAATTGCTCTCTCTTATTAAATAAATTATTAACAGAAGAAGATAAATATTCATATAAAGTTAAAGTTCCGCAAATGTTAATTATCTTGATATATATTATAGAAGATATAATTAAGAAGGAAAAGAAGATATATAAAAAGACTGCGCACATGACAACCAAAGAATTTTCTACGTCAGACCTCATCGGCGGCCAATTATACGCGGCGCCCTGAGGTCACCGCTAAAATATCAATCTTATTGGCCCACATCATAAAGGGCCCCAAAATCTGCTCGCTATAAAACAGGCACTTTGCAGTTAGCAGAATTTTCCGCAAGTAAAACCGCTCGCTTAAACCGCTCAGTTACGCCGCTTTATCAGTCTTCGGACTTATCTCGACGTCCTTGCAGTTCAGTTCCTGAAATTTTGTACATTTTTGTAAATATAACTTTATTTAATTATGTGATGTGAAATAAAAAATCAGAAAAAATACAAAAAAATACGTGTTGTGTAGAGTCTCTTTAGATATTAGAAAATTGTCGTGTCCTTTTTGGTCGCGCTCTCTCAAATCCTGCGCTGTCGCGACAAATCGCTTTCACCCGCGAACAATTGTTACTATACGATAAATTAACCTTTCACGTGTATGCACACACATACACATATATGATATTGTTTATTAAAACAATTTGCACACCGAAGTGAATAATCGTATATGCACGGTGTGAACTGCGTTTGAGGGAAACTCACTCCCTTTGCGCGTGTGCGTGCGAGCATGTGTATGTACTTGAGTCTGAATCTGACGACAATACTGGAAAAAATGGAAGAGAAGAACGAAAAATGTCACAATTTTGATATGCGATCGTCATTTCTCAGGATTATACCAATCATTGACTGTACCAATTTTATTCAATCTTATCGCAATCAAAAGCTTATATTCATATTATATAATAAAAGTGCCGTTAGATTTTTTATTACGGGTTGAGTTTCTAAAATATTTTAATCAAAAGTTTATTAGACTCAATACTTCGGATAAGCTACTTAGTAATGCCACGTCGAGAACAGTGACTCTCAATGTTCAGATCCAGTTTTTTATGTAAAATTTTTTACTTGGAGTCGCTTAGTTAGAAAATATTCTTAAGGAAAGGACCGGAAATATTCCGATTTTCATGAGTTTTGAAATGTTGTAATCTAAATTAAAATAAGACACGTACTTTTTTATACATACCTATACGGCTATTACGGTCGTAAAAGAATGAATGACTCTTTTGAAAAAAATCAGTGTCTATATTTTTGAGCTAATACTGTATCGAAACCATAAAAGATACAAAAAGAGTTTCGAATAAAAGTTTTGAATGTACTTTATAACAGTGTAATTAAATTTTTTATATCATATTTTTCAAAATCTCCTTTCCCTTCTTCGTGTCATATTTTTCAAAATCCATTCTCTTTCCCAATTTTGAAAACTTTGAAATTTTTTGATAGCAAAACTTAAAGCATACTTAAAGCATTTAATGCAAAATTCAGCCATACATTATAAAGTTGTATTCAGAAAATGCATTTCTCAAAAATACTTCTATATCGCTACACGTATCAGCCATCCGTATCCGTTTCATGACATTTCTTCTTCATAATCTTACAGAGATAGCGATAAATTATCAATAAATAATTTATATATTATAATTTTCATATTACATATTTATATATTATAAAAATTATATTATCCTGTATTATGACAATAAATAATTTAATCGCTTTTCTGGCACAATTTTTTTTTACTTAGCGGATATCTGTGATATTTTGCATTTTTATATTTTTTGTCACTGATTACAAATATCAAATAATCAAATTTCAAATATCAAATATCAAATTTCAAAAATTGAAAATGGCGGATTCAATATAGTAATTAGAAGTAAAATCATAAAAGTATGTATAAATATATCAAAAAAAACATATTTTTTATAAGTTATTAGTAATCTGGTACCAATTAGAAATAGTTCAAAGAGCTGTTTCCAATACAGACCCTATAAAAAAGGAATAAAAGTGTGCATACAAATACGAAAAATACGAGTTATAAAACTTCGAAAACATCTACTGCGTCTTTGAGAACTCCATAATTATATAATTCAAGGTTCTACGCAAACGAGTTTTGAACTAGGGTAACATATATATATATATATGTATAGAAAAAAGAAATTTTATATTCATAATGAATAAGTAATTTGTTTATTAAAAAAATCTAACCAGCGGGTTATCTAATTTTGCAAAAAATTGTACTTTGATATATGTAGAATGATAATATTTATAATATATTATAATATATTACCATGTATGTATATCAAGTATAATTATTTGCAGAAGATAATATATTAGATAATATATTATACTTTTACATATACAGTGCGGGCCAAAATTATGTCACCTTTATGTTTTTTTGAGAATAATTTAATTCAAAGTGCATATATATTTTTATTTAACCAAATATGTGTTAATAGTACGCATATAAGTAACTGAACAATACAGACTTTTCATTAAATAAATAATGAAAACAGCTATTTAAGAAAAATTAATTAAATATATGCACTTTGAATTAAGTTTTTCTCAAAAAACATAAAGGTAATATACTTTTGGCCGGTATAAAGAATAAACTATATAAAAAATGTTCGGTAAAATTTCAGCCTCTAATAATAAATACTTTTCGAGAAAACAAATTTTTTTCATAAAATCACATTTTTGCAAAATTATTTATAAATAATTACATTAATTGTTTAGAAATAATTATAAATGAACAATTGGATACAAAATTATAAGAGATTGTAAAGTAAGTATTTAGTATCAGGGAAACAAAATCATATTTGGTTTCGTAAAATTATAAATTTTATGTAATAAAAATGAAAAAGAAAGCTGGAAAGTATACTTCCCGCTGCCAATCAAAGGGTTAAATCTCTCGTATGAGAGTTATGCCCGATTTCACTAACCGTATTTAACTTTAATCTTAGTTTAACTCACTCTTTGTCTCTTTCTAAAGGAACAGTTAGAAGGAGATAAAGAGTGAGTTAAACTAAGATTAAAGTTAAACGTGGTTGGTGAAATCGGGCATTAGTGTTTTTATTTACTAAAATAATATTTTTATCCGCTAAAACTGAAACTAGATGAAAAAGGAAAAGTCTCTTTGACGGGTCCAATATGATAGTTAGAAGTAAAATTATAAAAATATGTATAAATAAGCAAAAAAAGACATATTTTTCATAAGTCATTAGTAATCTGGTGCCAATTTGAAAAATTTCAAAGAACCAATTCAATACAGACCTCATAAAAAAGAAAATTTATGAAGATATACAGATTCGAAAAATATAAGTTAAAATTAAATGTTAATAGATGATAATTTATATAAAAATTATATGATAAAAGTATACTATTATTTTTTATAAAATTTGGAAAATCTTTGTAAGAAAGACATATACATTAATATTTTACAAACACATAAATAATATAAATATGTAATATGAAAAAATTCTAACATATAAATTATTTATTGATAATTTTTTATTGATAATTTATTGATAATTATTTATAATTCATGGTTATCTCTGTGAGATTCTGAAGAAAAAAGTGTCGCCATGAATAGCGAACGCCATGAAACACATACGGCGCGTGCATATAGCGATATAGAAGTATTTCTGAAAAATACATTTTCTAACAACTTTATCATATAGAGCTGAATTTTGCATTAAATATGCTTTAAGTTTTTGTGTAAGTTTTGCTGTAAACTAAATTTTAAAATTTTCAAAATTTAGAGCGGTAGGGATTTTGAAAAATGACATTTCGAAAAATTTGATTACACTGTTATATAGTATATTCAAAACCATAAAACTTTTATTCAAAACTTTCTTTTGTATCTTTTATCATATTGACGGTCAGAAATATAAAAATCGATTTTTTTTCAAGAGGCTGCTTCACCTTCTTAATGGTCGTATGGACACGTATGAAAAAAATACGTATCTCTTATCTTATATCTCTTTCACCTAGATAGTGAAATTGCTGCCAGTTTACTGCCAGCATTGAAAATATATAATATACGTAACGTGCACTCTAGAATTTGCAGTACTGGCAGTAATTTCGAAACACGGCCTAGATACATCTACATCATATCTAAAGTGTAGTCATCAAAAGCCATATTCATCAAAATCGGAGTGGGATACTTGCGATTATTTTCTTGTCAATGATTTATAAAGTGCATCATATTAATAATATAAAATTATTGTTGTTTAATATTTTTCTTATTTCTTTAAAATATTTTTCTTATTTTATTTGAATATTTTATTTTATTAAATATTTCTTATTAAAAATAAAAAATAAATATTTACAATTACATTAGAAATAATTAATAAAATAAAAATGATAAGATGGGTATTATTTTAGCAGAATATTTATTTTTGGATATTAAATAACAATCAATACAATAAAGATTACTTAGAAGATATTGACTGACTTTACATTTTACATTTTAGCATTTTAAATTAATAGTACATAACTCATAGCAGGTCAGTAGTTCTCAAAAAAAGTCCTAGTTAATAATATTTAATATATAATACTTTGGTTCCTTTCCCATACTTATTAAGTAACCTCATGCAACACACAGATCAAAGCTATTAAGTGTTTTTTGCTTGTTTAAAACATGTTTTTTGTTTAAAATAAAAAAAACAAGTTTTTTGCCAACTCTGGAAATAATATATTTCGTTAAAGTTCATTTATTAATAATTTTTCAATAAATAATGAGCGATGATTGAAACTTTTTACATTTTATTCTCAAGGATATGATAATCAAGTCGGGATAAAGAAGTATAAAAGATAGACGCAACTTCCTATCAATATTATTTGGTGCTCTCTGTTTGAGTCTGTTCAATATTTCTTCTGTAATAATATCGAATTAAAAACTGTAAGAGGTGTGCTATTAGTGGAAACTGTAGATCTGCCAATCAAAAGTAAGTTTTTAAACTTTGTTCAATTTAATGGAGACTATGGTTACACTTCACGTTATTGTAAAGGTCAAAATTTTCACGTTTCAATTATTCCAAGAGGTTCAGTACATATTTATCGTTACGAAAATGAATTAAATTTAAAATCTTCAAATGAATGTATTGAATATGCTAATAGAGCAAGTCCCGATAATCCTGTCTTGAGTATAAAGGAACACACTGCTTTTTCAAATCTTATGTCAGATTTTATCGGAGGAATTGGGATTGATAGAATGCATTGCGTGAATGGCGGTGTCGCGAAAAAGATGTTATTACTAGTTTGATATTAAATTTCGAGCTTTTCCGTTTTCTTTGTATACTGTCATTGATGTCATTAATAGAAGGCTTATGACAATCAAACTGTCAAAATATATGCATCGTATGCCGCGTTATGTACAAGACATTTACTCTACTGGAAAGCATTAGAATTGAAAACATGGCTTTCATTATTCTGTTCCACTTGTCAAGAGAATTTTAAGACAAGATTATTTCAATCATTATCTTCTTCTTGTAGTAGCAATATCCATATTAAATTCCGAACAAATCATTTTCCATGATAAATATTGCTCAAGATTTTTTAAATAAATTTGTGCGTGAATTAGAACATTTATATGAATTGCAATTATGTTCGATTAATATCCCTCAACTACGGCACTTACCCAACAACGTTCTAAAAATCGTAGTTTTATGAGCTTTCTCTTGCTTTGAATACGAGAATTTAAATGGTAAACTTTTAAAATTGGTGGAATAAAACGTGCCATATTGATGAAATAAATTACGACAGCTTATGACTAGTTTATAAGAAATGATTAGATTAATAAATGAAATACCAAGAGGTCCCGTTTATACATTTTGCTTAAGTAAAAACCGATAAGTAAAAATAAATATTTCCAAATTGCTACAGTGTTGATGCTTATAAGAAATTACAGAGATTACAAATATTATTATTACTGCAATGTACAATACAAGAATTCCTGAAATGGTCTCATGGTGGTATTCTATAGATATTTTACATTATTAAAAAATAACTGCTTATATGTGTCGCAAATGTATAAAGCAGATTTACAGACAAAGTTTTCTGTTGTGTAATAAATATATAAATAATGAAGGTCAAATGCAATTCATTGCTTTATTAAAACTATTCATCAGAATTGCAATGAAGAAAAAGACATTACGCGATTGTACAAAAAATTGCGATTGTGTATTTGTTGTTCGTGATGATTATAATACAACAGATATTAATTTTTTTTTTACAAAAATATCACAAAACAGATAAGTTTATAACTATTCCTATTGAAACTTTAAAATGTGTATGCGTATATATGAAAATCGATAATCAAATGTATAGAATTGTCTATTAAAAAAGGACTAGAATAGTATAATTTTTGATGTATATTTATTGTCCATTTTATTATATTCTAACATTAATTGCATTAGTTTGAAATAATAAAAATTATTCTCGATTTGTAAATCGAGTATTAATATATTTTTATGCTGAAAATTTTAATAAAATTTGAAGGTATAAAAGAAATAAAGAGGTAGGAGTTGTAAAAACAAAAATAGGAGAATTCAATTTAAATAAAACGATTATATGTGCAATCTAAAATTACAAAAAGGAATTTTTATTTTTATAGAGAGATAGAAAAGTTAAAGCAAAAACTTATTATTTGAAAATCAAGATGCCTACTTATTTTGAAGATGATATTGTCATTGCGGGTATTTCAGGTAATTATACCGATCTCAAGTGGTGTTGTGGCATAACACCAATTGTATTATAAGATGGATGTTTGTAATACATCGATATTTTCCTAGGCCGTTTCCCTGAATCGTCAAACATTGAAGAATTTAAGGAAAATTTAATGAAAGGGACGGACATGGTCACTGAGGACGAGCGACGTTGGAAACCGGGCCTTTACGGTTCACCTTCTAGATTTGGCAAACTTAAAAATCTTCACAGTTTCGATGCTTCTTTCTTCAAGATATCTCCTAAACAAGCGCACGTAATGGATCCGCAACTTCGCATTATGTTAGAAGTGACACATGAGGCATTGATTGACGCTGGTGTCAATCCTTCCACCCTGAAAAAATCGCGTACCGGGGTGTTCATTGGCGTTTCCACTTCCGATGCGAATGATTTTTGGAAAGCAAAGCCGGACGGTAAGTACATTTTGAAAACTTAATGTGAAAATTTTTGTCCGTTAAAATCATATTATGAAACAATATTCTTAAATAGTTAAACCAATTTTTAATTATTTAATCTTACAAATGTAAGAAACAAGATTATATATATATATATATATGAAAATTTACATTAAAATCATATTATAAAGAGATATTCTGTAGTTAAAACAGTTTTGAAATATTTAATATTAAAAATGTATGAAATATACGTAAAAATGCATAAAGAATGATAAATTCTTTATATTGAAATATTACACAATTGGAAAAGCATATATAAGATTTTGAAATAAATATACAATTAATTAAAACATTACTTTTGCACAAGAACATATATAAGTTTAAAAGTTAGATTTACAATATCTTATACATGATATTTATATTAATGTCATATTATTTAATAAAATTAATATAAATGTTAAAATTGGCAAGTAAGAGTTAAGGCGTGGTAATTTGAAAACAATAGAAAAAAATGTTTTTCTTTTTTATTAATGTAAATAAGAACTATGAATAATAACTAATAATAACTTATTAATAATAATCATAAAAAGGAAAAAAGAGTCTGGACGATATTAAATTACGTTTGTACTCTATGCTATCTATATTATGATCTTTAAAGTGAAATTTATTTATACCAAGCAACGATTTACATATTCTCAATTCGTTTATTTTTGTTTCTCTTTTTGTTTGTTTTTATTTTAATTTAATGTTCTTCTATCACCAATGAGAAGGATCACAGAACATCGGAACATTAATTCTATTATATTTCTTTAACATGTAAAATTTCATTGCTTATTACATATCATTTACTGCATACACTCTCTAATGGCCCCCATTTTCTTTCTTATTAATTAATTTTATTAATTAAATTAATTCAAAGTAAACATGATGAGAGAACTCAGTTAAATAGTTGCCTTTAATAATGCCGTAATGATCGAGGTATATAATAGGTTCTCTCTTCTACTCTAATTATTATATAATGTTATATGGTAATACATATATACATATAAGACAGAGAAATGTATTTTCGAAGAAATAAAATGTGAGGAATAGAAGTTAAAAGATTATGAGAGGAAGGTTTCGAAGTAGTACAGAAGCTAAGCGGAAGAGATGTAGAGAATCAGAAACAAGCCCAACAGAATAAAATTCAGAATTCTAGATATGATATAAGATATAAAGAGTTATACACGATAGGAATACTAGAATATTCAAGAAAACAAGGTCAGAAAGATTTTCAAAAGATCATAGCGAGATTTACGTATGGAAACGAAGAACTCCGGAATAAATTTTAGCGTAAACAGGAGAAGAAACTGTGTAGAATATGTCAGAATACAGTAGAAACATTAGAGTACTTAGCAACAAATTGTACAGAAAATACAAGGAATTATAAAAGAAAGAGTTAAATTTTAGGAGAAAAGGGAGAGAGAATTAGTTGGATGAAGATACTTCTAACGTTAAGAAAAGAGAATAAAACTAAAGAAATTATTAAAGACAATCTAGAAATAATTAAAATTATTTAGCATAAGAAACAACATTGTATAAAATAAGCATATTATGAAGTTCGCAGTGTACATATTATGTAAAACCCCATCAATGCCGAAAGGCAAGAAATAAATAAATCTATCTATACATATCAACATATATAGTGTATATAATATATATTACATTATACTAAATACACATTTATCAAAATTTCAATTTTTGCTACAAGAACACTTTAAACTTCAGTCAAGACATCCTTTGAGTAAGCTAAAAAAAATTATCGTCTATAAATTATCTCTTTGTAGGATATGAATGGCTTGGAAGTAGCATAGCAATGATGGCAAACAGAATCTCTTACACTTTCGATTTAATTGGACCCAGCTTTTCGGTGGATACACTCTGTTCTTCATCTTTGACTGCTATGCATCAGGCAGTCGTGGCGATACGCACTGGCGATTGCGACGCAGCGATCATTGGCGGATTGAATATTGTGCTTAATCCGGTTCACTATCTTCATTATCATAAAAAGAATATGCTATCCATAGAAGGTAAATGTAAATCATTCGACATCTCAGCTGACGGTTATGTGAAAGCCGAAGCAGTGGTCGCAATATACCTGCAGAAAATGACAGACGCGCGCAGAGTATATGCTACTGTAGTGAACACGGCGATAAACGCGGACGGCTACAAGCCCGAAGGTATCATGTATCCGAGTGGTGACATTCAGTACCTGATGTTGCAGAAAGTATACAATGAGGTGAATATTGATCCCAAAGACATAGCTTACGTGGAGGCGCATGGTAGCGGTACCAAAGCGGGCGATCCGGAAGAGCTCGGTGCCATCGATAAGTTATTTTGCAAAAACAGGAAGACACCGTTGTTAATCGGCTCCGTTAAATCAAATATGGGACACGCAGAACCTACCAGTGGACTGTGCGCGATCGCCAAGGTGCTGATTGCGATGGAAACCGGTGTGATTCCGCCGAATCTGCACTTTACTATTCCAAATCCAAAGATTCCCGCGTTGACCGAGGGACGTATTCGCGTAATTGACAAAACTACGCCATGGAACGGCGGTCTTGTGGGTATCAATTCATTTGGCGCCGGTGGTACGAATTCGCACGTCATTCTGCGCAGCAATTCGAAGGTAAAAGTGTCATTGGATACCGTTGAGCAGCTATTGCCGAAGCTGATCGCCGCATCGGGCCGTACAAAAGAAGCTGTACAGGTATTACTGAACAAGGCAAACGAGCATCGACAAGACAATGAGTTTTTATCTCTACTGTACTCCGTGCACAGTGATAACATATCGAATCACAACATTCGTGGCTATGAAATACTCGCTTATGATAGTACGCGCGAGATTGTCGAGGCAAATTATGACGAGAAACGTCCCGTTTGGTTTTTATTTTCCGGTATCAATACTCAGTGGCCGGGTATGGGACGCGAATTGCTTGATATCGAAACGTGCCAGCGTAGTTTACAACGATGCGCGGATGTATTAAAGGAACACGATGTTGATCTAATGAATATCATCATTAACGGTACCGATGAAACATACGAGAACGTACTAGTTGCTACCGTGTCAATCGTGGCCATTCAAATCGCTCTCGTCGATATGTTAATATTTATGGGCGTGCGACCAGACGGTATAATTGGACACTCCCTTGGCGAAATAAGTTGCTCGTATGCCGATGGCGCGTTTACTCTAGAGCAAACGATTTTGGCAGCCTATTATAGAGGCAAGTCGATCATAGAATCCGATTTGGAACCAGGCGCTATGGCGGTGGCAAATTTGAATTGGGAGGAAGTCAAGAAGATGTGTTTTACCGATATCGTTCCAGCCTGTCATAATTCCGCGGATTTGGTTACCATTTCTGGTCCTCCCTTATCTGTGAAAAAATTCGTAGAGGAACTGAAGAGCAAAGATGTCTTTGCCAAAATGATCAAATGCTGTGGCGTTGCTTATCACAGCAAATACATTGCTCCAGCTAAATCCAAATTTCGCGCTTCCCTCGATATGATTGTGCCAAAGCCAAAGAAAAGATCTATCAGATGGATTTCTAGTTCGGTATCCGAAACCGCATGGGATAGCCCACTCGCACAATTTTGTTCACCGGAGTATCACGTGAACAATATGCTGTCACCTGTGCTTTTTCAGGAGGCGATCGCGCATATCCCGAACAATGCGATAACCATCGAAATCGCGCCACATTGCTTGCTACAGACGATCCTGCGTAAATCCCTACCATCCACGGTGACTAATATCGGTCTCCAAAAGCAGAATCATTCAAATAATTTGATCTTTTTACTATCTAATGTGGGAAAGATGTACACAGCCGGCGCGCAACCCGACATCTCTAAATTGTATCCGTCAGTCAGTTTTCCCGTCAGTCGCGGAACACCGATGATTGGATCATTGATCAAATGGGACCACTCTGCTACATGGACGGTGCCCGATTTGAAGCATCAGATGAAAGAATCGTCCGGAGAGCATGTTGTAGAGATAAATTTATCGAGAGAAACAGACGCATATTTAATGGGACACCAAATAGACGGGCGATTTATTTTCCCAGGTGCCGGCTTCATATTCATGGTTTGGCAAATCTTTGCGAAACTACGAGATACCGATTTCGAGCGACTATCAGTAATCTTTGAGAACGTATGGCTTCAGCGCATTACCTTTTTACCGGAGAATAAAACAATCAAATTTTTCATAAAACTTCTCGAGGGAAAGGGAGATTTTGAGATCCTCGAAGCGAATACCATTGTAGCCAGCGGGAACATCCGCGCTGCTGAGGCTATCGAGATAAATCAGCTGAACTTACCACCGCTCCCGATACCGCATACCGAGCTTGTATTGAATACGGAGGATATTTATAAGGAATTGAGATTACGTGGATACGAATACAATGGTATTTTCAAAGGATTAAAATGCTGTGACATTTCTTTCACCGTTGGCGAGTTACATTGGTATAATGAATGGTCTTCGTATATTGATAACATGTTTCAATTTAAAATGTTGTCAAACGACCGGAGATTAGTTTATGGCTCCAAGTGTCGTTACGCCATGATCAATCCCGTTCTTCATAAACGAATGATCAATGAGTTACCGAAGAACAGCAGATTGCCGATATATCACTATAAAAATGTCAATATCGTTAGATCAGGCGGTATTGAAATAAGAGATATGAAACCTACCGCACCTCAGCGACAGCAGAAGACTAAACCCAAATATGAACGTTACGTTTTTGTTTCTTATGAAAACTCGCGCAGCTTGGTCTTGAAAGATCCAAAGAGACAAAAGATTCACATACTTACTGTACTATTACAAATTGTATGTGAAAATTTAACGACATCGAGAATCAAGGCCGTGGAAGTTGCGGATAATCGAGCCGCGGAAGGGCTTTTGGCGCCGCTTGTACACGATATTCTTTCTTGCGAACCCTTCGTCACTGTAAGTACTCGTTACATAATTTTAATAACTGCAGTCGACTTAAAGAAATGAACAGGAATCTTGCATAAATAATCTCGAGCGATTTATAATATAAGATACACATTTTTTTAATATATATACAATTATCGCAAATGCAAATTATGATATATAAAAAAACCTTTTTTTTTTATATGCACGGCGTTCTAAATGCGTGTGAATCTATCATTTTTATCGTTTTAGGTTGATTTACAAGTAGCCGTCAGTTCCGCATGCGATTATACGACAAGTTTCAATCAAAGGGGCATTAATATTAATGTAATTAAATGGGATGTGAACGATACATTCCCAGCTCAGAATATGCACCTCGTCATAGCAGCGGAAGTTCTCTCTGGCCGATCTCTCATCGTTCTCAAAAATTTAGCGGCTACCTTAAGTTCTAATTGCTTTATTCTTTTAGAGGAGACTGGTATATTCGACTTAAAGATTGCACTAAAGGAGGCGAATCTGATGTTGATTGGTAAACAAATCGACTCCTCGGGAAAGAGTTACTTCTTATTGAGAAAGCAAAAAGTGAGGAAAGAACCGATCTTAATAGAGATCACAGGAAATGATTTCTCATGGTTAGCAAGTGCGAAAGCAGCATTGAGAAAATTCGACAGTGAAAATCAAGATGTACTTTTTGTATCTCAAATCGACAAATTACTTGGTACTCATACATGTTTATATATAACTTTTGAAATAAAATTTCGTGTTTAAAAGTATTTATTTAAAAATCTTTTTTTCGAGCTTTATCCGAGAATTGATCAACGAATCATTAGAGATCTTGTTCTTTTTTATTTTCAGGTCTAGTCGGATTCATAACCTGCATGCGGCGCGAGATGGCAAACGTGCGTTACGTTTTCATCCAGGACAATAATGCTCCCAAATTTGATTTATTCTCGCAATTCTATGCGGAGCAATTAGAGAAAGAATTAATGGCTAACGTATTGAAAGATGGTCAATGGGGTAGTTATCGGCACTTGCAATTAGATCAAGATAACTACATGGAAGTAGAGCACGCCTATGTGAATACATTGACGACAGGAAATTTAAATAGTTTAGAATGGATTCAAAGTCCGTTAACGCATTGTCAGAGCAAATATCTAAATTCACTTTGTAATGTGTACTATGCGTCATTAAATTTCAGGCAAGTTTCAACGAGAGTCACTTCTTGCTCTCGACTGAAATTATAAGAATAATGTATTATCACGTTGAAAAATATTTATTGATAAATTTTATACTAACAGGGATATTCTGCTGGCGACTGGGAAACTATCAACGGATGCTCTTTCATCGTTAGGGGTTGCTACAGAAGACTATGTATTAGGATTTGAGTTCTCCGGGACAGACGCAGACGGCTGTAGAGTTATGGGTTTATTAGACAAATCTAGAGGTTTGGCGACCACCGTGTTGCCGGATTCCGGTTTTCTTTGGAAGGTACCTGACAAATGGACATTGGAACAGGCGGCGACAATACCGGTCGCTTATGTGACCAGTTACTATGCTCTGTTTATACGAGGTCGATTGATAGCGGGTGAAAACGTGTTGATTCACTCTGGTGCGGATGCCGTCGGCCTAGCGGCGATCATCATCGCTCTGCATGCTGGCTGCACCGTCTTCACCACTGTCAGCACAGAGAGAAAGCGATTGTATCTCAAGAAGACCTTTTCGCAATTGACCGACAAGCACATTGGCAATTCCCGAGATACGAGTTTTGAACAGCTGATTTTGGACGAAACCCGAGGACATGGGGTCGATGTAGTATTGAATTCACTGTCAGAAGAGAAACTGCATGCTAGTGTACGGTGCCTCGCGAAGGATGGTCGCTTCCTCGATATTGGGAAGTACGACATGTTGAATGGCAATCGCGTGGATATGTCTATGTTTTTAAAGAATACTTCTTATCATGGTATACTTTTAGAATTGTTATTCCAAAATATCGAGGATAAGCGAAAAACGATTAGACTAATCTCGGAGGGAATTGAGAATGGTGTAGTACGTCCATTACCGACGACCGTATTTTCGAAGCAAAGCCTCGAGGAAGGATTTAGATTTATGATGACAGGCAAGCATATTGGCAAGGTATTGCTGAATATTCGAAACGAAGAGCCGCAGAAATGCATGTTGCCGAGAACGTTGCTAAGAACAGTAGCGGCCATACCACGTACTTATATGTATCCAGACAAGTCGTATGTGTTGATCGGTGGTCTCGGAGGATTCGGTTTGGAATTGGCCAATTGGATGATCACCCGCGGCGCTAGATTCATCGTTCTCGTGTCACGTACTGGAATACGCACTGGTTATCAGACGTCTCGCGTTCAACATTGGCGCAATAATGGCATCAAAGTCATCATCTCTGCGACAGATATCACGACGTTATCGGGCGCCGAATGTTTAATCGACGAGAGTAATCGGTTGGCTCCAGTAGGTGGTATATTTAATCTGGCCGTCGTTCTACGTGACGCTTTGTTTGAGAACCTACAAGTGGCCGATTTCGAGACTGTAACCTTGCCAAAAGTCAATGGTACGAGGAATCTGGACGTGGTATCGAGAAAGTCTTGTCCATCATTGGATCATTTTGTCGTGTTCTCGTCCATATCGTGTGGCCGCGGCAATGCCAGTCAATCCAATTATGGTCTCGCAAATTCAGCTATGGAGAGAATAATGGAGCAAAGACATACTGCTGGTTTGCCCGGTCTCGCTATTCAATGGGGTATTATAGGAGATGTCGGTTTGTTTGTTGGTGAGACATTTTTCTATTTCTTTTTATGAGATTCAATGGGAATATTTTTGATATATAGGCGGAATTTATAAAATGAAAAGGAACAATGTGATCCAAAAAAGGATCGAAGATCCTTGATATATAAAAAATATTTCCATTTTATCCTTTAAAAAGTATCCACATAGCCAATATAATGGTATGACTTTTTGAAGATAATTTATTATATTATTTATTTTTATTAATAGAGACATTAACAACTTTTTATTGCAAGAAATATATAAAGAAATAATTGTAGAGATACTATTAATGGGACATAATTGCAAACTAATAACAATAACGTTATATTATTAAAATAAGAGAACAAATTATATATTTAAATATATAAAATACTTTGGCCAGATCATCGAAGTGAACAGTAATCATTTTTTACATTCGATATCATTACATGATGCTCTGACTTTTACAGATACAGAGAAAAATAAGAACATTGGTATAAGATATGTTTTACCGCAACGTGTGACCAGCTGTCTTGAGACCATAGACGTTTTTCTTCAACAACCATACCCAGTATTATCGTCTATGGTGATAGCCGAGAAACACAAATTTGCAAATAACGACGATAAAGTTGATATCATCCAAATCATTGCCAATATCCTTGGTATTGAAAACATCTCGGCAAATATCAATGACAGCTTCGACAACCTCGGCATCGATTCGCTAAGCTATACGGAGATAAAACAGATTCTTGAAAGAGAATATGGTATCTTATTATCGTTCCGAGAGATGTATGTCTTAACGTTAAGTAAATTATTAGATTTATTAGCGAAAAACGATGTGTCTCACGATCCTTCAACAAGTTAAAAGAGTACAAAGATGATCGCAAATCTACAGAGAGAGATATATTCTTTAATTTTTTTAAATATTTTTTCCTTAGCACTTTTTTCTAACATGTGAATTATAATAATGATTGTATTTT
This sequence comes from Camponotus vicinus, assembly GCF_025532165.1. NCBI lineage: Eukaryota > Metazoa > Arthropoda > Insecta > Hymenoptera > Formicidae > Camponotus > Camponotus vicinus. The sequence goes on from NW_028141977.1 coordinate 15,118,153, forward strand.
AATGTAATTTATGATAATTGTAAATACTTATACTTCTAAATTGATTATATGATTTTGTTAAAAGAATTATTTTTTTGTTTATACATGTGCTTAATACATTATGAATATTTAAATAAGTCATAAGTAATAAATCTGTAATATTCAAAATAAGAGATGTTAGACAGAAAAGGTAAAGACTAATACGATGCCATTGGCAGAAATATTTCAAAAAACTAAGTCCTCTCATAATAAGTTCATGAAATTGGCCAAAATTGCCATTTTTGGACTGTTTAACTACAAATTATTTAAAATCTGAAAACGTACTAAGGAAATTCTGTAGTCACATTCGTTTTCAGCGTCAAAAAATCAATTAGATTCACTTGCTCTGCATTTTATAACTGACCTTCGCAGGCTTGCGTTATCAATAAAAAATATATATACTATAATTTTGTCATATTAGATATTTATATATTATAACAATTATATTATTATATATTATGGCAATTAATAATTTGCCTCTTTGATTGACGCTTTGATTGAATTCTTTTTATTTAGCGGATTTCTATGATATTTTACATTTTTTATGTTTTTCGGGTCGCTGATTACAAACCCGAAGTCAAATTTCAAAAATTCAAAATGACGGATCCAATATGGTATTCAGAATTAAAACCATCAAAATATGTATAAATACGAAAAGAAACATATTTTTATTAGTTGTTAGAAATCTGGTACCAATTCGAAACATTTTAAAGAGCAGTTCCAATACAGACACCATAAAGAAGAAATAAATGTATGTATACAAGTATGAAAAAAATAAGAGTTATAAAATTCCGAAAACATCTACTATGTTTTTGGAAACTTTATTGTTACACAGTCAAAGATCTTTCGCGATCGAGTGATCGATTGATCGCGGATAACATATGTATAGAAAAAAAAAATTTTACAATAAACAAGTAGTTCACAGTAAACAAGTAATTTGTTTATGAGAAAAAAATCTAGCCTGCGAAAAATTATACTTTGTTATACATATACATATAGAGTGATAATATTATATAATATATTGTCACTTCATATGTATATCAAAGTATAATTTTTTACAGAACATAATATAATCAGATAATATATTTATATACTTTGATATATAAAGAATGTTTGGTAAAATTTTCAGCCTCTAATATTAAATACTTTTCGAGGAAACAAATCTTATAAAAAAAAATCATCTTTTTGCAGAATTATTTGTTTATAAATAATTATAAATGAACAATTGGATACAAGAACTATAAGAGACGTAAAGTAAGTATTAGTACATCAGGAAAATGTAAAATCATATTTAATTTCATTAAATTATAAATTTTATGTAGTAAAAATGAAAAAGGAAAAGTACTTCCTACTGCTGGTCAAAAGGTTAATTCTCTCGTATGAGAAAAATAATATGTTTTTATCTACTAAAACTGAAACTAGACGAACAAGGAAAAGTCTCTTTAACAGATCCTGTATGGTAGTCAGAATTAAAACCATCGAAATATACTATATAAATGCGAAAAGAATATTTCATAAGTTATTAGAAATCTGGTGCCAATTCGATAAATTTCAAAGAGCTAATCCAATACAGACTTCATAAGAAAGAAAGGTTATGAAAGTATAGAGATAAGAAAAATACGAGCTATAAAATTAAACGTTGAAGGACAATAATTTATTGCAACGAACTAAAATTGTTGTGCTTATACATCAAGGGCATGACATTAATATAAGATAATTTTAGAAATGCGTCCAACGCACATGTCCATCGAATCACGTACGCATTACTATAAAAGCATTTATCGTTGTGGATCAAACCAGCAGTTTAGTATATATAGTATATCAACGGTTTTTTTCTATTACGATTGTTTGAATAAAAATAAGTATGCATATATTATATAAATTAATTTTAAAAGTTCTTTTTTTATTATTGTTCATGCTGTTATATCTATGCTTATTACCTATGCTTTTACCTATGCTTATAGCTATGCTTTTTTTTAAATTTAGATGTCTCTTTATTAAATTCATAAAAATATCATAAAAATTATATGATGAAAGTATACTATTTTTTATAAACTTGAAATATATTTGTAAGAAGGACATATATTTGTTAAAGGATTAATGTATCAGAAAGCTTTTCTATGTTAATTACTTCGATTTATGATTCAATTGTTTTTTTGCTTTGTGCGTTTTGAATCTAAATTATATTTAAATAATTGAAAAATAAAAGATAAAGTCGCGGTCGAATTATATTTGATTCTATAAATATCATTAAAGTAATAATTTCTGCTTGTGAAAATCGATTTCACATCAAAATTATAATTTATTAGTTTAGATTTCTGTTTCTACGATTCTTACTTGATTAAATGAATAAATTACGCGAAATATGCTCTTCGTTTCGTTATTTTCTATTAAAAGTAGCGATAATGCGATTTTTTAATTATATATTTTAATTATATTTAAAATTGTAGAGTCTTAAGATTCGTTTTATTTCATTCAACTAATCATGCGTGAGATGCAATATATATTTTCTCAATCGCGACATTTATATAAAATTGCGTATTAATCGCAAATAAGTAGGATAGTAAATTTTATATTCGCAAATATTACAGACCTTAAATATATCCATCGAAATATCGTCGCACTTGTGTGTGATAGTAATTATATCGCGCGTGTCTATTGGAGGCTCCGATTATATTATAAAAATTACATATCGCAATCCAATATTCCGAATATTGTCGATTTATTTATTTGTCGCGTCTTCACGCGAATTTTAAATCGCAATTTGTTTTTTTAAAATTCGCAAATATAACGGACAACAAATTTCATATCCGCAAATATTACAGACCTCAAATGTTTCGAAATATCTTCGCATTTGTGTGATAATAATTATATGTCGCGCGTTGTCTATTGACGATTTCGATTATGCATATCATAATTGAATCTTCCTAATATTATCGATTTATTTATTCGTTGCATTTTCTTGCGAATTTTAAATCGCTATTTATCTTGTATTTTAATCATTGATTTATATCAAAGCTTGCTCTTTTTGCGTTTTGAATATAATTACCTTTGAAATATTATCTTTGATAATTTACGTCAGTAATGTAAATAATTTCTTCTACAATCGAAAAAACAATCAATAATTTTATTAATGCAAATACTTTTCTCTTCAATCGAAGAAACGATCAATAATTTTAATAATGACTCTTTTGATCGCGATTATTTACGTTTATACGTTATTTATATAAAACTAATTTCTATTCTTAAATTTTATTATTGTATGTCAATTATTAATAATAAATATCGCCTAATTAATCATTGCTAATCAATCTTATTTGGACTATGTAGAAATTTTTAATAAATTTTATATTATACATATATTTTGGATACTTTCGTGTAATTCTTTCGTGTAATTCTTAATTTCTTCTGTAACAAATTAAAATTATTTTTAAAAATTAAATTAAATTTATTTTTCAAAATATATTAAAAATGAAATTTAAATTATCAAAATTATTTTTAGGGAAATTAAACAATTATCATAATTATAAATGTTTAAGATATTTTGAACATGTTATATTTTATTTTAAAATTTAAAAATATGTATGTGTAAATTACATAATGTTAAATTCAAATGCTGTCAATATCAAATCATTTATGTTAAACATTTGAATAAATCGAATATATTTATTTGATATTGACAACATCATAAATTGTATTTTGTAAATTGTATTTTGTAAATTATATGTTGTAAATTGTATTTTGTAATTTTTAAATTGTGCTTTCTAAATTGTAAATTGTAAATAGTTATAATTGTATATTAACTAATTTTGATATTTTTAATTATTGATATAATTGTGTATAAAATACAATTATAACTATAATTATATATTATATGAAATTGTATTTATTGTAAATTATATCAATGCAATCTATGTAAATTACACGAAAAATTATCCAAAGTATACGTGTAATGTGATAATATAATAGAAATTCATTAAATTAACATTTTGTTTCTATAGTATATATTTTTAAAATATTCATAAAAATTAACTGCTTGTATTTTCATATCAAAGAGTCACTAGTAAATTTTGGAAATTTTATATATAAATTTTAGATATATATAATTTTATACATTTCAAATTTTATAAACATTAGATTACAAATATTGCTAATTCGTGATTATTATATTTAATTCTTGATAATTGATATTAAATATTAAAAAATATCGAAAAGAGTATATAAATTTGATGTTAAATTAATGATTAAACATTAACTTTATAAAATTTATCGAACGCTTTCGTTATAGAATTACGAGTCAATTATTATAAATTATTATAAATTTAATGCTCTTATGCTTTCAATTAGATTTATGAATTATGAATTATTTACGAATTCCATATCGTAAATAAATATTCGTAAAATTACTAAATTATGATTGCGGAAACACCATGTTTTTTTCCGTCTTCTTTCCGTGTTCTTTTCTTATACAAGATTATCGTTTTAACAAAAGAATTTTATCATGATCCCTTTCGTCAGATAATATTGCTAAATATTACTAATTAAATATAAAAAATATCGAATAAGAATGTGAAGATTCGGTGTTAAGTTAACGATTAAGTATTAGCTTCATAAAATTTAACGATCGGCTTTGATATTATAGAATCAATTATTAAATTATTATCAATTTAATAATTTGCTTTCAATTAGATTTATATACTTATATAATTCCATATCTCACGCGCGGAACTAAATATTTGTAAAATAAATTAATAAATTATGATATAATCATAATCTTTTACGTAAAAGAATTCTTTTTGCATTTGAAAGTGAACTCAGATTTTGACATAAAAATAAATTCTTTTTAAACTCTCTGTGCTATCTGGGTAGTTATGTATTTTCTGGATAATTTAATCAGATAAAAAATAAATTATTATTGTGTTCAATTAGATTTATATACTTATATAATTCCATATCTCACGCGCGGAACTAAATATTTGTAAAATAAATTAATAAATTATGATATAATCATAATCTTTTACGTAAAAGAATTCTTTTTGCATTTGAAAGTGAACTCAGATTTTGACATAAAAATAAATTCTTTTTAAACTCTCTGTGCTATCTGGGTAGTTATGTATTTTCTGGATAATTTAATCAGATAAAAAATAAATTATTATTGTATATGCAAAATAATTCGTATAATGCATGCATTGTTACGAATATACCTAATTTGTTGAAAAATAGGAAGAAAATGTAGAAATCCCAGATAGCCCAGTGAATTCGCAAAATTCTCCAAATTTTCTTCTTTTCTAAATTATAACTTTTTAGGAATTCCTAGAAGAATACAATAAGAATGATTGAGGAAGTTACATGCATCACAATTGGAATTCTGGAAAACTTTTTAAAATATTCGTATAGTATTCTCTTCCATTCAACAGATGTAAACTTTATGAATTCAAGAGGAATAGTGTTTATAGAATAGATGGAGAAAATTACAGAGGATACTTTCCAGCAAGCAATACAGGCGACACAGTGTGACACAGAGAATCATTCTATCTTTATTATTCTCGAGTATTGAAAAAAAATGAATGAAATGCAGTTTTTTGCAAAAAATTTTTTTAAATTTTATTAATATGATTAAATAGATAGAATCTTATCATATAAACTTTTGTATAAAACATTTTCCGATATTATGAATAATTTTCGGACTTCTCGGACATCGAGAGAAAAACAAAAAGTCGCCCTACGTATGAAAGGTGATTTCAATCCTTAGAATCGGTCATTATGAATAAAAGGGGCCCTCTCTCCGATTTGCTTTATTTTTAAATATATTATAGGGGAGATCTTCCTGAGAAATTTCGTATATATATATAAGGGTCGGACTCAAATAGTTTTGGAGATATAGGCTAAAAAAGGATAAAAATAATAAATACAAAAATAATTTTAATAGAATATATGTATTTGTAAACTTTGCTTTGTCTTGTAAAATACATGCGGGGACACCGCATGTTCCTCCCCCCCTACGGGGGGCTCCACTTTCGGAAGATATAACCTAACCTAACCCGTGTCTAAAGTATGGAATATATATAGAAAGCTACAAACTTATATAAACCATATGAACCATGTAAAGCGAAATGTCATATGTCAAGGTATTTCCTACACTTCAGACACAAGTTAGGTTATATCTTTCGAAAGCGGAGCGCCCCCGTAGGGGGGGCAGAACATGCGGTGTCTCCGCATGTACTTTGCAAGAAAAAGCAAAGTTTACAAATACATATATTCTATTAAATATATTTCTTCTTAAACATATATGACATGGTAAAATTATAATATCTACATTTGCGACTTTCCACGCGAATTTTTGTATTTATTATTTTTATCCTTTTTCAGCCTATATCTCCAAAACTATTTGAGTCCGACCCTTATATATATGAAATTACTCGGGAAGATCTCCCCTATAACATATTTAAAAATAAAGCAAATCGGAGAGAGGGCCCCTTTTATGCATAATTATCGAATCGTTTTTGGGCCGCAACTGAAAATTTCTAAATTCATCTATTTGCCTTCCCTACATTGTGTAAAATTTCATCAAAATCAAAATTTCCACGAGGTTTCCTTGTTAATAGTACCGTGATCCCTGTACATAGGCAAAACTGTTGACAAGCCGAAAAGAAATTTTTATGTACTTGGCGTCGCGACGTTACCTCGCCGTTTGATATGTTTTATTTCACTTGCGTTTTATGCACTACACATTTGAACTGATTATGTAACATTAAATATAGATTAAAGTCAACATTGTGCTGACATTTTTTACTTTATTAACTTACGTAAAATAGTGTTTTGCTCAAATTATATTTCTTGTATCAATAGATAATATCAATAGATATTAACTAGTATAAGTTATTATAAACTAAATCTCTCTAATCTTAATTCTCGTTGAACTTACGCACTACCATCCGCGTTTGGCTCTTACTGCCCGTTTAAATTTAAGTTTATGTTTAGTATTTAATGCTATTCCATGCTTTCGTTTAGTGTTACAAAACTTTAATATTAAATTAACTATACTTGCATTTACTATATAATTAACTATATATATATATATATACAGGGATGGGAAAGTTACTTTTTAAAAGTAACTCGTTACCGTTACTCGTTACCGTTATTAGTTACTTATTTTTAAAAGTAACTAGTTACCGTTACCGTTACTTCAAAAGTAACGATTCGTTACTTTTCCCGTTACTTTTAATGTTAAAACAAGATAGAATTAAATAAAAAATTTACTTTGGTAATATTTTTTATTAAAATATTAATATAAAAGCAACAAATTCTTTATTTTAAATTTACAAAACAGTAAAAAAAGGAGATATAGATTTTAAAGCACTTAACATGTAAATAACTTCACATGTAAATAAAAAAATTTTAATTTCCATTAAATTTATAAATACAGCTAAATTTACATTCTTTTTGTGCTCTCGTCCAATATTACGTCAAACTTAAAAGCTGGCTAATCACATCCATTTTTCAGAATGAAATAACTGTGATTGACCAATGATGTCATTAATCGCTTCAGAGGTGTCTGTGAAGCTGGCACAACAATCTACGAATTTCAAAAAAATACTAAGAGTTCTAATAGCACTTTTCATAGTTCTACAGTTCTACAGTTCCTGATAAAAATTAAAAAGAGTTCCGCATTCCTTATATTAAAAAATCGAAATCGAAAAAAATGTCGTGCTAACTTCGCGAATCTAGCACGACACTCTTCCCTCCAAAGTACCAAAACGCGTTAAATATTATTTTTAGCAAGAGTTCCGATAATTCTGCTATAGTTCAGCCTATATATGTAATTTCAGATCGATATTCCAAAAATTAATAATTTTTTATGAATTTTTAATGTTCTTGACCAGCATAACATTTAGTGAAAATGTGTCGTGCTAATAATTTTCCGTATTTTTAACGGCAGTTCTGGACGGTTTTATAAAAGTTCTATCCTTTAGAAACATTTTCACGCAGAGTTCCGACCATTTACTATTTTTTAAACAATTTTTTACAATTACCCAGCACGACACTCTTCCTCTAAAGTAGTTAAACGCGATGAAAATTATTATTTTTGACAACAGTTCTCGATAGTTCTGCTATAGTTTAGCCTATATATGCAATTTTAGATCGATGTTCCAAAAATTAATAATTTTTTATGAATTTTTAATGTTCTTGATCAGCATGACAATTAGTGAAAATGTGTCGTGCTGATGATTTTCCCTAGTTTTAACGGCAATTCTGAACAGTTCTATAAAAGTTCTGTCCTTTAGAAACATTTTTACGCAGAGTTCCGACCGTTTACTATTTTATAAATAATTATTTAAAAAATCTCTCTGCTTAAAAAATGTTTCTAAAGAATAGAACTTTTATAGAACTGTCCAGAACTGCCGTTAAAACTACGTTAATCATCAGCGCGACACATTTTTACTAAGAGTCGTGCTGGTCGAGGACATTAAAAATTCATAAAAAATTAATAATAATATTCAACGCGTTTTGATTCTTTAGAGGGAAGAGTGTCGTGCTAGATTTGCGAAGTTAACACGACATTTTTTCGATTTCGATTTTTCAATATAAGGAATGCGGAACTCTTTAATTTTTATCAGGAACTGTAGAACTATGAAAAGGGCTATCAGAACTTTTAGTATTTTTTTTAAATTCGTAGATTGTATCAGCTTCACAGACACCTCAGAGCAATAAATTTCATCCGAAATATTATCGAATTTTATATGAATGTCGGTCGATGACTAAAAATTGAATATGACAGAAATACGATGTCATAAGTATTTTCAAAATATGAAAAGTAACGGTGAAAGTAACTGTTAAATTCGTTATCGTTACTTAAAAAATGTAACTACGTTATCGTTACAGTTACAGAAAAAAAAAAGTAACGCCGTTACCAGTCCGTTACCAAAAAAAAGTAACTATAACGGTAACGGCGTTACAAGTAACGCGTTACTTCCCAACCCTGTATATATATATATATATATATATATATATATATATTTATAAACATTTACATATATATGTAAATGTTTATAAAAATAAACAAAAATATATTTAGTTTATAATATAATCAATAAAAAAAAAATATATATATAGAGTTATATAGTATAGTATAGTGTATTTTTAAACATAAGTATATATAATATAGTATAAAAATAAATATATATAATATAAGTATATATAATTTACACATAGTTATTTTTAGTATATTTTTAGTATGTATAGAATTATATATTAGTATGTATATAATTAGAGCTTATAGTATTAGTTTACAGTTTATTAGTAGTAAAAATAATATAATAAGCAAAAATGTATATTTAGCTTATGTTAATACACACAAATTCAATTATATGTATATCATTTAAACATATTTAATAAATAACAAATGTCCATTTGTAAAACTATTTTTTGTTATTGTAATTAATTTCAAATGATCAATTCACAGGTTAAAGTGATTAACTCCACTTTTTAAATTTTTCAAAATTTTAGTGCCAAAGCACTTGATTGATCAAAATCAATTAGTTTGGCGCTAAAATTTTAAAAAATTTAGAAAGTGAAATTAATCACTTTAGCCTGTGAACGGCTCAAATATTAAATAATAAAAAAACATCCCATTAAGTATATATTCTTACCTGTTAAGAGTATCTAATAAGAATATCTATTTAGAAGATTTACTTCTTAACTTAAGAGGATCCTCTTGACGCCTATTTTAGTGGTATATATTCTAAAGATAAGTGGCATATTCTTAAGTTAAGAATACAATTTTTTCGGTGTATTTAATCAAATATAAATGAATATCTCATATCTTAATATGCCAGTAATATGGTCTTTTTCTAATTTTGGTCCCTATAGCCTGTCGCAATTGTAACAATTTATCATCAAGAATATTAACAAATTATTCGTCTAGCGCAAATCTACGAGTAGAGTATAAAATCAAAGACAAATTATTATGTTTTAAAGTTTTTAATTGTTATATTTTAAAGTTTTTAATCTACAATTACACAATAAATATAATACTTATTAAATCTATGTCTCGCATTTAATGAACGTTAATTAGTATACTTTGTAATCGTTTTCTTGCATATTGAAAATGAATAAAAAATGATTTCTTTCAAAAATTAACTTTGACTGATGACTTTAATCATTTAATACTGAATGACTAAAGTCACTTAATACTGAATAATGCAATTTTTAAAAGAAATAAGATCTTTTGTTCATCTTTGATATGCAAGATAATAACGATTACGAAATATATTAATTAATTCAGTAGAGCGTATATTTAATCGGCTGGGATAATTGACTAGTGTAGCAACTGCAGTATAATTTTCAGCACGAATTATTCTGGAGCGCAGTAAATTCACGAGCACAGAGTACGCGCGATCTATTCTCGTAAAACAATAAACGCAGATAGAATAGAACAGAACATCATACTACTACTCAATCGTAATCACGAGCAAAGGAAATTAAATCGAAACATCGTGTGAAACATTGTCAACAGGTATCCAAAATCATCAATTTTCGAATTATTTTTTGCCAACCTGCGAATATACTGATGAAAAAGATTTTAATCCGATAATTAAACTTGCTGACAAATTTTGAAATTTTTAATCGAAAAATTGACGCACTTTAACATACTTTGTCACTTGCATTCAATTTCCATTGATGGATTAAACTATAAATACCAGATTTTTTATTATTTCTTTTCGATACATTTTTATTTGTATACAATCAGGAAGTTTTTTTTTATAATTTGAATACTACAATAATATGGTAATTAATCTTGAAATTATAAAGAAAACAAAAAATATCTAAACCTCAGTGTGCTTATAAATATTTCTAAATTTAACTTTTATATTGTTCTGTATTATATCTTTTTATATACTTGTTTCGTTTAAATAAGGATAGCTATATCAAACAGTTTTTATTTCTGTATCTTTACGACACATTTTATACACATTTTCTTTTATTTTTATTATTTTTATTTGCTCTAATTAATTTATTTCGAACATTAATATATAAATATGTATGAATGATGGTGTATTTTAATCATGTTAATGTTTGTTCGTTTATGAATGAGACTATATTCACGCATGTATTATATTAATTTATCTCTTCGAGTTTATGATATTTTTGCTTTCTCTATAAACTATCGTTACGCTACGTAAAAATTCTACACGTGATGCTTAAATTGTATGCATATTGTATATTATATGTGTAGTAGGGCGTAGAAATATGTTTTCCTCGCTGGATGAAGATGTACAGGTAAAATAGAAAATCGTTTTGCCGCATTTTTTATAAAATAGTGTGTAATATTATACATATAATGTGATCATAATCTCTGCAATAATTCCAATTAATTACTTAAAAGTATATCCTGATTAATTATATAAAAACGAGCAAATATAAACTGACAATAAGAATTGTTATTAAATATTATATATTCAATTTTAATAGATATTATACAATTTTACGTATTAACTTTACGTATTAATAACAAATTTATATGCATCTTTTTCCAAGAAATTTGGAGAGAAGAATTTAATAAAGTAATCAAAATATGATATCAAATCATACATATATACATAAAATACTAATTTTTTTGTCTTTCTTTTTTTGATATTGCTAACGATAAGAAATTTTGAATGCATTAATGCTTAAGCAGTTGTATATATAAGTAGCACTATTTTTGTGATAGACATAACATTTATTGCGCAAAAAATTTCATTGATATAAGTCCATTAAGTTAAAAATAGATTAAAATTAAAATTGAAAATTCTCTTTCTCTCTCTCTCTCTCTCTCTCTCTCTCTCTCTCTCTCTCTCTCTCTCTCTCGCTCTTTTGCTATCTATTTCTTCAATAAGAAAAAAATTGAATTGTGTATATAAAATACACAGGAATGTCTTAACATATGAATTTAAACATAGGATATATGTATATAATACACACACACACGCGCGCGCGCGTGTGTGTGTGTACATATATATATATATATATATATATATATATATATATATATATATATACACAGGGTGTATCGTAACATGTGGGACCCACTTCAGGGATGGGCACACCAACAATGAAAAAAGTTCATATTAACATGTGTCCTATTTGACCTTGTTACAAAGTTACAACACGTTTAATATTTGAATAACCGGCAAATCAGGGTATTTCGCAATATGTAATATCTTTCAGATGTAGGCAAGCCTGTTGTATATCCTGACATTGGGAATGTCACACGAACGACCATATGTTGGGGTTTACCATTGTTCTCGTGGTAGGAACAGTCGTGAAGTCTCTCTTGCGTTAGGTGGTAAAAGTGGGTGCTTACGTGTATAGGATGTATTCCAATCAGGAAATGGCGGACATGCATTTAATGCATTCAGAGCGGGGGTAACCATTTCGAGCATCTTATATGAATGTAACCGGTTGCCGGTTATTTAAATATTAAACGTCCTGTAACTTTGTAACAAGGTCAAATAGGACACATGTTAATATGAACTTTTTTTATTATTGGTGTGCCCCCTATCCATCCCTGAAGTGGATCCCACATGTTACGATACACCCTGTATATATATATATATATATATATATATATATATATATATACAGTGTTTTCCGTTATCTCGATAAAATTATCTAGATTTTCATCTAGATGCAATTATTGTTTATTTTATCTTTTATCTATATAATTTAAGTTTGTGGTATCTTTATCTGTATCTCAGATATAAGAAAAGTGATATCTTTTATTAAAACACATAAGATAATGTAATCAGTGTGCACTGAGTACAATTTTTCCAAACCACAGCAATTTACCGGCCGGCTACTCTAATCGGTCAATTTCAACATTTCAATCGTAATCGAGCCCGCAACCTGTAGTGTAATACGGATTTAAAAGCGTTCTACTTAATGATCGCGGCACTCGTAAATATAATGTGTCTTTGTTTAACTTTTAGCGAACAACAAGGATAAGATGATTTTGCGAGCGTTGCGATTGTTAAGTAGAACGTAGCCATAATCACATTGGTCGATTGACATTGACATTGTGGACACGGCCTATACTCGTTATTATTGTCAAATGAATACATGCTTATTTTCTGTAATTTTTTGTCTCGAGTGTATTATTTTTATATATCTTAAATTGTCTTAAATATTATCTTAAAAGTATCTAGATAAAATATTTAACTAATACATACATCTTTTATCTAGATACACTCAAACCGAATTATCTTTATTTTATCTGAGATACATGAGTATATGATTTATCTAATCTGTATCTAGATTATTTTAAGTTATCTAAACGCAACACTGTATATATATATATATATATATATATATATAATATATATATATATATATATCCTATGTTTAAATTGATATATATATATATATATATATATATATATATATATATATATATATAGGATACATATGGACAAAATTTGCTCTAGTGCATAAGGTTATGTTAAAGCATTCCTGTTGCTGAATGTCATCAATATAAATTAATTAAAGAAATTAGTTTCATTAAATTTAAATGTTAGACTAATAATTGGAATATGTTCCCATTTTTTAAATATATATTTAATTGAAATATGTGCCAATTTTAGTGGCAGCGCCAAGTTTTTGGGGATTATATCACTTCTTTTTTTAGTATAATTTGCTGAGATATTATATTAAAAAAATATATATATATGTGTGTGTATATTCTTTTTAATATATAAGCAAATTATATAAAAATATATATAGAATAAGTATATATAATATATATATATTACACAAATCTTTCGTATGAAAACGGCATGCAGAACTTATATGTCTAGAAATATCCTTCGTATACTTTTTTATTGTTGCAAAGTAATCTTCCAAAATTATTATATATAGAACAAAATTTAATTTTAAATGTCCAAACTAAAGGAAATACTAACATAGACTGTTGTTAATTTAGTCGCGGATGCAAAGTCTTTACATGCTCGAGTATCTACTTTATTTATGTGTAATAATAATATAAAATTAAATAATACATTTATATTGTATACATGTATTTATTGGTACATATTAGCACATAGTGGTTTTAAACAAAAGAAAATAAATTTTGTGATTACACCTACGATATTTTAGGATTAGTTAGTTACAAAAAGCAAAGTAGGTGAATCTGATAGATGTTTGATGTCTGATAGATGATCTGCTTTTTGCAACTGACTCTGTGTTATCAATGTAAAAATAATAATATTATATAAAAATCTAAATTTATATCAATTTAAAAGTCAATATATTGATAAAATTTTGAACATTTAAATAAAATTTTGTTTGATAATTAATTCTAATCTTTTGAAAATAATAAAATAATTTTTTAAATTATGGAAACAAAAAAATATAAAAAATCAAGCTTTACAAAGGTTCATGCAATAAAAATAAAAAAATGCAATACAAAAAGGCTGAGAACCAAACGGGGATGGTATTCGCAAAAAATACATTATTTATATTATAAAAATTACTAATTAAAAACAATATTACAAAAACAAAATTACTAATTAAAATACAATATTACAACTTGATGAAAAACGTAATATTAAACGTATAATAATAAATTAAATTTCGTTGACAAACATTTCAATCCTCTCCGGACACTTTTTAATGTCGTATAAAAATTTGAATAGAAAAAACGAGTCGAAATATATAGTAAATATAAATTCGGAAGCAGAGGTGACCAGATCTGATACACGGACGTCAAAACAAAACAGATGAAAAAACAGTCGCAATATTTTAAACGCAATTAACGGAAATATGTGTGTCAATGTGTAGTCGCATATATAAAAAATTAATGCATGAATAAATTAAATAAATACATTCGAAGTAATTCGTAGAGAAAGCGCCGCCGATAAGCATCCAGATAAGCTATATTAAAGACGTAATGATATAAGCTAAGAAATCTGTCCGTCGTTATCCAATATAGTAATTATTACGCCTTAGCTACCACATCTGATTTAATTAATATTAACTATTTTGGAAACTATCTATAACTAAAGAAAACTTGCTTGAGTAAACTATTTTATATAGTTTAATGAAGAAAAATATATTCTCCTATATACGCAAGAATATATATATTATTGTATATTCTCGAGAATAATTGAAAAAATTTGACATTAATAAATCATTTATTATAAATATTCGAATACTTAATTCTTATTGTTTATATAACATTATTTGATTAGTTTTACAATTTAATATACATCTCAGCGTATTTCAGATATTTCAAGTCCATTCGATAGTCAAGAAAATTTATTTCATTCCACCAATCACTTGGCACATTGAATGTGCCTAGTGTTAAGTTGGGGTGCAGTTTTCAAAAATTATTTTTCAAAAATTTTCTTTACAAGTGATTATAAGTTCTCATATAAATCATATTCTTATATACATCACCGTTTAAAAATTTATCCCGTCTTCACTCTATCTCTCTTACATTCGATATCACTACATAATGCTCTGACTTTTACAGATACAGTGAAGAATAAAAATTTTGATATAAGATATGTTTTACCGCAACGTATGACGAGCTGTCTTGAGACCATAGACGTTTTTCTCCAACAACCATACCCAGTATTATCGTCTACGGTAATAGCCGAAAAACACAAATCTACAAATAACGACGACAAAATTGATCATGTCGTCCAAATTGTTGGCAAAATCCTTAGTATTGAAAACATCTCGGTAAATATTAATGACAGCTTCGATAAATTTGGCATCGGTTCGTTAAGCTATCGATTCGCTAAGCTATATGGAGATAAGACAGATTCTTGAAAGAGAATATGGTATCTTATTATCGTTCCGAGAGATGTATGTCTTAACGTTAGGCAAATTATTAAATTTATTAGCGACAAGCAATGAATCTCACGATTCTTCAACGAGTTAAAGAGTTAAAAATGATCGCAAATCTCCTACAGAGAGAGATATATTCTTTAATCTTTTTATCGTCTACGGTAGTAGCCGAAAAACACAAATCTACAAATAACGACGACAAAATTGATCATGTCGTCCAAGTCATTGCCAATATCCTTGATACTGAAAATAACTCGGTAAATGTCAATGACGTCTTCGATAAATTTGGCATCGATTCATTAAGCTATCGATATATGGAGATAAGACAGATTCTTGAAAGAGAATATGGTATCTTATTATCGCTCCGAGAGATGTATGTCTTAACGTTAAATAAATTATTAGATTTATTAGCGAAAAACGATGTGTCTCACGATCCTTCAACAAGTTAAAGAAGTACAAAGATGATCGCAAATTTACAGAGAGATATATTTTTTAATTTTTTTAAATATTTTTTCCTTAGCACTTTTTTCTAACATGTGAATTATAATAATGATTGTATTTTAATGTAATTTATGATAATTGTAAATACTTATACTTCTAAATTGATTATATGCTTTTGTTAAAAGAATTATTTTTTTACACATTTTTTATACATGTGCTTAATACATTATGAATATTTAAATAAGTCATAAATAATAAATTTGTAATATTCAAAATAAGAGATGTCAGACAGAAAAGTAAATAAAATTACATAAATATCATAATATATTATAGAGTTTAGTCAAGAAAAATATATTCTCCTATATACGCACAAGAATATATACAGGGCGATCCTGAAAAACGTTATGTCTTTAAAATGACGTATTCTTGACACCATTCTAAGACAATTTTTCCTTTACCAAAATTTGATTTGAAGCGTAGTTTTTGAATTATGAGCAAAAATAGTTAGTAAATCACGCGTCGGGTACAGAAGGCAGGCAGGAGCGGCGCGGCGTGCCGCGAGCGCGGGCGCAGCTGACCGCCCGACGGGTGATTATCACCGCATGAGTCGCTAACTATTTTATCTTATAACATAAAATTATGCTTTAAATAAAATTTTGGTAAAGAAGAAAATGTCTTAGAATTACGTCAGAAATACGTGTTGCTTAAAATAACGTTATTTTAATAATGAAAAGTTGTTCCGGATCGCCGGCCGTCCGACGTTGCAATCAGCTGATTGCTACACGCGATGTGTGTATGGCGGAGTGTGTGCGTAAGAGAGAGAGAGAGAGAGAGAGAGAGAGAGAGAGAGAGAAAGAGAGAGAGAGAGAGGGAGGGTAGGAGGGACAGACATTCATACACACGCACGCACTTTTTTTCTCGCTCTCTTTCTCTCTTTTACGCAACACTCGTACACTCTCTCATTCAGTCTCTCACTCACACTCTCTCGGACACTCACTCACTCACTCACCTGCTTACTCACTTGCTCACTCTCCTTGTAGCAGCGTAGCGAATCTTCATGCTATGTATTGTTGTTATCTGCTGCACGGTTATGATTGCTAGAGATGCACGACACATCGAAATTTTTTCGATTATTAGTCTCACACTCGATTGACACAATACAGATTACACGATAACGAGTTTACTGTTTATTCACTCACTATTGATTTATCGATACCAAAAATTACTTTCAAAGAAACGCGAATGCAAACAGCACATGACTCGACGCGAAGCGACGGACCGCGGAGACTGCGCGACCACAAGAGTTATGTTGCCAGAAACGCGACACGCGACATCTAACAAATGACTTGCGCGTGGCGCGTTTCTGGCAACATAACTCTTGTGGTCGCGCAGTCTCCGCGGTCCGTCGCTTCGCGTCGAGTCATGTGCTGTTTGCATTCGCGTTTCTTTGAAAGTAATTTTTGGTATCGATAAATCAATAGTGAGTGAATAAACAGTAAACTCGTTATCGTGTAATCTGTATTGTGTCAATCGAGTGTGAGACTAATAATCGAAAAAATTTCGATGTGTCGTGCATCTCTAGCAATCATAACCGTGCAGCAGATAACAACAATACATAGCATGAAGATTCGCTACGCTGCTACAAGGAGAGTGAGCAAGTGAGTAAGCAGGTGAGTGAGTGAGTGAGTGTCCGAGAGAGTGTGAGTGAGAGACTGAATGAGAGAGTGTACGAGTGTTGCGTAAAAGAGAGAAAGAGAGCGAGAAAAAAAGTGCGTGCGTGTGTATGAATGTCTGTCCCTCCTACCCTCCCTCTCTCTCTCTCTCTTTCTCTCTCTCTCTCTCTCTCTCTCTCTCTCTCTCTCTCTCTCTCTCTCTCTCTTACGCACACACTCCGCCATACACACATCGCGTGTAGCAATCAGCTGATTGCAACGTCGGACGGCCGGCGATCCGGAACAACTTTTCATTATTAAAATAACGTTATTTTAAGCAACACGTATTTCTGACATAATTCTAAAACATTTTCTTCTTTACCAAAATTTCATTTAAAGCATAATTTTATGTTATAAGATAAAATAGTTAGCGACTCATGTGGTGATAATCACCGGTCGGGCGGTCAGCTGCGCCCGCGCTCGCGGCACGCCGCGCCGCTCCTGCCTGCCTTCTGTACCCGACGCGTGATTTACTAACTATTTTTGCTCATAATTCAAAAACTACGCTTCAAATCAAATTTTGGTAAAGGAAAAATTGTCTTAGAATGGTGTCAGGAATACGTCATTTTAAAGACATAACGTTTTTCAGGATCGCCCTGTATATGTTTATATCAATGAGGAAACTGAACATAGAAATTTATTATCAATTATTATTGTATATTCTCGAGAATAATTGAAAAAATTTGGCATTAATAAATCATTTATTATAAATATTCGAATATTTAATTCTTATTGTTTATATAACATTATTTGATTAGTTTTACAATTTAATATACATCTCAGCGTATTTCAGATATTTCAAGTCCATTCGATAGTCAAGAAAATTTATTTCATTCCACCAATCACTTGGCACATTGAATGTGCCTAGTGTTAAGTTGGGGTACAGTTCTCAAAAATTTTCTTTACAAGTGGTTATAAGTTCTCATATAAATCATATTCTTATATACATCGCCGTTTAAAAATTTATCCCGTCTTCACTCTATCTCTCTTACACAAAATTTTCTTCAGAAGTCTACACAATCAAGAATTATAGGAGTTTTATTAATTTAAAATTTTATTCATTAATTTTAAATTTTAAGCATAATATGTGTCCTTCGGATATTTTTGCGTGACTAATTTTCGATTCCATTAAAAGTTTTGAATGTACTTTATAACAGTGTAATTAAATATTTTATATCATATTTTTCAAAATCTCCTTTCCCTTCTTTGTGTCATATTTTTCAAAATCCATTCTCCTTCCCAATTTTGAAAACTGAAATTTTTTTATAGCAAAACTTAAAGCATATTTAAAGCATTTAATGCAAAATTCAGCCATAAATGATAAAGTTGTATTCAGAAAATGCATTTCTCAAAAATACTTTTATATCGCTACACGTATGAACCATCCGTATCCGTTTCATGACATTTCTTTTTCATAATCTTACAGAGATAGCGATAAATTATCAATAAATAATTTATATATTATAATTTTCATATTACACATTTATATATTATAACAATTATATATATAAATAATTTATATATTATAATTTTCATATTACATATTTATATATTATAGCAATTATATTATCCTATATTATGACAATAAATAATTTAATCGCTTTTCTGGTGCAATTTTTTTTTACTTAACGGATATCTGTGATATTTTGCATTTTTATATTTTTTGTCGCTGATTATAAATATCAAATATCAAATATCAAATATCAAATATCAAAAATTGAAAATGGCGGATTCAATATAGTAATTAGAAGTAAAATCATAAAAGTATGTATAAATATGCAAAAAAAACATATTTTTTATAAGTTACTAGTAATCTGGTACCAATTCGAAAAAGTTCAAAGAGCTGTTTCCAATACATACCCTATAAAAAAGGAATAAAGGTATGCATACAACTACGAAAAATACGAGTTATAAAACTCCGAAAACATTTACTGCATCTTTGAGAACTCCATAGTTATATAATTCAAGGTTCTGCGCAAACGAGTTTTGATCTAGAGTAACATATATATATATATATATATATGTATAGAAAAAAGAAATTTTATATTCATAATAAATAAGTAATTTGTTTATTTAAAAAATCTAACCTGCGGGTTATCTAATTCTGCAAAAAATTGTACTTTGATATATGTAGAATGATTATATTTATAATATATCATAATATATTACCACTGTATGTATATCAAGTATAATTATTTGCGGAAAATAATATATTAAATAATATATTATACTTTTACATATACAGTGCGGGCCAAAATTTCTATCACCTTTATGTTTTTTTGAGAATAACTTAATTCAAAGTGCATATATATTTTTATTTAACCAAATATATGTTAATAGTACGCATATAAGTAACTGAACAATACAGACTTTTCATTAAATAAATAATGAAAACAGCAATTTAAGAAAAATTAATTAAATTATATGCACTTTGAATTAAGTTTTTCTCAAAAAACATAAAGGTAATATACTTTTGGCCGGTATAAAGAATGAACTATATATAGAAAGTTCGGTAAAATTTCAGCCTCTAATATTAAATATTTTTCGAGAAAACAAATTTTTTTCATAAAATCACATTTTTGCAGAATTATTTATAAATAATTACATTAATTGTTTAGAATATAATTATAAATGAACAATTGGATACAAAACTATAAGAGATTGTAAAGTAAGTATTAGTATCAGGGAAACATAAAATCATATTTGGTTTCGTAAAATTATAAATTTTATGTAATAAAAATGAAAAAGAAAGCTGGAAAGTATACTTCCCGTTGCCAATCAAAGGGTTAAATCTCTCGTATGGGAGTTATGCCCGATTTCACCAACCGCATTTAACTTTAATCTTAGTTTAACTCACTCTTTGTTTCTTTCTAAAGGAACAGTTAGAAGGAGACAAGGAGTGAGTTAAACTAAGATTAAAGTTAAACGCGGTTGGTGAAATCGGGCATTAGTGTTTTTATTCACTAAAATAATATTTTTATCCACTAAAACTGAAACTAGATGAAAAAGGAAAAGTCTCTTTGACGGGTCCAATATGATAGTTAGAAGTAAAATTATAAAAATATGTATAAATAAGCAAAAAAGACTTTATCCCAAAAGTAATGATAATTCAAAGGAAAATAATATAAAGAGAAAATAAAAGATAATAATAAAAATAATATGAGGATGGGAAATTAAAAAAAAAAACGAAAGGGAGTAAAGAAAAAATAGAAATAAAAAGATATATATATATATATATATATATATATATATATATATAAAGAAGGGCTGAAACGAGATATAAAGATAGGAAACAATATAAATTCTCGCTAAATAAATCAGAAAGAGCTAATAAAGAGAAATAAAGAATTGTTCGCAAACCACCTTGCGGAGATTCCAAGTGAACGGGGAATCGTTCGTGAGCCGCCTTGTGGAGATTCTAGACGAACAGGGAATCGTTCGTGAATCGCCTTGTGGAGATTCTAGACGAACGAGAAATCGTTCGTGAATCTCCTTGAGGAGATTCTAGACGAACAGGGAATGATGAGGAAGATGATTAGGAAAAAGTGAGACAAGGATTAATTGATTGATAGTAATTAGTAAAAAAAAATTAATGGTTATTAAACCGTTTAAAATTATTTGTCAGACATAGGTTTTAAAATATGAGATAGTAAGATATGGGAAAGGGAGAAAATAAAAATTATTCAATTCTACTCACAACTCGTTGGGATCACAAAAATGAGTGCGTTGATAAAATTGCAATGGCTGATGTCTGAGGCTTATAACATGAAGAGCTGGGTAATGGAGATGTTCATCAAAAAATTCACACGATGCACAATTAAATGTTAACAAAATCATTTTCACTGTGATAAAACAGATTAATAACTCAATTGCATAATGCAAGAAAGGAGGATCCCCGATGCTATATAATTTTAAAATTGAATGACTGAATCTTGACTGGAACTGTGAACTGAACTGTCAATTGCACTGCTGCTCGTTGGAAGAATTAGCGTACTGATCTGTCAACTGTAATGTTAATCGCCGCGTCGCGCCTTGCACTTGCATTTTTAAGTTATTACTCTTCCTCTTTTCTGGATAGTGGGAATCCCTTTTGGGCGAATGAGATAATTTCGGTTGCCCCCTTCTTGAGAACAAGGAGGCTGATTTTGGAGGGAAAAGCGGTTCTAAGATTGTAATAGGCTGGCCCTTTGGTTCCAAAATGTGGCTCTATCCAGCAGAGAGTGGGAGCTTAGCGGACAGATTTTATGACTTGTGAGAGTCTTTTCGCGTTTCGGCTAGCGCTTAAGGGTGGCCAGGCGAATTGTTTAGTTTCCCCCTTTTTTTTTATTGCCCGCTTAAGATTCTGCAGCCCTGAAGGGTTTCTGTTTTCATAGCTCCACGTGTGGAGCGCTATAAAATTTTTATTGTGGCTCTGGTTCCGATTTTGTTTAAAATTTCTAAGTTCCAACGACTGACCATCCTTAGCTCTAGCTTTTCTTGTTTATTTTTTTTTTTTTGCTTCGAGTCTCGGTCTCAGATATCCGCTGCAAGGGTTAGATATACATATGTTTATAGTTGGTGCGATTCTTAAGAAGGATCGCTTTGTTACTAGAGTTCCAATGGTTCTAACGGACGTCCCAACTGTAAACATATGCGAGTTCGATTTTATTACAGTTCTTTATTTTAGTGGAATTTTTCTATTTATAATAACATGCTGTCCGCGTAGTCTAGACTCATTTATTATTTTTCGTTTCCTTGATTTGGATATCGCCGAGAGTTACCCGCGCACATGGTTATCGTATAGTTTTTGTATAGCTTCAAAGAAAGAAAAGAATCACGACGTCCATCGGACGTAACAACAGATTCGAAAAATATGAGTTAAAATTAAATATTAATAGATGATAATTTATTACAACGAAAATAAATGTGCTTATTCAAAAAAAGTGAAAGTATGATATTAATGTAAGTTTAGAACTGCGTCCAACGAAAGTAAGCTTTACTATAAAAGCAAACATCGTCGTAGATTGAATTAGTAATTTAATATATATAATATATGCTAGAGGTTTCGTTATTACGATTGAGTGAAAATAAGTGTGCATATATTACGTATGTATTAATTTTAAAATTTGTATTATTGTTTATGTTTTTATGTACCTATGCTTTTTAAAAATTTAAGTGTCTATTAAATTATCATAAAAATTATATGATAAAAGTATATTATTATTTTTTATAAAATTTGGAAAATCTTTGTAAGAAAGACATATACATTAATATTTTACAAACACATAATTAATGTAAATATGTAATACGAAAAAATTCTAACATATAAATTATTTATTGATAATTCATGGTTATCTCTGTGAGATTCTGAAGAAAAAAGTGTCGCCATGAATAGCGAATGCCATGAAACACATACGGCGCATGCATATAACGATATAGAAGTATTTCTGAAAAATACATTTTCTAACAATTTTATCATATAGGGCTAAATTTTGCATTAAATATGCTTTAAGTTTTGCTGTAAACTAAATTTTAAAATTTTCAAAATTGAGAGGGGGAGGGATTTTGAAAAATGACATTTCGAAAAATTTGATTACACTGTTATAAAGTATATTCAAAACCATAAAACTTTTATTCGAAACTTTCTTTTGTATCTTTTATCATATTGACGGTCAGAAATATAAAAATCGATTTTTTTTCAAAAGGCTGCTTCATCTTCTTAATGGTCGTATGGACACGTATGAAATAATACGTATCTCTTATCTTATATCTCCTTGAGCTAGATACTAGAGGCGTGCAAATCTGCTCTCACTCCCGCTCGTTCCCGACAGCGAGACTGGATTCTCGAGACTCAGATTATCGGGAGCGCTGTTATCGAGAATAGAAGCTCGGGACTCGCTCGTTCCCGAGCTTCTATTCTCGATAACAGCGCTCCCGATAATTTGAGTCTCGAGAATCCAGTCTCGCTGTCGGGAACACTGAAATATATAAGTGTAGCTAATAAAGACTTTAATAATTTTGACTCAGACTGTATTAAACAAGGACAGAGCGATACCTTGACATGCTCTCTCTCGTCACGCACCGACAGGCCCAGCGCTCATTCCGGTTAATATATATTTCAATGGTCAGGAACGAGCGGGAGTGAGAGCAGATTTGCACGCCTCTACTAGATACACCTACATCATATCTAAAGTGTAGTCATCAAAAGCCATATTCATCAAAATCGGAATGGGATACTTGCGATTATTTTCTTGTCAGTGATTTATAATAGTGCATTATATTAATAATATAAAATTATTGTTGTTTAATATTTTTTTTTAATATTTTTCTTATTTTATTTGAATATTTTATTTTATTAAATATTTCTTATTAAAAATAAAAAAGTAAATATTTACAATTACATTAGAAATAGTATATTTCGTTAAAGTTCATTTGTTAATAATTTTTCAATAAATAATGAGCGATGATTGAAACTTTTTACATATTATTCTTAAGGATATGATAATCAAGTCGGGATAAAGAAGTATAAAAGATAGACGCAACTTCCTATCAATATTATTTGGTGCTCTCTGGTTGAGTCTGTTCAATATTTCCCCTGTAATAATATCGAATTAAAAACTGTAAGAAGTGTGCTATTAGTGGAAACTGCTGATCTGCCAATCAAAAGTAAGTTTTTAAACTTTGTTCAATTTAATGCAGACTATGGTTACACTTCACGTTATTGTAAAGGTCAAAATTTTCACGTTTCAATTATTCCAAGAGGTTCAGTACATATTTATCGTTACGAAAATGAATTAAATTTAAGATCTTCAAATGAATGTATTGAATATGCTAACAGAGCAAGTCCCGATAATCCTGTCTTGAGTATAAAGGAACACACTGCTTTTTCAAATCTTATGTCAGATTTTATCGGAGGAATTGGGATTGATAGAATGCATTGCGTGAATGGCGGTGTCGCGAAAAAGATGTTATTACTAGTTTGATATTAAATTTCGAGCTTTTCCGTTTTCTTTGTATGCTGTCATTGATGTCATTAATAGAAGGCTTATGACAATCAAACTGTCAAAATATATGCATCGTATGCCGCGTTATGTACAAGACATTTACTCTACTGGAAAGCATTAGAATTGAAAACATGGCTTTCATTATTCTGTTCCACTTGTCAAGAGAATTTTAAGACAAGATTATTTCAATCATTATCTTCTTCTTGTAGTAGCAATATCCATATTAAATTCCGAACAAATCATTTTCCATGATAAATATTGCTCAAGATTTTTTAAATAAATTTGTGCGTGAATTAGAACATTTATATGAATTGCAATTATGTTCGATTAATATCCCTCAACTACGGCACTTACCCAACAACGTTCTAAAAATCGTAGTTTTATGAGCTTTCTCTTGCTTTGAATACGAGAATTTAAATGGTAAACTTTTAAAATTGGTGGAATAAAACGTGCCATATTGATGAAACAAATTACGACAGCTTATGACTAGTTTATAAGAAATGATTAGATTAATAAATGAAATACCAAGAGGTCCCGTTTATACATTTTGCTTAAGTAAAAATAAATATTTCCAAATTGCTACAGTGTTGATGCTTATAAGAAATTACAGAGATTACAAATATTATTATTACTGCAATGTACAATACAAGAATTCCTGAAACGGTCTCATGGTGGTATTCTATACATATTTTACATTATTAAAAAATAACTGCTTATATGTGTCGCAAATGTATAAAGCAGATTTACAGACAAAGTTTTCTGTTGTGTAATAAATATATAAATAATGAAGGTCAAATGCAATTCATTGCTTTATTAAAACTATTCATCAGAATTGCAATGAAGAAAAAGACATTACGCGATTGTACAAAAAATTGCGATTGTGTATTTGTTGTTCGTGATGATTATAATACAACAGATATTAATTCTTTTTTTACAAAAATATCACAAAACAGATAAGTTTATAACTATTCCTATTGAAACTTTAAAATGTGTATACGTATATATGAAAATCGATAATCAAATGTATAGAATTGTCTATTAAAAAAGGACTAGAATAGTATAATTTTTGATGTATATTTATTGTCCATTTTATTATATTCTAACATTAATTGCATTAGTTTGAAATAATAAAAATTATTCTCGATTTGTAAATCGAGTATTAATATATTTTTATGCTGAAAATTTTAATAAAATTTGAAGGTTTAAAAGAAATAAAGAGGTAGGAGTTGTAAAAACAAAAATAGGAGAATTCAATTTAAATAAAACGATTATATGTGAAATCTAAAATTACAAGAAGGAATTTTTATTTTTATAGAGAGATAGAAAAGTTAAAGCAAAAACTTATTATTTGAAAATCAAGATGCCTACTTATTTTGAAGATGATATTGTCATTGCGGGTATTTCAGGTAATTATACCGATCTCAAGTGGTGTTGTGGCATAACACCAATTGTATTATAAGATGGATGTTTGTAATACATCGATATTTTCCTAGGCCGTTTCCCTGAATCGTCAAACATTGAAGAATTTAAGGAAAATTTAATGAAAGGGACGGACATGGTCACTGAGGACGAGCGACGTTGGAAACCGGGCCTTTACGGTTCACCTTCTAGATTTGGCAAACTTAAAAATCTTCACAGTTTCGACGCTTCTTTCTTCAAGATATCTCCTAAACAAGCGCACGTAATGGATCCGCAACTTCGCATTATGTTAGAAGTGACACATGAGGCATTGATTGACGCTGGTGTCAATCCTTCCACCCTGAAAAAATCGCGTACCGGGGTGTTCATTGGCGTTTCCACTTCCGATGCGAATGATTTTTGGAAAGCAAAGCCGGACGGTAAGTACATTTTGAAAACTTAATGTGAAAATTTTTGTCCGTTAAAATCATATTATGAAACAATATTCTTAAATAGTTAAACCAATTTTTAATTATTTAATCTTACAAATGTAAGAAACAAGATTAAGAAACAAGATTATATATATATATATATATATATATATATATATATATGAAAATTTACATTAAAATCATATTATAAAGAGATATTCTGTAGTTAAAACAGTTTTGAAATATTTAATATTAAAAATGTATGAAATATACGTAAAAATGCATAAAGAATGATAAATTCTTTATATTGAAATATTACACAATTGGAAAAGCATATATAAGATTTTGAAATAAATATACAATTAATTAAAACATTACTTTTGCACAAGAACATATATAAGTTTAAAAGTTAGATTTACAATATCTTATACATGATATTTATATTAATGTCATATTATTTAATAAAATTAATATAAATGTTAAAATTGGCAAGTAAGAGTTAAGGCGTGGTAATTTGAAAACAATAGAAAAAAATTTTTTTCTTTTTTATTAATGTAAATAAGAACTATGAATAATAACTAATAATAACTTATTAATAATAATCATAAAAAGGAAAAAAGAGTCTGGACGATATTAAATTACGTTTGTGCTCTTTGCTATCTATATTATGATCTTTAAAGTGAAATTTATTTATACCAAGCAACGATTTACATATTCTCAATTCGTTTATTTTTGTTTCTCTTTCTGTTTGTTTTTATTTTAATTTAATGTTCTTCTATCACCAATGAGAAGGATCACAGAACATCGGAACATTAATTCTATTATATTTCTTTAACATGTAAAATTTCATTGCTTATTACATATCATTTACTGCATACACTCTCTAATGGCCCCCATTTTCTTTCTTATTAATTAATTTTATTAATTAAATTAATTCAAAGTAAACATGATGAGAGAACTCAGTTAAATAGTTGCCTTTAATAATGCCGTAATGATCGAGGTATATAAGAGGTTCTCTCTTCTACTCTAATTATTATATAATGTTATATGGTAATACATATATACATATAAGACAGAGAAATGTATTTTCGAAGAAATAAAATGTGAGGAATAGAAGTTAAAAGATTATGAGAGGAAGGTTTCGAAGTAGTACAGAAGCTAAGCGGAAGAGATGTAGAGAATCAGAAACAAGCCCAACAGAATAAAATTCAGAATTCTAGATATGATATAAGATATAAAGAGTTATACACGATAGGAATACTAGAATATTCAAGAAAACAAGGTCAGAAAGATTTTCAAAAGATCATAGCGAGATTTACGTATGGAAACGAAGAACTCCGGAATAAATTTTAGCGTAAACAGGAGAAGAAACTGTGTAGAATATGTAGAATACAGTAGAAACATTAGAGTACTTAGCAACAAATTGTACAGAAAATACAAGGAATTATAAAAGAATGAGTTAAATTTTAGGAGAAAAGGGAGAGAGAATTAGTTGGATGAAGATACTTCTAACGTTAAGAAAAGAGAATAAAACTAAAGAAATTATTAAAGACAATCTAGAAATAATTAAAATTATTTAGCATAAGAAACAACATTGTATAAAATAAGCATATTATGAAGTTCGCAGTGTACATATTATGTAAAACCCCATCAATGCCGAAAGGCAAGAAATAAATAAATCTATCTATACATATCAACATATATAGTGTATATAATATATATTACATTATACTAAATACACATTTATCAAAATTTCAATTTTTGCTACAAGAACACTTTAAACTTCAGTCAAGACATCCTTTGAGTAAGCTAAAAAAAATTATCGTCTATAAATTATCTCTTTGTAGGATATGAATGGCTTGGAAGTAGCATAGCAATGATGGCAAACAGAATCTCTTACACTTTCGATTTAATTGGACCCAGCTTTTCGGTGGATACACTCTGTTCTTCATCTTTGACTGCTATGTATCAGGCAGTCGTGGCGATACGCACTGGCGATTGCGACGCAGCGATCATTGGCGGATTGAATATTGTGCTTAATCCGGTTCACTATCTTCATTATCATAAAAAGAATATGCTATCCATAGAAGGTAAATGTAAATCATTCGACATCTCAGCTGACGGTTACGTGAAAGCCGAAGCAGTGGTCGCAATATACCTGCAGAAAATGACAGACGCGCGCAGAGTATATGCTACTGTAGTGAACACGGCGATAAACGCGGACGGCTACAAGCCCGAAGGTATCATGTATCCGAGTGGTGACATTCAGTACCTGATGTTGCAGAAAGTATACAATGAGGTGAATATTGATCCCAAAGACATAGCTTACGTGGAGGCGCATGGTAGCGGTACCAAAGCGGGCGATCCGGAAGAGCTCGGTGCCATCGATAAGTTATTTTGCAAAAACAGGAAGACACCGTTGTTAATCGGCTCCGTTAAATCAAATATGGGACACGCAGAACCTACCAGTGGACTGTGCGCGATCGCCAAGGTGCTGATTGCGATGGAAACCGGTGTGATTCCGCCGAATCTGCACTTTACTATTCCAAATCCAAAGATTCCCGCGTTGACCGAGGGACGTATTCGCGTAATTGACAAAACTACGCCATGGAACGGCGGTCTTGTGGGTATCAATTCATTTGGCGCCGGTGGTACGAATTCGCACGTCATTCTGCGCAGCAATTCGAAGGTAAAAGTGTCATTGGATACCGTTGAGCAGCTATTGCCGAAGCTGATCGCCGCATCGGGCCGTACAAAAGAAGCTGTACAGGTATTACTGAACAAGGCAAACGAGCATCGACAAGACAATGAGTTTTTATCTCTACTGTACTCCGTGCACAGTGATAACATATCGAATCACAACATTCGTGGCTATGAAATACTCGCTTATGATAGTACGCGCGAGATTGTCGAGGCAAATTATGACGAGAAACGTCCCGTTTGGTTTTTATTTTCCGGTATCAATACTCAGTGGCCGGGTATGGGACGCGAATTGCTTGATATCGAAACGTGCCAGCGTAGTTTACAACGATGCGCGGATGTATTAAAGGAACACGATGTTGATCTAATGAATATCATCATTAACGGTACCGATGAAACATACGAGAACGTACTAGTTGCTACCGTGTCAATCGTGGCCATTCAAATCGCTCTCGTCGATATGTTAATATTTATGGGCGTGCGACCAGACGGTATAATTGGACACTCCCTTGGCGAAATAAGTTGCTCGTATGCCGATGGCGCGTTTACTCTAGAGCAAACGATTTTGGCAGCCTATTATAGAGGCAAGTCGATCATAGAATCCGATTTGGAACCAGGCGCTATGGCGGTGGCAAATTTGAATTGGAAGGAAGTCAAGAAGATGTGTTTTACCGATATCGTTCCAGCCTGTCATAATTCCGCGGATTTGGTTACCATTTCTGGTCCTCCCTTATCTGTGAAAAAATTCGTAGAGGAACTGAAGAGCAAAGATGTCTTTGCCAAAATGATCAAATGCTGTGGCGTTGCTTATCACAGCAAATACATTGCTCCAGCTAAATCCAAATTTCGCGCTTCCCTCGATATGATTGTGCCAAAGCCAAAGAAAAGATCTATCAGATGGATTTCTAGTTCGGTATCCGAAACCGCATGGGATAGCCCACTCGCACAATTTTGTTCACCGAAGTATCACGTGAACAATATGCTGTCACCTGTGCTTTTTCAGGAGGCGATCGCGCATATCCCGAACAATGCGATAACCATCGAAATCGCGCCACATTGCTTGCTACAGACGATCCTGCGTAAATCCCTACCATCCACGGTGACTAATATCGGTCTCCAAAAGCAGAATCATTCAAATAATTTGATCTTTTTACTATCTAATGTGGGAAAGATGTACACAGCCGGCGCGCAACCCGACATCTCTAAATTGTATCCGTCAGTCAGTTTTCCCGTCAGTCGCGGAACACCGATGATTGGATCATTGATCAAATGGGACCACTCTGCTACATGGACGGTGCCCGATTTGAAGCATCAGATGAAAGAATCGTCCGGAGAGCATGTTGTAGAGATAAATTTATCGAGAGAAACAGACGCATATTTAATGGGACACCAAATAGACGGGCGATTTATTTTCCCAGGTGCCGGCTTCATATTCATGGTTTGGCAAATCTTTGCGAAACTACGAGATACCGATTTCGAGCGACTATCAGTAATCTTTGAGAACGTATGGCTTCAGCGCATTACCTTTTTACCGGAGAATAAAACAATCAAATTTTTCATAAAACTTCTCGAGGGAAAGGGAGATTTTGAGATCCTCGAAGCGAATACCATTGTAGCCAGCGGGAACATCCGCGCTGCTGAGGCTATCGAGATAAATCAGCTGAACTTACCACCGCTCCCGATACCGCCTACCGAGCTTGTATTGAATACGGAGGATATTTATAAGGAATTGAGATTACGTGGATACGAATACAATGGTATTTTCAAAGGATTAAAATGCTGTGACATTTCTTTCACCGTTGGCGAGTTACATTGGTATAATGAATGGTCTTCGTATATTGATAACATGTTTCAATTTAAAATGTTGTCAAACGACCGGAGATTAGTTTATGGCTCCAAGTGTCGTTACGCCATGATCAATCCCGTTCTTCATAAACGAATGATCAATGAGTTACCGAAGAACGGCGGATTGCCGATATATCACTATAAAAATGTCAATATCGTTAGATCAGGCGGTATTGAAATAAGAGATATGAAACCTACCGCACCTCAGCGACAGCAGAAGACTAAACCCAAATATGAACGTTACGTTTTTGTTTCTTATGAAAACTCGCGCAGCTTGGTCTTGAAAGATCCAAAGAGACAAAAGATTCACATACTTACTGTACTATTACAAATTGTATGTGAAAATGTAACGACATCGAGAATCAAGGCCGTGGAAGTTGCGGATAATCGAGCAGCGGAAGGGCTTTTGGCGCCGCTTGTACACGATATTCTTTCTTGCGAACCCTTCGTCACTGTAAGTACTCGTTACATAATTTTAATAACTGCAGTCGACTTAAAGAAATGAACAGGAATCTTGCATAAATAGTCTCGAGCGATTTATAATATAAGATACACATTTTTTTAATATATATACAATTATCGCAAATGCAAATTATGATATATAAAAAAACCTTTTTTTTTTATATGCACGGCGTTCTAAATGCGTGTGAATCTATCATTTTTATCGTTTTAGGTTGATTTACAAGTAGCCGTCAGTTCCGCATGCGATTATACGACAAGTTTCAATCAAAGGGGCATTAATATTAATGTAATTAAATGGGATGTGAACGATACATTCCCAGCTCAGAATATGCACCTCATCATAGCAGCGGAAGTTCTCTCTGGCCGATCTCTCATCGTTCTCAAAAATTTAGCGGCTACCTTAAGTTCTAATTGCTTTATTCTTTTAGAGGAGACTGGTATATTCGACTTAAAGATTGCACTAAAGGAGGCGAATCTGATGTTGATTGGTAAACAAATCGACTCCTCGGGAAAGAGTTATTTCTTATTGAGAAAGCAAAAAGTGAGGAAAGAACCGATCTTAATAGAGATCACAGGAAATGATTTCTCATGGTTAGCAAGTGCGAAAGCAGCATTGAGAAAATTCGACAGTGAAAATCAAGATGTACTTTTTGTATCTCAAATCGACAAATTACTTGGTACTCATACATGTTTATATATAATTTTTGAAATAAAATTTCGTGTTTAAAAGTATTTATTTAAAAATCTTTTTTTCGAGCTTTATCCGAGAATTGATCAACGAATCATTAGAGATCTTGTTCTTTTTTATTTTCAGGTCTAGTCGGATTCATAACCTGCATGCGGCGCGAGATGGCAAACGTGCGTTACGTTTTCATCCAGGACAATAATGCTCCCAAATTTGATTTATTCTCGCAATTCTATGCGGAGCAATTAGAGAAAGAATTAATGGCTAACGTATTGAAAGATGGTCAATGGGGTAGTTATCGGCACTTGCAATTAGATCAAGATAACTACATGGAAGTAGAGCACGCCTATGTGAATACATTGACGACAGGAAATTTAAATAGTTTAGAATGGATTCAAAGTCCGTTAACGCATTGTCAGAGCAAATATCTAAATTCACTTTGTAATGTGTACTATGCGTCATTAAATTTCAGGCAAGTTTCAACGAGAGTCACTTCTTGCTCTCGACTGAAATTATAAGAATAATGTATTATCACGTTGAAAAATATTTATTGATAAATTTTATACTAACAGGGATATTCTGCTGGCGACTGGGAAACTATCAACGGATGCTCTTTCATCGTTAGGGGTTGCTACAGAAGACTATGTATTAGGATTTGAGTTCTCCGGGACAGACGCAGACGGCTGTAGAGTTATGGGTTTATTAGACAAATCTAGAGGTTTGGCGACCACCGTGTTGCCGGATTCCGGTTTTCTTTGGAAGGTACCTGACAAATGGACATTGGAACAGGCGGCGACAATACCGGTCGCTTATGTGACCAGTTACTATGCTCTGTTTATACGAGGTCGATTGATAGCGGGTGAAAACGTGTTGATTCACTCTGGTGCGGATGCCGTCGGCCTAGCGGCGATCATCATCGCTCTGCATGCTGGCTGCACCGTCTTCACCACTGTCAGCACAGAGAGAAAGCGATTGTATCTCAAGAAGACCTTTTCGCAATTGACCGACAAGCACATTGGCAATTCCCGAGATACGAGTTTTGAACAGCTGATTTTGGACGAAACCCGAGGACATGGGGTCGATGTAGTATTGAATTCACTGTCAGAAGAGAAACTGCATGCTAGTGTACGGTGCCTCGCGAAGGATGGTCGCTTCCTCGATATTGGGAAGTACGACATGTTGAATGGCAATCGCGTGGATATGTCTATGTTTTTAAAGAATACTTCTTATCATGGTATACTTTTAGAATTGTTATTCCAAAATATCGAGGATAAGCGAAAAACGATTAGACTAATCTCGGAGGGAATTGAGAATGGTGTAGTACGTCCATTACCGACGACCGTATTTTCGAAGCAAAGCCTCGAGGAAGGATTTAGATTTATGACGACAGGCAAGCATATTGGCAAGGTATTGCTGAATATTCGAAACGAAGAGCCGCAGAAATGCATGTTGCCGAGAACGTTGCTAAGAACAGTAGCGGCCATACCACGTACTTATATGTATCCAGACAAGTCGTATGTGTTGATCGGTGGTCTCGGAGGATTCGGTTTGGAATTGGCCAATTGGATGATCACCCGCGGCGCTAGATTCATCGTTCTCGTGTCACGTACTGGAATACGCACTGGTTATCAGACGTCTCGCGTTCAACATTGGCGCAATAATGGCATCAAAGTCATCATCTCTGCGACAGATATCACGACGTTATCGGGCGCCGAATGTTTAATCGACGAGAGTAATCGGTTGGCTCCAGTAGGTGGTATATTTAATCTGGCCGTCGTTCTACGTGACGCTTTGTTTGAGAACCTACAAGTGGCCGATTTCGAGACTGTAACCTTGCCAAAAGTCAATGGTACGAGGAATCTGGACGTGGTATCGAGAAAGTCTTGTCCATCATTGGATCATTTTGTCGTGTTCTCGTCCATATCGTGTGGCCGCGGCAATGCCAGTCAATCCAATTATGGTCTCGCAAATTCAGCTATGGAGAGAATAATGGAGCAAAGACATACTGCTGGTTTGCCCGGTCTCGCTATTCAATGGGGTATTATAGGAGATGTCGGTTTGTTTGTTGGTGAGACATTTTTCTATTTCTTTTTATGAGATTCAATGGGAATATTTTTGATATATAGGCGGAATTTATAAAATGAAAAGGAACAATGTGATCCAAAAAAGGATCGAAGATCCTTGATATATAAAAAATATTTCCATTTTATCCTTTAAAAAGTATCCACATAGCCAATATAATGGTATGACTTTTTGAAGATAATTTATTATATTATTTATTTTTATTAATAGAGACATTAACAACTTTTTATTGCAAGAAATATATAAAGAAATAATTGTAGAGATACTATTAATGGGACATAATTGCAAACTAATAACAATAACGTTATATTATTAAAATAAGAGAACAAATTATATATTTAAATATATAAAATACTTTGGCCAGATCATCGAAGTGAACAGTAATCATTTTTTACATTCGATATCATTACATGATGCTCTGACTTTTACAGATACAGAGAAAAATAAGAACATTGGTATAAGATATGTTTTACCGCAACGTGTGACCAGCTGTCTTGAGACCATAGACGTTTTTCTTCAACAACCATACCCAGTATTATCGTCTATGGTGATAGCCGAGAAACACAAATTTGCAAATAACGACGATAAAGTTGATATCATCCAAATCATTGCCAATATCCTTGGTATTGAAAACATCTCGGCAAATATCAATGACAGCTTCGACAACCTCGGCATCGATTCGCTAAGCTATACGGAGATAAAACAGATTCTTGAAAGAGAATATGGTATCTTATTATCGTTCCGAGAGATGTATGTCTTAACGTTAAGTAAATTATTAGATTTATTAGCGAAAAACGATGTGTCTCACGATCCTTCAACAAGTTAAAAGAGTACAAAGATGATCGCAAATCTACAGAGAGAGATATATTCTTTAATTTTTTTAAATATTTTTTCCTTAGCACTTTTTTCTAACATGTGAATTACAATAATGATTGTATTTTAATGTAATTTATGATAATTGTAAATACTTATACTTCTAAATTGATTATATGATTTTGTTAAAAGAATTATTTTTTTGTTTATACATGTGCTTAATACATTATGAATATTTAAATAAGTCATAAATAATAAATCTGTAATATTCAAAATAAGAGATGTTAGACAGAAAAGGTAAAGATTAATGCTATACGATGCCATTGGCAGAAATATTTCAAAAAACTAAGTCCTCTCATAATAAGTTCATGAAATTGGCCAAAATTGCCATTTTTGGACTGTTTAACCACAAATTATTTAAATTCTGAAAACGTACTAAGGAAATTCTGTAAACACATTCGTTTTCAGCGTCAAAAAATCAATTAGATTCACTTGCTCTGCATTTTATAACTGACCTTCGCAGGCTTGTGTTATCAATAAAAAATATATATACTATAATTTTGTCATATTAGATATTTATATATTATAACAATTATATTATTATATATTATGGCAATTAATAATTTGCCTCTTTGATTGACGCTTTGATTGAATTCTTTTTATTTAGCGGATTTCTGTGATATTTTACATTTTTTATGTTTTTCGAGTCGCTTTTTACAAATCCGAAGTCAAATTTCAAAAATTCAAAATGACGGATCCAATATGGTAGTCAGAATTAAAACCATCAAAATATGTATAAATACGAAAAGAAACATATTTTTATTAGTTGTTAGAAATCTGGTGCCAATTCGAAACATTTTAAAGAGCAGTTCCAATACAGACACCATAAAAAAGAAACAAATGTATGTATACAAGTATGAAAAAAATAAGAGTTATAAAATTCCGAAAACATCTACTATGTTTTTGGAAACTCCATTGTTACATAATCAAAGATCTTTCGCGATCGAGTGATCGATTGATCGCGGATAACATATGTATAGAAAAAAAAATTTTACAATAAACAAGTAGTTCACAGTAAACAAGTAATTTGTTTATGAGAAAAAAATCTAGCCTGCGGAAAATTATACTTTGTTATACATATACATATAGAGTGATAATATTATAAAATATATTATCACTTCATATGTATATCAAAGTATAATTTTTTACAGAACATAATATAATCAGATAATATATTTATATACTTTGATATATAAAGAATGTTTGGTAAAATTTTCAGCCTCTAATATTAAATACTTTTCGAGGAAACAAATCTTATAAAAAAAATCATCTTTTTGCAGAATTATTTGTTTATAAATAATTATAAATGAACAATTGGATACAAGAACTATAGAGACGTAAAGTAAGTATTAGTACATCAGGAAAATGTAAAATCATATTTAATTTCATTAAATTATAAATTTTATATAGTAAAAATGAAAAAGGAAAAGTACTTCCCACTGCTGGTCAAAAGGTTAATTCTCTCGTATGAGAAAAATAATATGTTTTTATCTACTAAAACTGAAACTAGACGAACAAGGAAAAGTCTCTTTAACAGATCCTGTATGGTAGTCAGAATTAAAACCATCGAAATATACTATATAAATGCGAAAAGAATATTTCATAAGTTATTAGAAATCTGGTGCCAATTCCATAAATTTCAAAGAGCTAATCCAATACAGACTTCATAAGAAAGAAAGGTTATGAAAGTGTAGAGATAAGAAAAATACGAGCTATAAAATTAAACGTTGAAGGACAATAATTTATTGCAACGAACTAAAATTGTTGTGCTTATACATCAAGGGCATGACATTAATATAAGATAATTTTAGAAATGCGTCCAACGTACATGTCCATCGGATCACGTACGCATTACTATAAAAGCATTTATCGTTGTGGATCAAACGAGCAGTTTAATATATATAGTGTATCAACGGTTTTGTTCTATTACGATTGTTTGAATAAAAATAAGTATGCATATATTATATAAATTAATTTTAAAAGTTCTTTTTTTATTATTGTTCATGCTGTTATATCTATGCTTATTACCTATGCTTTTACCTATGCTTATAGCTATGCTTTTTTTAAAATTTAGATGTCTCTTTATTAAATTCATAAAAATATCATAAAAATTATATGATGAAAGTATACTATTTTTTATAAACTTGAAATATATTTGTAAGAAGGACATATATATTAATATTTTACAAATACGTAAATAATATAAATATGTAATATGAAAAAAATTATAATATATAAATTATTTATCGGTAATTCATGGTTATCTCTGTGAATTTCTGAAAAAAAATGTATCATGAATAATAAGCCCGTCATGAAACACATAGATGAATGGCAGTGTATAGCGATATAGCGATACAGAAGTATTTCTGAGAAGTGTTTTTGAATACAACTTTACCAATGCTGAATTTTGCATTAAATGTGCTTTAAGTTTTGCTATAAAAGAAATTTCCAAATTTTCAAAATTGGGAGGGGTGAGGGGGATTTCGAAAAATATAACGTTATCGAAAAAATCTGATTACACTGTTATAAAGTACATTCAAAACTATAAAACTTTTATTGGAAATTTTTTTGTATCTTTTATCGTTTCGATGGTATTCGCTCAGAAATATAAAAACCGATTTTTTTCAAAAGAGTCATTCATTCCCTTAACCGTAACGGCCGTATGGACACGTATAAAAGAATTCGTTTTTTATTTTGATCCAGACTACAACATATCCAAAGCTCATCAAAATCGGAGGGGGACTCTTTCGATTCTTTCCTTGTCAGTAATATTATTTATAATGTGCATGATATTAATAATATAAAAACTGTTGTTTTTTAACATTTTTCTTATTTTACTTCAAAATTTTATTAAATATTTCTTGTTAAAAATAAAAAAATAAATATTTGCAATTATATTAGAAATAGTACATTTCATTTGTTCTTTTGTTAATAAGTTTTTTAATAAATAATGAGCTATTAAAACTTTTTACATGTTTACATTCAAGGACATTAAGCAGGGATAACAAAAGAAGTATAAAAAAGAGACGTAACTTCGTATCAAGATTATTTAGGCATTCTCTGTGTGTGTGATTCTGCTCTCAATATTTCTTCTATAAAAGTCTTCATATCAAATATCATATACAAAAGTCTTCATATCATATACAAATTCTTACTCTTAATCTCTAATTCTTATTCTTAATCTTATAAGAGTTTAGTAAATACATTTGTAGCGTTTGTTGTTGTATGCTTAAATTTAGAAATAAGCATAACCGAATTAAAAAGATTATCATTACTAAAAAGCTTGTAGATTGGCGTTCGATAAATGAATTTTAATCATCTCAATCATAAAAAATTAGTGAATCAAAGAATTAAAAACAGAAATAGTGTGGCAGATAGGCTTTTTCCTGATTAAGTCACTCAAATAAGTTTTGAACAGTAAGTTTTTCTTATATTCTAAGAAAATTAGTGTAAAATTAAAAAAGTGGTTAATTAATTTTTTTTTTAATATTTTTAAAATATAATTATTCATTGTGTACTTGTCCTTTTATATATTAAAACATTATGATAGAAACTTCAATAAAAATAAAGCTATACAATGAATGTAATTCAATTCCAATAAAACGATTATATGTGTAATCTAGGTCTAAAATTAGAAGAAAAAATTTTTGTTTTTACAGAGAGATAGAAAAGTTAGTTTAGTCTGAGCAAAATCGAATTATTTGAAGATCAAGATGTCTTCTTATTTTGAAGGTGACATTGTCATTGCGGGCATTTCAGGTAATTATACCTGTCTCGAATGGTTATGATACAATCACAATTTTATTATAAGATGGATATTTGTAATACATCGATATTTTTCCAGGCCGTCTGCCTGAATCATCAAACATTGAAGAATTTAAGGAAAATTTAATGAAAGGCATGGACATGGTCACTGAGGACGAGCGACGTTGGAAACCGGACCTTTACGGTTTACCTTCTAGATTTGGCAAACTTAAAAATCTCGACAGTTTCGACGCTTCTTTCTTCAAAATATCTCCTAAACAAGCGCATATAATGGATCCGCAGCTTCGCATTATGCTGGAAGTGACATATGAGGCTTTAATTGACGCTGGCGTCAATCCTTCCACCCTGAAAAAATCGCATACCGGTGTGTTCACTGGTGTTTACTCTTCGGATGCGAGTGATTTTTGGAAAAGAAAGCCGGACGGTAGGTACATTTTAAAAATTTATCGTGAAAATTTTTATCTGTTAAAAATCACATTATAAAACAATATTCTTAAATAGTTAAATCAATTTTTAAATATTAAATCTTACAAATGAAAGAAACAAAAGATTATGAAAAATTCCATTAAAATCATATTTTTAAAAGATATTCTTATGTAGTTAAATCAATTTTTAAATATTTAATATTACAAATGTAAGATAT
Source organism: Camponotus vicinus (assembly GCF_025532165.1). NCBI lineage: Eukaryota > Metazoa > Arthropoda > Insecta > Hymenoptera > Formicidae > Camponotus > Camponotus vicinus. Next base: position 15,158,022 of record NW_028141977.1, read on the forward strand.
ATATACGAAAAATACATAAAAAATACGTGATAAATTCTTTATACAGAAATATTTTTTTACACAATTGGAAAAGTATATAAAATATATAAGATTTTGAAATAAATATGCAATTAAATAAAAGATTAGTTTTTCACAAGTACATAGGTAAGTTTAAAAATTAGATTTGCTATATTTGGTAAATGATGTATGCATTCATATTATTTAATAAAATTAATATAAGTATTAAAATTGTGGTAAGTAAGAGCTAAGGCGTGGTAATTTAAGCACAATGGGAAAAAACACTATTTTCTTTTTTATTAATATAAATAATAACTAATAATAACTTATAAATAATAAAAAATGATGGTTTTAAATCACGTTTGTGCTCTTTGTCATCTATTTTATGACCTATAAAGTAAAAGGACCCTGCACTAATTTAATGGAAAATGACATTCTGTTGAATTGTATGAATTTTTGATAAGTTTTAGATAAAGACATTTTTCAAAAGTCTCAATGAGTACAATTCTCTAAAATGGACAGTTTCGGCGCTGTTGAGAACGTTGCCTTCGTACTTATGCGACTAATGATACAGGAAAAAATTTTTCTTATAATTTTAAATTTTATTTACAAACTATATTAAATATTTATGTGTAATATATATAGATTGTTAAACACACACATTCCCACACATATCCCTCATACACACATATGCAGCAATACAATATATAGAGGATGGGACAATAACTGTTATCATCTTAACTTCGAATCTATAAGGTGTAGAAGAAAATTTGTGCAACCAGATTTGCACAGTACAAAAGGGGTTTATGCACAAAGTAATCAAAAGAATCAATTGATATAAAGAAAACACATAATTATTTTTTTAAAAATGCAGCTGCCTTCATAATTTTTTACGTGGAATATTGCGAGGAATCGATTTATATATAAAAAAATTAGGATGATTTCATTTAAAATAATGAAAATAACCTTGATATCTCCGAAGTGCCTCCACCTGGAAAAATTATTATTGCCATGTCATAATCCCATTGCAAATTTATATATTTTTTTTTAAAACAATTATGTGTTTTCGTTACAATTGATTCCTTCCATTATTCTACACGTAAAAGAATTAAGATAATATAATTGAAAAATAAATATTTTATGAGATATTTTTTATGTTTTATGTAAAATTTTATCAACTGAAAGTACATAAAAGTATTGAGATAAAATAATCAAAAAATAAATATTTTATGAGGTATTTTTTATAGTTTATGTAAAATCTTATCAACTATAGTTTATGTAAAATCTTATCTTATCAACAAAAGTATAAAATATCTCATAAACTTCAATTTTTTACTATTCTACCTTCATAATTTTTTACGTGGAATATTGCGAGGAATCGATTTATATATAAAAAAATTAGGATGATTCCATTTAAAAATGAAAATAACCTTGATATCTCCGAAGTGCCTCCACCTGGAAAAATTATTATTGCCATGTCATAATCCCACCGTGTAATTTTAATTGCCCAAATTTTCCTCGAAGTCGTATAGATTCGAAGATATTTAAGGTGGTAATAGTTATTGCCTCACTCTGCATAGATGTGTTGTTGTATAAGTGTGTGTGTGGGGGGGGGGGGTATAAAGGAGTGTGTGTTAAGAATCTACATATATTACATATATATAACTTTTAATATACTTACTAAGTATAAGGAAACATTGCCCGTATCATTAGTCACATACGTACGAAGGTAATGATCTAAGGTCAGCATCGAAATTGTCCATTTTCAAGAGTTGTACCCATTAAGACTTTTGATCAGAATGTCTTAATCTTAAAAAATTAATACATTAAAAATTTAGCTAATTCGTCAAAAAACCGTTTTCCATTAAATTAGTGCAGGGTCCTTTATTTATACTAACCAACTATTTACATATTCTCGACTCGTTTATTTTTGTTTTCTCTTTTTTTTAATTTAACGTTCTTTTATCACGAGTGAGAAAGATTCATAGAGGATCGAAATGTATGATTAATTATTATTATGTTATTTTAACATATAAACTTTAATATATAAAATTTTATTAATTATTACATCCCGCCTACTGCGTCTAGGCTCTAATGGCTCTTTTTTCTTTTCATGATTAGTTAATTTTATTAATTTTATTAATTTATTTAAAGTAAATATGATGAGAGAATGCAATCAGTTAAATTGTTACCTCAATAATACTGCGTCTTGGCGATCGAGCTATATAAGAGGTTCTTGTACAATAAATAGTATATAATATTATATTATAATTCATATTCATATGCAAATACATTGTAATGCATATACATTTAGCAAAATTTCAATTTTGGCTCCAAGAATATTAAAACTTCAATCGAATAAAATATCTTTCGAATAAGCTAAAAAAACTTATCGTCTGTTTGCAGAACATGAATGGTTTCGAAGTAGCCAAGGAATGATAGCTAACAGAATATCTTACATTTTCGATTTAATTGGACCCAGCTATTCGGTGAATACACTTTGTTCTTCGTCCTTGACAGCTATGCATCAGGCAATCGTGGCGATACGCACTGGCGAATGCGACACAGCGATCGTCGGCGGATTGAATCTCGTGCTCGATCCGATTTATAGCCTTAATTATCATCGTATGAATCTACTGTCCACAGATGGCAAATGTAAATCATTCGACATCTTAGCTGACGGTTACGTGAGAGCCGAAGCGGTGGTCGCAATATATCTGCAGAAAATAACAGACGCGCGCAGAGTATATGCCACAGTACTGAACACGGCGATAAACGCGGACGGCTACAAGCCCGAAGGTATCATGCACCCGAGTGGTGACATTCAGTACTTGATGTTGCAGAAAATGTACAATGAGGTGAATATCGATCCCAAAAACGTAGTTTATGTGGAAGCTCATGGTACCGGTACCAGAGCGGGTGATCCGCAGGAGATCGCTGCCATCGATAAGTTGTTTTGCAAAAACAGAAAGACACCGCTATTAATCGGCTCCGTTAAATCAAATATGGGACACGCAGAAGCTACTAGTGGATTGTGCTCGATCGCTAAGGTATTAATTGCGATGGAATCCGGTGTGATTCCCGCGAATCTGCACTTTACTGTTCCAAATCCAAAAATTCGCGCGTTGACCGAAGGACGTATTCGCGTAATCGACAAAGCTACGCCATGGGACGGCGGTCTTGTGGGTATCAGTTCATTTGGCGTTGGTGGTACGAATTCGCACGTCATTCTGCGTAGCAATTCGAAGGTTAAGATATCATTGGATACTGTCGAGCCGCTACTGCCGAAGCTGGTCGCCGTATCGGGCCGTACAAAAGAAGCTATACAAGTATTACTGAACAAGGCAAACGAGCACCGACAGGACAATGAGTTTTTATCTCTACTGTACTCCCTGCACAATGATAATATATCGAAACACAACATTCGTGGTTATGAGATACTCGCTTATGATAGTACGCGCGAGATTATGGAAGCTAATTATGATGAGAAACGTCCAATTTGGTTTATATTTTCTGGTATGAATGCTCAATGGTCGGGCATGGGACGTGAATTGCTTGATATCAAAACGTGCCAACGTAGTCTACAGCGATGCGCGGATGTATTAAAGAGCCACGATGTTGATCTAATGAATATCATCATTAACGGTACCGAAGAAATATACGAGAACGCGATGGTTGCTACCGTGTCAATCGTGGCCATTCAAATCGCTCTCGTCGATTTGTTAATACTTATGGGAGTGCGACCAGACGGTATAATTGGACATTCCCTCGGTGAATTGAGCTGCTCGTATGCCGATGGCGCATTTACGCTAGAGCAAACGATTTTGGCAGCATATTATAGAGGCAAGTCGATCATAGAATCCGATTTGGAACCAGGCGCTATGGCAGTGGTAAACTTGAATTGGGAGGAAGTCAAGAAAATGTGCTTCTCCGATATCGCTCTAGCCTGTCATAATTCTGCGGATTTAATTACCATTTCTGGCCCATCCGTATCTGTGAATAAATTCGTAGAAGAGCTGAAGAGCAAAGATATCTTTGCTAAAATGATCAAATGCTGTGGCGTTGCTTTTCACAGCAAATACATTGCTCCAGTTAAATCCAAACTTCGCACTTTGCTCGATACGATTGTGCCAAAACCAAAGCAAAGATCTACCAAATGGATTTCTAGTTCGGTACCCGAGGCCGCATGGAATAGCCCACTCGCACAATTTTGTTCACCGGAATATCACGTGAACAATATGCTGTCACCTGTGCTTTTTCAGGAGGCGATCGCGCACATCCCGAAGAATGCGATAGCTATCGAGATCGCGCCACATTGTTTGCTACAGACGATTTTGCGTAAATCGTTACCATCCACAGTGACTAATATCGGTCTTCAAAAGCTGAATCATTCTAATAATTTGATCTTTTTACTATCTAATGTGGGAAAGATGTACACAGCCGGTGCACAACCCGACATCTCCAAACTGTATCCGTCAGTCAGTTTTCCCGTCAGTCGCGGAACACCGATGATTGGATCTCTGGTCAAGTGGAATCACTCTACTACATGGCAGGTGCCTGATTTCAAGCATAAATCGAAAGAATGGTCTGGAGAGCACGTTGTAGAGATAAATTTGTCGAGAACAAGAGACGCATATCTAACAGGACACAAAATTGAGGGGCGAATTGTTTACCCAGGCGGCGGTTTTATATTGATGGTTTGGCAAATCTTTGCGAAGCTACGCGATACCGACTTTGAGCGACTATCAGTAGTTTTTGAGAACATACGGTTTCAACGTATTACATTCTTATCGGAAAATAAAACAATCAAGTTTTTTATAAGACTTCTCGAGGGAAAGGGAGATTTTGAAATCCTCGAAGCGAATACGATTGTAGTCAGCGGAAACATCCGCGCTGCTGAGGCTTTCGAGAAAAATCAGCTGAACCTATCACCGCTTCCGATGCCGCCCACCGAGCTTTTATTGAATGCCGAGGACATTTATAAGGAATTGAGATTACGTGGATACGAACACAATGGTGTTTTCACGGGATTAAAATCTTGCGACAATTCCTTCACCGTTGGCGAGTTACATTGGTTTAACGAATGGTCTTCGTATATCGATAATATGTTTCAATTAAAAATATTGTCCAACGATCGGAGATTAGTTTATGGCTCGAAGATTGGTTACGCCATGATTGATCCCGTTCTTCATAAACGAATGGTCAATGAGTTACCGAAAAACGGCGGATTGCCGATATATTATTATAAAAACGTCAATATCATCAAATCGGGCGGTATCGAATTAAGAGATACGAAATCTATCACATCTCAACGACAGCAGAAGAGAGCTAGACCCAAATACGAACATTACGTTTTCGTGCCATATGAAAACCGGCGCAGCTTGGTCTTGAAAGATCCAAAGAGGGAAAAGATTCACGCAGTCACTGTACTATTACAAATTGTGTGTGAAAACGTGGCGACATCGATAATCAAGGCGGTGGAAGTCACGGACAATCGAGTCGCGGAAAGCCTCTTGGCGCCGCTTCTACTCGATATTCTTCGTGATGAACCTGTGGTCACCGTAAGTTGACTCGCTGCAGAATTAATTAATATTTGAATAACTCTCGTCGATTTAAAGAAGTGAACAGAAATCTTACATAAATAATTCCTAGCGATTTATACCATAAAAGATACACATTTTTTTAATATATATGCAATTTTCATAAATGCAAATTTTGTTATATAAGAAATCTTTTTACATTCACGGTATTCTAAGTGCGTGTGAATCTATCACTTCTATCGTTTTAGGTTGATTTACAAGTAGCCGTCAGTTCCGCGTGCGATTATACGACAAGTTTCAATCAAAGGGACATTAATTTTAATGTAATGAAATGGGATGCGAATGATACATTCCCAGCTCAGAATATGCACCTCATCATAGCAGCGGAAGTTCTTTCTGGCCGATCTTGCATCGTTCTCAAAAGTCTAGCGGCTACCTTAAGTTCTAATTGCTTTATTCTTCTAGAAGAGACTGGTATATTCGACTTAAAGATTGCACTAAAAGAGGCGAATCTGATGTTAATTAGTAAACAAATCGACTTCACGGGAAAGAGTTACTTCTTATTGAAAAAACGAAAAGAAGTGAGGAAAGAACCGATCTTAATACAGATCACAGGAAACGATTTCTCATGGTTAGCAAATGCGAAAGCGGCATTGAGAAATTGCGACAGTGAAAAACAAGATGTTCTTTTTGTATCTCAAAGCGAAGAATTACTTGGTAATTATACATGTTTATATATAATTTTTGAAATAAAAAATTCGTGTTTAGAAATATTTTTTTTTAAATCTTTTTTTTTTGGGCCTTATCCGAGAGTTGATCAACGAATCATTAGAGATCTTATTCTTTTTCATTCACAGGTCTAATCGGATTCGTAAATTGTATCCGGCGCGAAATCGCAAATGTGCGTTACGTTTTCATCCAGGACAATAATGCTCCCAAATTTGATTTATTCTCGCAATTCTACGCAGAGCAATTAGAAAAAGAACTACTGGCTAACGTATTGAAAGGTGATCAATGGGGTAGTTATCGGCACTTGCAATTAGATCAACATAACTACATGGAAGTAAAGCACGCCTACGTGGATACATTGACAACGGGAAATTTAAGTAGTTTGGAATGGATTCAAAGTCCGTTAACGTATTGTCAGACTAAATATCTAAATTCACTTTGTAATGTGTACTATGCATCATTAAATTTCAGGCAAGTTCCAACGAGCATCACTTCTTGCTCTCTCCAAAATTCTCTCTGAAATTATAATAATAATATGTTACCACATTGATAAATACTTGTTGATAAATTTTATTCTAACAGGGATATTCTGCTGGCGACTGGTAAACTAGCAACGGATGCTCTTTCATCGTTAGGGCTTGCTACAGAAGACTATGTATTAGGATTTGAGTTCTCCGGGAGAGACGCAAACGGCTGTAGAGTAATGGGTTTATTAGACAAATCTAGAGGTTTAGCGACCACCGTATTACCGGATTCCGATTTTCTTTGGAAAGTACCTGACAAGTGGACATTGGAGCAGGCGGCGACAATACCAGTCCCCTATGTGATCAGTTACTATGCTCTGTGTGTACGAGGTCGATTGAAAGCGGGCGAAAGCGTACTGATTCATTTTGGTACGGGTGCCGTTGGTCTAGCGGCAATCAACATTGCCCTGCATGCCGGCTGCACCGTCTTCACCACTGTCGGCACAGAGGAAAAACGATTCTATCTCAAGAAGACCTTTGTGCAATTAACCGACAAGCACATTGGTAATTCTCGAGATACGAGTTTTGAACAGCTGATATTGGACGAAACCCGAGGACGTGGGGTCGATGTGGTATTGAACTCGCTGTCAGAAGAAAAACTGCATGCCAGCGTACGGTGCCTCGCGAAGAACGGTCGCTTCCTCGATATTGGGAAATACGACATGTTAAATGGCAATCGCATAGATATGTCGATATTTTTAAAGAACACCTCTTACCATGGTATACTTTTAGAGGTGCTGTTCGAGGATAGCGAAGATAAATTAGAAACTGTTAGACTAATCTCGGAGGGAATCGAGAATGGTGTAGTGCGCCCATTACCGACCACTGTATTTTCGAAGCAAAGTCTCGAGCAAGCATTCAGATTTATGACGACAGGCAAGCATATCGGCAAGGTATTGCTGAAGATTCGAGACGAAGAGCCGCAGAAATGCATGTTGCCGATGCTAAGGACGGTAGCGGCCATACCACGTACTTACATGTATCCAGACAAGTCGTATGTGTTGATCGGTGGTCTTGGTGGATTTGGTTTGGAATTGGCCAATTGGATAATCACCCGCGGCGCTAGATTCATCGTTCTCGTGTCACGTACTGGAATACGTACTAGTTATCAGATGTCACGCGTGCAATATTGGCGCAGTAATAGCATCAAAGTTATCATCTCTACGGCAGACATCACGACGTCATCGGGCGCTGAATGTTTGATCGACGAGAGTAATCGGTTGGCTCCGGTAGGTGGTATATTTAATCTGGCCGTCGTTCTACGTGACGCTTTATTTGAGAACCTGCAAGTGACTGACTTCGAAAGTGTAATCTTGCCAAAGATCAACGGTACGATGAATCTGGACATGGTATCGAGAAAGTCTTGTCCATCATTGGATCTTTTCGTTGTGTTCTCGTCTATAGCGTCTGGCCGAGGCAATGCGAATCAATCCAATTATGGTCTCGCAAATTCAGCTATAGAGAAAATCATAGAACAGAGACATACTGCTGGTTTGCCCGGTCTCGCTATTCAATGGGGTGTTATAGGAGATGTTGGTTTATATATTGGTGAGACATTTCTCTATTTCTTTTTATGAGGTTCAATGATCTTTGATTTTTTTTCGGATTTCATTGCTCTTTTTGTTTTATTAAATTCTGCCTAAAAAACTTTCATTTTACTGTTTAAAAAGTATTCGCATAGTCAACATAATGATTTATATGACTCTTTGAAGAAGATTTATTATATTATTTATTTTTATTAATAGAAACACATTAACAACTTTTTATTACAAAAAATACAGTAAAATTATAGAGGAACTACTAGTAGAAAATAATTGCAGACTTATAACATTATTAAAATTGCAAATTTTATTTAAAAAAAAGCAGAAATTAAATATTTAAAGCGAATAATAATCATTTTTTATACTTGATATCATTATATGGTACTCTGATTTTTACAGATACGATGAAAAATAAAAACATCGGTATGACGCGTATTGGTGTTTTACCGCAGCGTGTATCTAGCTGTCTTGAAACCATAGACGTTTTTCTTCAACAACCGTACCCAGTAGTATCATCTACAGTGATAGCCGAGAAACACAAATCTGTAAATAACGATGACAGAATTGATCATGTCGTCCATGTCATTGCCAATATCCTTGGTATTGAAAACATCTCGGCAAATATCAATGACAGCTTCGACAACCTCGGCATCGATTCGCTAAGCTATACGGAGATAAAACAGATTCTTGAAAGAGAATATGGTATCTTATTATCGTTCCGAGAGATGTATGTCTTAACGTTAAGTAAATTATTAGATTTATTAGCGAAAAATGTGTCTCACGATCCTTCAACAAGTTAAAAGAGTACAAAGATGATCGCAAATCTACAGAGAGAGATATATCCTTCAATCTTTTAAATATTTTTTGCTTAACACTTTTTGTTTTAATATTTGAATTATAATAATGATTGTATTTTAATGTATGATAATTTAAAATACTTCTAAATTAATTATATGATTTTATTATAAGAATTATTGTTTGTTTATACATATGTTCATACATGTGTTTTATACATTATAAAAATTTAAGTAAGTCATAAATAGTGAGTTTGTAATATTCAAAATAAGAAATGTCAGACAGAAAAATAAATAAAATGTCATGAATATATCATGATATTACATGAATATCATAATTTTTGTGCAAATATGTATAAGAAAATACAATTTATGACAAAATAAAGTGAAAAAGATAAAGAATTTGAGTGAGAATTTGAGAAAGTGAAAAGATTAAAGAATTTGCCACACTATATATAACAAATCTTTCGTACGGGAACAGCCTGTAGAACTTATATATCTAGAAATATCCTTCGTATATTTTTTTCTTTGTTGCAAGGTAATCTCCTATATTATAGAGATAATTCTCTATAATAATTATCCTTTTATAAATATCTTGTGCCGGGAGCGGCACGAGATGTGGGATGTTGCCGGGATAATCAACCAAGGCCTCGGGACCGTTTGATTTTTTATTTTTTTATTATTATTATTATTGCCTTTTTCAAATACAATCACTTATATTAATCTTCTCGATTTCATTTAAGCCTTCTTTCCTTAATATCGTCTTTCCTTAAATCGCCTCGTTCTTAGATTTTGAGTGTTAACAAACTTCTTCAGCGTTTGATGCGTAAAATAGCGGTTAGCCCCCGGATTCGCACTCTTCTTTAATTGATTTTCTATTAACGACTGTCCGCCGCGGAGTTGCGGTGGACGGTTTTTAACGCCTTGTTTTTAGGGGTTCTTTGGAAGGGATCGCCAAGCGACAGGACCATATTCGGTCATGGAAGATTTTTCGTGGCGGTCAAGTCTAAGTGCAAGCGAAGAAGGTTCAAAGTCGAATCGTTGGCATTTTCGCGTTTCCGGCGAACTCGCGCGTGGTTCGCTGAGGTAGCGGTTTTACGCGGTTCGCGAACATTCTATCGCATTTTAATTATAAAATTTATTAAAATAAAGTTATAGTCTTTCGGACTATAACAAATAACTTTCAGTATATCTTAATCATAGACATCTATGGTTTTAACCGTCACTCTCCGTTTATCAAAAATTTATCAACAAAAAATTGATCATATAAATAGAATATAGATTTCTTCAATATTGTGCAGATGTCATATATATACATATATATATACACATAGTAATCAGAATATTTTAATATTTTGGTACTAAAGAAGAGAAGAATCTTTTTTCACATTGAAAGCAGAATGCGATATAGGATCTCGTTTTGCGTAGAGAGTTAAAAATCTGTGTGGAACCGTATAATAATACACCTCATTTCGCACGATTTTATATATGTTCTCAATTTTTCACGCGGCAAATTCTACCCCCTGCTTTCGAGATTAAACTATTTCCATTATTGTACACTACCTAGGGTTGGTAATATTTATCCTTTACTAATGTTTAGCATTTATACATTAGCAAAGGATAGATATTGCCTTTCCTCGATAGGGAAACAGAACGAATCATTGAGCAGTGAACGGTTCTATATGGGTTTTTGCATTCCACGCGAAGAAAGGTTCATCTTTCATCCTCTTCTGTTTCCGGGGTGAAAACGATATAGCAAGTATTTACTGAAATACGCAACCTTCTAAAAAGCTCAATGATATTGTATTAGAAAATACTCATAAGGAAAGGGCTGGAAGTGTACTTCACCGATTTTGATAAACTTTGGATATGTTGTAGTTTAGACTAAAATAAGAGACACGTATTTTTTATACGTGCTATAAGGCCATTACGGCCATAAGGGAATGAAACGTCCTTTTGAAAAAAATCGATTTTGTATTTCTGCGCGAATATCATCCAAACGATAAAAGATACAAAAAAAGTTTCGAATAAAAGTTTTATAGTTTTGAATGTACTTTATAACAGTGTAATCAAATTTTTCGAAAATGTCATATTTTTCGAAATCCCTCTTCCCCTCTCAATTTTAAATTTTTTGTAGCAATACTTAAAATATATTTAGTGCAAGACTCAGCTATAAAGTTGTATTCAAAAATCGTATTTTTCAGAAATACTTCTATATCGCTATTTACGCGCGCCATCCGTATTTGTTAACATGGTGCTCGCTACTCATGACGGAACTATTTTTTTCAGAATCTCGCAGAAATAGCCACGAATTATCAATAAATAATTTTATATATTATAATTTATATTATATTTATATTATATTATATTATATTTATATATTATAATTTTTTATATTTATATATTATAACAATTATATCATCATATATTATGGCAATAATTAATTTATCTCTTTGATTGACGCAATTCTTTTTACTTACAATTAGTAGATTTCTGTGAATTGTACTTTTTATATTTTTCGGGTCGCTGTACAAATCTGAAGTCAAATTTCAAAAATTCAAAATGATGGATCCAATATGATAGTCGGAATTAAAACCATTAAAATATGTATAAATACGAAAAGAAACATATTTTTCATACACATTTGTCTCGTTAAACTCTTCTCATAAATTAAGAGCATTTACAAAAAATTAAATTAAACTGATAGATATATTTTCATGCATATTATCTTGTCATTATATCATTGCTATATTAACATATTAAAAATTAATATTTAGAGAAATCTCACAAATTATGCCACAAGTACATGAAAAATATTCCAATTTACATAATAAGAAATCTGTAAACACATATGAGATTATATTACAATTAACCAAGTATAATAAATTATATCTGATAAAGTACTTAAAAAGTATTTAAGAAATATTCCATATTTTTGGCGTGCCTGGATCGTTTATTTAAGAAATAAATATATCTCGAATAAAATATAAAATTTTAAACCTTATGTAATTTAAATATTCAGTCCATGTTCGATTATGACCTGGGCACGCCAAATTTTTATAACTTACTTCGATCTGAAGACTGTGCGATTTAAAAATTGCGTAAAACACTTTTTTAATTATATTTAATTATATTAATTAGATGTAATTATTTTAATTATATTAATTATATATGTTTTATATATATTATATATATTATTTTAATTATATTAATTATATATATTATATAAAAACGCTTTAAGAATTAAAGGAATCCTAATTCTGATTTAGTATCGATTATAAACTATAAATAGTATGTAATTTATTGTACTTAGTTAATTATAATGATCGAGAAGCCTTCATTTACACATAGTACAATTGGACATGTTGCAATTGCACACTGTGCTATTAGATACATAAAGTTGTGCACCGTTTGATTGGATACGTTAGATTTGCACACCGTTCATTTGGACACATTTTTTTTTAAACCGTTCTCAAAAATTATCTATTCAATTATCTTCCCGCGTGAGTTCTGATTGGCTTTCTGCTTTTTTATTTTCTACTTTTCTGCCAAGGTGTGGGCCTAAGGGCAGAAAGCCAATCAAAACTCGCGCTGGTAATAAGCAGTGTGCAAGCAATACATTAGAAAGGCAAAAAATAAGAATTGTGACTACTAGCGCGAGTGATTGTGATTGGCTTCTGCTTTTTTGCCAAGGTGTGAATGCGCCCTAACTCTCTCGTTAGAGAGAGAAAGATAGACGGCATCTACTTCTCATCCTTTTTTACCTGAGCTTCAGTGCTTATAAAGGCCATCACACATAAAATTCCATAAGCACGTAAGACGTAAACGTAAGGAAATCGACCAATCACGGTCAAGTATTAGCCCCTCCAAGGGGTCAAAACTCGACCGTGATTGGTCGATTTCCTTAAGCCGGTTATACAATAGCTGTCGTAAGTCGGGTGTCGTAAGAGTTGACCAATCGTATTCGATTATTCTTCTCTAAAATCAACTGTGATTGGTTAACTCTTACGACACCCGACTTACGACAGCTATTGTATAACCGGCTTTACGCTTATGTCTTACGTGCTTATGGAATTTCATATGCGAAAGCCTTAAGCGTCGTCTACAATGAGATTTTAAGGCGTAAGACTTAAGTCTCCTTAAAATCTCATTGGTCCATATTCTGAATCCTCTTTTATCGATAAAAGTGCCTCTAAAAGTGGCTTATCGCCAATCAGAAGGCTTATAAGCCACTTTTAGAGGCACTTTTATCGATAAAAGAGGATTCAGAATATGGACCATTGTAGACGACGCTTAAAGCCCCTTGCACAATGGCTACGTTCAGCAGGAAAAGCTGCTTTGCAACTGTTGTAAAATTCGTGAATCTGATTGGTGTATGCTCTTAGATTCAGTCAAAATTAAGAGCATACACCAATCAGGCTCACGAATTTTACAACAGTTGCAAAGCAGCTTTTTCTGCTGACGTGCCGGGCCTGGGCGAGGTGAACGGTCGGCGTTCTCGCGCCGGTCCCGGGATCCGAGCTCGGTCCCGTGCCTTGGCCTCCCGCGGATCTTCCTTGCTGCGAGGCTTCCGTGGCGGCGCGAGCCGTCGTGGTCGTCCTCTTCGGCCGCCATTCAACGCTCAGCTCAGAACTGGCACGGACTAGGGGAATCCGACTGTCTAATTAAAACAAAGCATTGCGATGGCCCTCGCCTATTGCCTGTTGCCTAGCATTGGCTGGAACGCAGCCAATGCTAGGCAACAGGCAATAGAAATAGGGAATAGAAACTATTCACCAATAAATACGCGAAATAGAAAATATTCGCCAATAGGAGCAGAGAATACATACTGGGAGCTTTCCAGCAAGCGACACAAGTCGACAGAAACATCATTCTATCTTCGTTATTCATTGGAGTTAAAAAAAGACAGAATGATGTTTGTGTCGACTTGTGTCGCTTGCTGGAAAGCTCCCACTATTTCTGTTCTTATTGCCTGTTGCCTATCATTGTGCAAGGGGCTTAATATTACTATGTCTATGGATTTTCACATACAATGTGTGTGGAAATCCCCTCTTTTATTTGATACATGTGAAGCGTTATGAGACACCACGAAGGAACAAAGTAAAACGGAATCACATGGTTTAGATCGTAGATAAGTTCTTCATTTTTTCTGTGTCTCGTTAGTATTTCTACAATTGTGAAATACTTTAAATACTTGACATTTTCACATATCTTTGCATTATTTTGCAAAACGCGCTTAAATGTAAGTATTTTACATATTCTTTTCTAGAATAATTACATCTACACACAAATGGAACAAATAAAATAAAAAATATCAGTTATCATTCTTTTTTTTCCCCTAAAATTTTCACACGTTACATAAAAAAAAAATTACCTATTTTTTTAACATAAAATTTGATATAAAATTTTTACTATTTGTATTGCAAACTCATAAATATTAATAATTATTTTTTATAAGTAAGAGTAAGTTTATAAGTAATATCTTTTTATTTTTTCTGCCTAGTGAATAAACTTTGCAAAATTCGACGGTTTTGACATACATCTTAATACATATTACATATAACAATTTTAATATATGTCTACTTCCATTATGACGAAGAATTCAAAGGTGGACCCTGTGTAAGAAAAATTATTTATTACAATAGAGAGTATATTATATTTTAATAAATTTATTTTTTAGCAATTGTTATAGTTCTAAAGTATAGCATATAAAGCTGCAGAATTTGACAAATGTTTAATATCATATTATTTTTGATATCTTATGTATTGAGAAAATCATTTACTTATATAATTCTATCTTATTAAGCAATTTATTTAATTATTGAATATATCATGTAATTTTATTATTTTTTAGGGATTGCACAGCACTTGCATTAGCACAAATACTTAGGCTACCAAAGATTAGATTTCCAGATCATTTAAAAGTTGCGTTACAAAATCATTTGGTGGAACATGATTATCTTCCACAACAATGCCAAAATTATATAAAGTGCATTAAAAGTTTATCTAATATACAAAGGATAGATTATGATAATTACTTAGTTATATTAAAAATATGCTTATATCTAGAACAATTTGAGTTAGATCGCGAAATAAATCGGCACAGATTATTAAATCATAAAGTTAAGAATTCCAATTTAAAGGAGTGTTTTATTATCAATGTGCCAACCTTTAATAATGAGAATTCTATAGTTGTACCAGATGATAAGGTGACTCTTTATGAGGCTGTTTCAAAAAACACAATTTGGGCAAAAGTTGTGAAAGTAACAGGAAATGAAGTGACAATACAACCATACGCTCCCAAGTAAATTCATAGTTTTTATTATGTTATTTATAGTTATAATTATTTAATTTTTTTATATTAATAGGAACTTAGCACATTTATGATAATAATAATAATATAGCTGTTATTATGAATAATAGAATAGAAAATATACATTGATGTATATTGACGTACATTATTAATTTTATGTGTAATGTAGAGATGCAGAAACATTCAAAGACAAAAAAAAGAACTTTAATATAAATTTTTGGAGTAAACATTGGCCCTTAAGATGTTGCCATTATGCATTGATGATGATGAGTGAAAAATGCAATTTGATAGAAATTACATATCCCCAACTCAAGATAAATACTATAGATATAAAAGAGTAAGTTTTAAAGTCACATACTTTATTATTTGGATACACATTGGTTTTCTATCACTATAATCTCAAATATGTCAATTTGATTAATGATATTAATTTATATATGTTATATATATATATATAGTGACATCAAGTGGATTAATCCTAACATAGAAAAGAACAAAGAACAAAAGCAAGCAGTAAGAAAGATCTTGAGTAAGACAGCATACCCTGCACCTTATATAATTTTTGGTCCTCCAGGCACTGGGAAAACAGCAACATTAGTAGAAACTATAAGTCAAGTAATTTATTTTCTTTTTGTATCTAATATTTAGTAAGAATAATTTTTTTATTTTTCTTTTCTTATCTTTAATTTTTTGTTTGATAGATTGTGAAACATTACCCTACGAAAAATATATTGGTATGTGCAACATCTAATGCAGCAGTCGATGAAATTGCCAAAAGGTTAATTGGAAATGTACCAGCAAACATAATGTATCGAATGTATGCACCATCTAGACCATGGTAAAAGATTTGCTTTTATATATATATATATATATATATATATATATATATATCCTTCTTTTATTTTTACTATTTCTAAAAATAGTATAAGTTTAATGTGATCAATATTTTTTATATCAACAAAAGATTTATTTTTCATTTACGTTTGTTATATTTTACATAATAATAATGTTTTATTTAAGGATTTAATTACAGTTTACATTATTTTACATTACATTATTTTAAAAATATGATTGTGTGTTTGTATGGATGTTAAAATTTTATTTGTTAAACAGGGGAAATGTAGATGAAAAACTTCGACCATGTGCCAATTTTGTTGACAAAACGGCTCTCTTTTTGCCAAAAGATATATTGTTAATGAAAAGAATTATTATTACAACATTAATAACGTCCATAAGGTATATATTATAGATACATATTTCATTTTAATACCTGAGCATGCACATATAGATTTCTTTTTAATATAACTTCTCTTTAATAACAATAACAAAATTTCTATATGAGTAAAAGTTAATAATTTTAAAAAATTATTTACTTTATATTTATAATTAAGCACTGTTTATTTAAACATATATCATGGAGATACCTCATACATAATTAAATTGATCTGTTTAGATTTTTAAGATTTATATCTTATTTCTCTTTTTTCTACTTTATTATAGATTGAGTGCTGTGAATTTTAGAGAAAATCATTTTTCTTACATAATCATTGACGAGGCAAGTCAAGCGATTGAACCAGAGATGTTAATTCCTCTAACAATAACAAATAAAAAACAGGAAGAAGAAAGGATTGAATATCAAGCACAAATCGTTATTGCAGGTGATCCTCACCAATTGGGACCTGTCGTTCGCTCCAAATGGAGTGAACATCTTTTTGGCAAGTATTCTTTTAAAATATCATGCTATATATATATATCACAAAAATAATTTCTTCACAATCTAATATCTTACAACAGGTACATCTATGTTGGAAAGATTAATGAATGATTGCGAGCCATATAAGAAGCAGAATGGAAAATACAATCCAAACTACATAACAAAATTGATTCAAAATTACCGTAGTCATGAAAAGCTTTTATATGTATCAAATAAACAATTTTATGACGAGGAACTAAAAGCCTGCGGAGGAGCCGATACACAAATAGCATTGAACTGGTCGAAGTTACCAAACAAAACATTTCCTATGATATTTCAAGATGTTCTAGGCAAAGAAAAGAGATCTTTAACTCGAAGGTTAACAAATTTAAACATTATAAACATATATTTCATTTCAGTCGGTTTAAAGTATACAATCAAATTATATTTTTATAATTAGTGATTATTTGCAAAATTATATAAATATATTTAATTTGCAGTGTCTCTAACACAGCTGAAGTACTAGTAGTGATAAAATATGTGAAAATGTTGCTTGAAACAAAATTTGGAAAACGCAAGTTAACGCCGAAGGATATCGGAATAGTAACGCCTTTTAAGCAGCAACAAATACAAATTATTAATCGCTTAGCAGAGATACGATTGGAAAACATAACTGTAGGAACAGTCGAGACATTTCAGGGGCAAGAACGAACTGTAATAATATTGTCAACAGTACGATCCAATATCTTTAAACACGAAAATAATGAACACATTGGTTTCTTGTCTAATCGAAAGGTATGTGAATCAATTTCATAATATGTACGCGCGTGCCGAGTATTATTTTATATTATATACATATACACAACACTATATAAATATTATATACATTTCTATATAAATAATGTTTTTGGTTTTAGAGATTTAATGTTGCTCTGACACGTGCAAAAGCACTTATGATAATAATAGGCAATAAAGATATTCTTTGTACAAATAATAACTGGAAAGTACTATGGGAATATTGTAAAACGCATGGTGGATGTATTCCATTTGAACGATCTCCATTAAAGCCATATGAAATAGCAGAATTAATAAGTGATTACAAAGCAAATACAGATAATGATAAAGATGCATTAAATGCAACGAAAATATCTGTTACTGTAGAGCTTGGGAAGAACAAGAAAGAGGAATTGTCCAATGTACTAGTACGTGAAATGGAGAAAAAATTAAAATTAACATAGAAAAAATAGTCAACTGAAAAATATAAATCTGTAAAATCTTGGCATTATTATGAGATATATATCGGATAATTAAATCTAGTATTTATATCGTTTCTTTAAATGATGTTACAAAATGTACAAATATAACTGCTCAGTATTAAACGCGATGTTTCAGTATTAAGTTGTCACATTTAAATATGTAATATCTATCTGAAATATTAATTTATAATTACAATATTTTTGCATACGAAGTATTTTCTTCTAGTTATTTTCAGAAGTGATACACATGTGTTATATATGTATAAAGTATATTAAGTATATATATAATATATATTATATACTTATATTTTTATATATTATATATTATATATATATTATATATTTTTATATATTATATATTATATATTATATATATTATATATTATATTAGTTTATTACTATTATAATATACTTTTTGCATATTACACATTTTGTAATGAACAAAGATTGTAATTTAATGTTATACAGTTAAAAGTTATATCATTGTTATACAGTTACAATAATGTAAGCAAATAATTTCATATAAGATGTTTTTAGATTGCCTTTCTTCTGTGATGTTGTAACTGTAGAATTAAATCTTTTTATATTAATTTTTTTTTATTATAAACAACATGCTTGTAACTAAGATCACGAATTGTATCTAATCATCCAAATACATGCTTTGTGAGAGCAAGATTTTATAATGATACAACTATTGTCTTAAGATAAAATAGCACATATCGATCTGCTTTAATAACAACACTTTTTGTAAAAAACTATTTATTTTTATGAAATAAATGCTCCAGAAATACTATGTCATTGTTCATCGACAAAGTATTGCATATATTTGAAAAAGTATCTTATTCTTATTCAAGCAGCAATTTAGCCTCATTTCCATTAACTTTCTTATTGATACCATGTTTAACTGCGAATTCGTGTTTCACGCTAGCGAACAAGATATCTGTAAGAAGGAAGATCTGTGCTATGGCAAACGCTAGTGTTACTCCAAAATAAAAATTTGCGTTCGCCGATCTGGAATATATCCATTGATGCCACACAGTTGGCGCAAATACTGTGCAAAATAGTAGAAAACAGCCTACAATAAATCCCTGTTGCATATCTGGAAAAAAGCAAAATTAAATGAGATTAGAAACAATTTATATCACTGATTTGAAACTGATGTTTTTTTAACTCACGTTGAAATAAATGCTTCCACAATGGTAGTAGAGATATATAAAAGCCGACGTCTCCGATGCATGGATAGGACTTAAATATGGCAGCTATCGCTAAATAGGAGAACGCCAGTAACATTGGATCGCGTCGTAATCGCAATGCTAAAGGGACTATGTATAATAAACTGACGTTTATTTGAAAGGATGCGATGAAGAGCCACCTAAAATGCTCAAACATCTCTGTAAAGAAATACCAGTACAGTCCGATATTCGGACGTAAGTCAGGAACCGTCAGTATGAAGCCGAGCGTATTTCGTAGAAACGACCAGCTTCCCATGATATTATAGGAAATGATGAATAGGGCGGTTAAAACACTCGTAAATATGATTATCATTGTAACAATGTAAAAATAATTGGTCCTTCTATTCTTTGCTGCACTGGCGATGTGGATGGTTGCAGGTACCATGAGCGACACAGGATAGAGTCCTTGCAATGTCAGCAACGCTATCGACATGCAACTCCAGAATATGGAACGTCTCATCATTGATACCAGCGCGATCGAATAAAGCAGATTTGTAAAAACTGTCGTTGTTAGGCCGACACAGTTCAATATTATATAAGGATTGAACAGATATCCGGCGGAAACATATAGAGCAGATGTGTCAGGGGTATCACTAGGCTTCCTATTATCTTCCTTCCCTTCTTTCCTTTTTGTCGCCTGTAATATATACAAGTATAAATATCATAATTAAACACATTAAAATATTTGATGTAATATTAAAACATTTAAACTGAATCTCAAGATCAATTTTATGTCAAACTAACCAGTTCAATAGCATAACGTTTTGCAGTAAAAGCGAGGCACAGAGCAGTTGTCAAATCGGTAACAACAAACAACAGAAATAATGCCCATTGAGGTAAATACTTCTGTATAAGCTTAAAAACATATAAGCCTATTGGGGTCTCATGGAACAAATCTCCTTCATAAGGATCTATGCCGAATTCATATAAGTAAACTCCCTCAGTCACTGAAAGTCGATTAGAATTATAAGTATTATCGTGATAAAAATCTACCCTTTAATTGATAAAAATAAAACGATTTTTGTTAAATCTTTTTTTGAGCAATCGAAACGAAATTGTATTTTTTTTTTAATCTTTGTAGATTGTAATGCCTACAAAGAACTAACTAACCTCTCTTCCAAGAGTTTAGGGCGGTTGACACTTCGACGCGATTGCCGATGGTCTTTTGATATTCAGAGTTCATTAACAGCAATCTGATGGTACCGGCCAATGCGAAATTTGATAACCACCTTCTCGACATATTCTTTTTTTTCCCTTCACGAATTCTACTCTGCGATATATACACACATTTATTCGCGGATATAACCTGTCAATGGAGCGACACTGATATTCGCATATTTTCTTAATAAGATATCGTTATCTACAAATTCTGACGCTATTACGAAACAATTTTATAATTTTATCGTTATTTATATACGTCCGTGTAATGATTGTTTTATTTTAAATTTATTTTAAATCGCGACGTTTCACGAAGGACATCCTAAAGGACGAAACTGCGACACTGTCAACATTTCTCGTTTGACACTTTCAAATGTATATATGGTATATATTTGTGTTAAATGTTCGATAAAAAAATACATATATGTATACGTTTCTGATTAAATTACGGAACTTTTACAATATATATTCCCAAACAGCACAAAAAGGCCCAAAGATCTCGTCTTAAAGACGTCTAAAGGATGATAAGAAAGAATTTTCACTCTCGGACATTTTAAATATGAAAAAATATATATACGATATTATTGTCAATCATATCAAAATCGAAAATCAAAATTGTTTTGATTTCGATAAATAATCGTAGATCAAAAATCGTAAGTAAAATATTTCGAATCGCGGATTTTCTTTTTGTACGAAAAAATTGCGCGCAATTTTTTTCAAAATTAATCCGTTCATTAAAAAATGCTCGATCGATAGATTGAATGTACCTCTCGAAAATTTCGATATATATAATGAAATAAATAAATAATAATAATATATTTATAATTTTTATAAATTCTGAAACAACTGTTTTTTAAAAATAAAAACTTTTATAGAATTTATATGAAAGTATATATACTTATACTTTCTGTTTGTGAGTAAAAAAATATTTATGTAAATTAATTTAATATTATCATTTTACACGTCAAATTGTTATATTCCAAAAAAATATTTCTTTCTTTAAATTTGAAATTTTTTTAATACAGCTTATTAAATGATTGATTTGTTCTCTCGTTGTAGCTAAATTTCTTGTGTATTTTTCTTCTCCCTCTGTAACTTCTATCTATCTCATTTTTAATGCATAAAATTCAATTACAAAAAGAATAAAACCTAGTACATAGCGTAAGAAAGTAAATAAACGCTTTGTATGTGTGAATATAATAATCTTGCTAAGAGCAAAAAATGTGGAACGCTTCACGATTTTGCGTGTCATCCTTGCGCAGGGGCCATGCTAATCTTCTCTGTATCGTTCCAATTTTAGTATATGTACTGCCGAAGCAAGTACAACTGGGATCCTTTAAGAAATTTCTTATATACTGAATTATGTCACAAAGTGCACTTGCGAGAAACTAAAGTCAATTCGCCGTCTAGCGGCATCAAATAGTAACAAAAAGAAACCTGAAACTAGTCGGTTATAGATCACAGATGTCACGGATCATGATCGTATCCCCTCTCCTGTCATAACCTCAAAAATAAACACGAGATATCTAATAACACGACAGTTTTTGTAGGAATAAAATTCTGGATTATTTAATGGTCAGTACAATATAATTTTCGCGATAGAAATTAGTATAATATCTTTTTGTGGCAATGTTATGGTTTAATCAAGAATATGTATTTTTTTTAGATTGGAGATGAGTCAAAATGAAAGACAAGTGGAATATGTTTGATTTTTCAAAATAACTTTTCTATTCATGCTATAAATGAATTAATATTCATAACTCATGGTTCTTTCTGCGCACATATAAATTGGAAGCTATGCGATTGAGAGGGTGGAGATACAATGTCTTTGTTGGAGGTTTTGTTGGACTTATAGGTGTATACTGTTACGCTACCATGATCCGACCTATGATAAATCCTGAGCCATATAGTATGAATTTTTCCTTGTTATATTGTCAATATATATTAATTACTACTTCCTTATTAAATTCCATTCTTTATAATCTATTTTTTTCAGAGAGAGCTAGAGAACAATCCTTCAGATAAATGGATACAAGTTACTCTATGAAATTTACTTGAAGGTTCCTATGGAATTAGCATATTATATAGTAGATCGTACATTGTAACATTTTTTTGGCATCTTCAGATAAAGGATAGGTGACAAATAAAAATATAATTACATGACCTGTTTGTTGTACAAAATATATGTCTATTAATATTTATTACAACTATGATTAATTATGCAAAGCGCATGTAGATCGTAAAAAAGTTGAAAACCACAAATGGGACATCAATTTTTTCACGACTTGTGTACTTTTTGCATAATTGACTCAATCACCTGTACCTGTACAATTATCACATACAAGAAATTTCGTTCTCAAACCGACTAGAGAAATTTCGTTGCAGTATTGTTTTATATATAACAACAATAAAATCTTGTATTTATTCATAAATGTACGATAGGCCTTGTGTTAAAAATCATCATCGTCGCACACGTCGAGAAAGACATCGAATGCTTGTCGATTGCAATTACCTTCTGCGGTAAAAATATACTTGTGAAATGTTCCATCCATACATACAGCTGAAATGAAGAAGAAAACGATAGAAAGCAAAGCACACATATTAATGATAAATTTTTTTCATACAAAATACCTATCACAGAATTGTGCATGCCAAACGCGCAAACGCACGCGCACTCTGGAGGTACCGTAAAAGTAGCTAGTGCCCATTGACTCTCGACATAATTACCAAGAAAACCCATGTTCGAAAAACTAAAAACGACAATACAAAGTTATTCATATATCTTGCAATTAAAGTGATTATTTATTCGTTCGAAAAATCGTTTACGTACGTGGATCGTCGATTCAAGCTAGTATTTTTTAAAGCGAATATGTGTACTGTTCCTTTGTCACTCGAGACACATAAAAATTCCGAATCTCTACTAAAAGTTATACTAAAGAAATATTATGCAATTATTAATAAAATAAAAAATGTTAATTATCACTAAGATGCTTATGATGCTAACATTGCACGATAATATTAATCTTATTTACACTGACCAATAGAGCGTAGCGGGATCTGCACCGCGTCTCAATTCGACTAATAAACTCCTACGCACAGAATCCCATACTCTGATCAAAGTTCCTTGAACTGATGCAGTAGCAATCATGGTCCCATTTCCATTAACTGCCAGACATGCCAGTGCACCCTGTTGTCATTACAACAAGAATACATATAGAATACACATAGATACAACATAGATGTAATAAAAATACACTAAAAATTGCTTATTATTAATTGTTAAAGTACCTGATGCGCAGAAAGAGTAATAGGAGCACTGGAACTTCCAGCCTCGGTGGCTGCGAGATCCACCAATTGTACACTGCCTAATTTGTGACCAGGAAAAGCCAGTAGTTGCCGCTGTGCTGTCGCAAACGTCGCAATTTCCACCAAACCCATCGGATTATCTCTAGTTTCGAGCGTTAACAGCCTTCGAATAGGCGTGGGAAATGAAAAAACATGAATCTCTCGCTGTAATGCTACCACCATTCTACGACACAAGATCATTCCTACATAAGCAGACATCACTTTTGTGTTTATGAGAAAAACTGTGTATAATATCAGAGAACTTACTTATCTCTTCGTAACCTGACTGCTTTGATTAAACTGGTAAAAGTGACTTCCATAACAAATTTTTTTGATAAGTCGTCGTAGATTAAGACAGTGTTATCAGCGAATTTAGCACGGTTTCCACCACCTACTACAGCAATAACGTTTGTCCTCCAGAGCATCTCTGCCATGGAGATGCTTCCCATAAAATCGTTATCAAAGTGTGCCTTCTCCACCAGTGGTTCAACATTATAGATTCTCAGTCCAGATTCCATGCAACAAGTAAAGCAGCCTATCAAAGGGATAAACAAAGCCAATGAAAAGATTATGTGCCATAGCTTAAAAACACATTTCCTCCAATTTGAAAATTGAAAAACTCACCTTGATCCTGATTAAATCTCAAGCTGTGAATGCCTTTCGCAGCCATAACTTTCGAAATTGCGTTGACAAAGCGTCGAAATAGCAATAGAGCAGTAGTTCTATTAATAATCTTGATCTCTTTTTTTTCTCTTCAGGAAATCGACTTTCAGCGACAATTCAAATTTAAAATCCATGACGTGTTAAAATGAAATTGTGCCATGACTAAATCTGATCAAATCTCGACACTTCTGTTATTTATCAACAAGTGTGCTCGCTCATAACAATAGCAGACACAATGAACACAGAGAAACACGGTGAATCTCTGGCGATTGGAAGAAGTTGTCATGCTTACATCTGATTACCGCATTGAAAATTGAGCATAGCACTTGACCAATAAGGACAAAGAAATCTCTGTTCGTCTATTCCTGAGTGGTCAAATTTTCCGACAATACAGGCTATCTGCATTATATTGCAATCTCCGAACTTGAATTCCTTGAATATAACGAAAGACGAAATATTACGAAGAGAAAAGGAAAGATGAAGTAATACACAAGTTTAGTTTGTCGAGGAACATATTTTATGATATAAAAAGAGGTATTGCGACAATCAGTCGAGAATTTGTCCAAACGAGCCAATCGAGAATCGAGCACGTTACATCCATGTCTATCTAGTCATGTTATTAAACGCGGTTGTAACAAAGTGCACCATAACCGCATCATACGAGAAGGTTGTTTATATTTACATTTCTATTTGGTGCGGTTGTTTTTCCATTTTGTGAAGAAAGATTTTTAAGAACACCTCATTTTTTCACTCTGATCGAGGATGGATTTCCAAAATCGTCCGGGTGGCAAGACCGGTGGCGGCGGGGTCGCCTCCTGGTCGGAGAGCAATCGCGATCGCCGGGAGCGGCTCCGTCAGCTCGCCCTGGAGACCATCGACTTAAATAAGGACCCATATTTTATGAAAAATCATCTGGGCTCGTACGAGTGCAAATTGTGTCTCACCTTGCACAACAACGAGGGTAGTTACCTGGCGCATACACAGGGTAAGAAGCATCAGGCCAATTTAGCCAGGAGAGCCGCGAAGGAGGCCAAGGAAGCGCCACAGACTCTAGCACCGGAGAAACCCCGGGTCGAACCCAAGAAATTCGTGAAGATCGGTCGACCTGGTTATCGAGTCACGAAGCAGCGCGATCCGGAATCCGGCCAGCAGAGTCTGCTGTTTCAGGTAGACTATCCGGAGGTGGCGGACAACGTAATTTCGAGGCACAGGTTTATGTCCGCCTACGAGCAGAGGGTCGAGCCACCTGATCGTAAATGGCAGTATCTGCTGTTTGCAGCTGAACCATACGAGACTATCGCCTTTAAAGTAAGAATTCGAAAAAGCTAAATCTTTACCTCTAAATATCCTGAGGATTTCCATGAATTAAATCGAGACTTTATTTTTTATAATAATTTACAGGTGCCCAGTAGGGAAGTGGAAAAGGCAGAAGGAAAATTCTGGACTCACTGGAACAAGGATACAAAACAATTTTTCCTGCAATTTGCATTCAAGAATGAGAAACCATCTGTGGGCAAAGTACCACCACCGCCAGTCCCTCTAATAAGGCCAGGATTAAATCCGATGGTACCTGTTCCACCACCTCCTCCTAGACCACCCATGTTTAATCCGGTACCGCCGCCACCGGCTCTTCTGGCGAGTGGAATGCAAATACCTCCTCCACCGCCTCACATAGCATAATGCATCTGATAATTCAAGTAAACTTTTACCAATAAAAGCTCGCGCGGACAATGTATTATTTTTTTCGAAGAAATATGTGTTTATATACTTCTATCAACATGTGAGAGATCATATTTTTCCGCTCGATAATTACACAAGGTCAGAAAATATGTAATATACTTCATTACATGAGATGTAATTTCTATCTATAAAACAATTTGCATAAAAAGGAGTTTTGAAAAATTTTTATTTATCATTGAAATACATTCGTTTCCATAAATTATTCTTGATCTTCTCACTTCTCTTTTTTTTACATCTTTATAAAGTTTTAATATTTGAGTCGACAAGAGTACACTTATGGAAATGAACGCTATCCTGAAAGTAAAAAGCAAAAGTTAGTATTTTAATTATATATAGGTTCTTTATAAAATATTTAATATTTAATTCATCAAAATGAAATTATTTACACATTATATTTTGTGAAAATGTTTCAACACTTCCACCTGTTGCAAAATCATAATAGACAAATTAAAAAAAGAAAATACATACTCAATGATTATGCGCACAAGACGCATGCACCACCAACCGCCTTGATCTTGTCTTCCGCTTGTTTGCTGAAAAATTTCGCCTTAACTATGACAGGTTGTTTAGGAAGGCGTCCTTTTCCCAACAGTTTGTAATATCCCTAAAAAATATATTGATCGATATAAACTTTAACATATCAAAATGTATCTATTTTTAAAATACTTTATAAATTTTCGTCTTTAAGAAAATTATTTCATATCTTTCAAAATATTTTGCAAGGAATTAATCAGAATGCAACAATCTACATGGGTGTAAGTGTTGTACAGCACTTTTAAGACCGCCCGTTGCAAGATCATCATGTATAGTAGTAGCGAAATTATTGGAAAATATCTCCAAAGTAGAGAGAAATATATGTATATATTATGAAAAGCTAAAATTAAAAGAAGATTTGATTTACCGCTTTTACAAGATCAATAACAGGTGCTTTGCCCTCGACATCTTTATATTTCAGTCTCGTTTGTTCAGAAACGAGGGTCCACAATTTGTCTAGATTTATAGTTGGGCACCATTTAGTATTTCGACGCAGGTGATAATTCCTCATACCAAGCTGTTAATAGAACAAAAGCCAATTAGAGATATGATATGAATGTAATCTTGATAACAGATTTTACACGTGAAAAATAATTCAGATTATAGTAGAATGTAATCAACATAATTCATTTCGCCGGTGAAAATTAAAGTCTCATCATTTGATATACAAAGCCTTTCACTACGAGTGCAATATCTTGAAGAATCATTCTCACCTTTCCAAAGTATCCAGGATGATACTTGTCAAAATTAATTCGATGGTGGTGCAAACCACCAGCATTACCGCGACCACCGGGATGTTTCCTGTGTTTGCCTGAAAAATGCAAACAGTATTATAAAATAATAAACTTTTGATTTATACAATATAAAAAGAAAGAATTTGAAAATATGATACTTATCAGAAATTGACTTAAAAAGGTGAAAGATTACACGTGAAATTAGCAATTTTTATTTGAAATATTCAATAGCAGAATTTCTTGTATATCTCTAACAATAAAAGATAAAATATTTTTACTAACGTCAACTCATGTTTTTATTAATATATTTTTAAGAACGTCAACTTTTCCTCTTCTTCATATTTAAAATAAGTATCAAATACATTCTTTTATATTTTTATTTACTTTACGATACACGTGTGTCTACAACAAATTGTATGGGATGAACTTACCAACGCGGCCGTGACCGTGGCTCACATGTCCACGTAGTTTTCTAGTCTTCTTCTTGTGGGTTGACTAGAAAAATACAATGAAAGCGTAATATAAGTAACGAGTAAATTTATTTATAAGTGCCACTAGAATTATTGCTTATATCAAAAATAACATAACGCGAACCCGAGAGGTTACCCCTCTCCAACACGACACAGATGAATATGCAGCATTTTTTTCAAAACCGTAATAAAGAAAATTATTCCCAATATTGTTGATTGCGCATTTGTTGTAAATAAATTATAAACGTAACGATGATGTCGTCAATATCGTTGGATTATTACAGAGGTAACACAACGCGAAGACACTTACCATCTTGACGAGAAACGAGAGAAGTGATAGAAAATAGAAGCGAAATATACCTTGAGCGACTGGAGCTCTATTGCTGCAGTCGGAAAGACGCTTTGGATACTTTGAAGCGTTTGATTGACCAATCAGGACGAAAGGAGTAGATTTCTTTAACCTGATTGGTCAATCAAACGCTTCAATGCATCCAGAGCGTCTCCCCGACCGTAGCCTATAGCTCTATAGTATATTGGAGCGAGCCACCCCCAATACTATCCTATAGAAAATCAGTTTCAGAATTAGAAAGAGACATGTAATTTCCGGATGGATCTCTGTCTCTTTTTACATTTACTATAAAAATATTTTAAATATGTAGCAAGAAAAGCAAATACACAGCTAAAAAAATATTTTGGAAAAATTTTTATATATTTAAATTGATATTAGATGAAATTAGATGTAGTTGTGAATTATTTATTTTTCTTTCAATTCATAAATTACATAAAGCCGTAATCACACTACGGGTTGCGGGCTTGGTTGCGGTTGAACCAATCAGAATAGCCGACCGACAAATTGCTTTATTCTGATTGGTCAATTTCAACCGCAACCGAGGTTGCAACCCGTAGTGTGATTACGGCTAAAGTCAATATTTTTGATTCTGATATAATTGATATCCATGGATATCCTTTTCTATTGAATCATTTCCCTACTTTTCTGGCCAAATTCAATTATGAATTATGACCAGGAGCTTTAAATTGAACTCTAATATTGATATTCTTTCACATATACTTTCACAAATTAATATTGCATTTTCTTTATATTTTATTTATATTATAATAAGCAATGTTGCACTCATATTTTCCAATTATTTTCTATTTCATTTCCTACAGCACTAAAATTCAAAAAAAATTTTATTGTAATTATATAATAATTATGGAAAATGTGGAAACAATTTCTTCTGTATACAAGACGCTGCGATACAGTAAACGGATATTTCTACCGGTTCAACAATAATTTTAGAAATACATTTCTGCAATTTTAAAAATAATCTAAAAATAAAAATTAGATTATTAGAAATAGATTATATAATTATTAGTTATTATATTATGAAATTATCATACTTAAAAATTGATTACATAAATATATAATACTGCATTATTATTGTATTCTGTATACTATTAGAGCTATTAAAAGTAAATAGAGACAAATGTGAAGAGTAAATACAAATTCAGCATTTTATTTCCAATTTGCGTTATATCTATAATTTAATGATCGGTAATAAAAATACTTATTCTCTAAAATGTACAGTTAATTTTCATCGAATCTTTTAATTTATTATGATTTTTATTGTAATATTAATGAAACTGGCGGTGTTAGAGTTAGCTCTCATTTATGTAATTTTTTATCAAAGTACATGTTTAAATACGATTATGATAATTTATGATACGGATAACTGGTCCCGAGTGATTCTCGCGTCTTGCCTGGATATATATATATCCATTATTTTTGTATGCCAAAATATATCACTGTACAATTTTATCCATTATTCATATGCAACCTATAACTTTCCTTTGCCCAGTATCCTCCAGATCTGAAAAGCATAATTTCTTTTAGTCCAATAAAACAGTATATTATAAATATATAAAATAAATAATATATCCAAAATGATTAATTATAATAATATGGTGCGATCTGATGCTGCCGATTTAGAAAAAGAAGTATTATTCATAATGAAGAGGCGAATGAAAACTGATAAATAAGTAATCGTACATAATACATTGCTGCAAAAGTTGTGATATAAGCTGATAAAATTTTAAAGCCAAATGAAGATATGCTCGTTATCTTTATATTCTCAAAGTGTATGTTACAAAGACAGAAATATAGATTTTGCAAAGAAGAATGAGAATATATAATTCATAAAAGTATAACCTTATGTTTCAGTAACTCGATTTTTAATATCATTAGTCGAGTTAGACTTACAAGTTAGTTTAGATGATTACTCGAATGAAGCTTTAATTGTGGTTAGAATGTGGGTGAGTTCAAGTTAGGGCTACCCGGTGTTGACGAGGGCGTTGATGGGGTACCTGGTGGCGATGTCTCCAATGGGCAAACCAAATTGCCGAAATCCATTTCGTTTTTACTTTTTTTACGCTTCAACGTGAATTGAGATTTCTTTGGTACCTGAAATAAAAATTGAATCATACGTTATCTAACATTTTTAGGAAACGGCATTAATATTATTACGATAAAATAGATTGTATATGAGATAATTATAAGAGATATTATAAGACTATTCTCTCCAACATAACAACATTAAAATGTATTAAGTAAAATTCTAAACACCTTTAATCTGGCTGTAAGCGTCAACGGAACGAATCCAAGTGTGCTTTCTATTTCTCTTTTATGCTGCACTACTTCTCTGCCGAGGATCTGATTGAAATGAGTCGTCAAGTGCCTACGAAGTAAAGTCTTTGCCGGCGGAATGCTGAGTAATGTCGCTAGCAGCTCGGAAGTGAATCGATCTTCGTGGATCATTAGACCGCCATGTACGCCGGAGCCGCGCATGTTTGGTGCGTATTCCGCAAGATCTACCACCCGCAGCCATTCCATCACACGATGATTCGTCCAAAGAGTTACGTTGCTACCGTCGGCGCCGTTTCCACTCGCGGATCTTCTCTCCAAATTGTCAAACTCAAAATTCAAGTCTCGCAAAACCTGCAATTTGTACAAATCTCGTTTCGTATATCGATATTAAATATATAAATTATATTAAAGCTTCCATGAATAATTTAAGTATGATATAAATAACACATGTGCGAGATACCTGAATTCCGCGTCTTAAACTGGCAGCATGCAATTGCGCAGTCACTCCGAGATTCAGTAGATCTTCCGTGGTCAGTCTGTGCAGGACTCTACCGTCAACTTTTGCATGGTGAAAGGCTTCCTTGTGTTGCGGCAAGCCAATGTCGTCCAGCCATCGTAATACTGCTGCGTTATCCATCTATGAAACATAAGAGAAGATTGTTTTAGGGATTTTTTCTCAATGAAACACATCGAATCTAAGTAAAGCGCTTTAAAACCTTGTGAGAACCGAGAAATCCGGCACCGTTGCTTCGCTCCGATTCGATGGCGTAAAGAAGCTTTTTTCTGTGCAGGATATTTTTCATGTCCAATTCTTTCTCTAGTTGAACCTGTGTGGCATCGAGTAACTTTGGTCCAGTGGCACCCCATCGTCTTAGTTCGGCGGTATAGCACTCCAAACCGAGGCGAGCCAACCAATCGCCGATTTCTTCCATGGTAAGTTCCGCGAGCGGTTTCGGCGGCGGCGGTTCCGCGCTTGCTTCGCAGATTACGATTTTTGCCTCTTCCGCTACAATGATAATATCCATTTATAATTGCTGATTTTTCAATTATTTAATGACAATGTTACACATATCTTATGTAATGATATTTATATTATTAGTTCTTCGCAATCCTATTTATTTCAGTTGCACGTATGTAATTCTCTAAATAATTAATACGATTATAAATTAGCAAATGCATTTTTGTGTCGTCAAATTCTTTAAATAGTATACAAGTGGATAACATGAACGATGATAAAATTAAAATAATTTAAAATTAAAGGAAATAGCATATGTTTACATACATTTAAAATTAATTTGGAGACTCTAAAGATATAAATGATGTATACATTAAATAATGGCAACAAAGTCATGTGCATGCGCGCATTATTAGCCGTGAATGCCTTGCAAGCGAGTTACCTCTCAACGACATGCTGTTATTATCGATTAATATTGCGCGGCGATTATGGATTTTGATTGAATAAAAAAAAAATATCTAACTGTGACACCGCATGCTTAGATAAAAATCGATCGGAACCTAGAATAGGAGCGGACAGGCATCTCGCGGCGACTCCCCTGACAGCCAAGGGTACTGTCGTATGCACTCCCGAGACTAAATTTGGAACCTTACCAAATGCAACACCCTTCTTGGATGTCGGTGGCCTAGGGAGACTACTATATTGACCCGTATGTCTGCTGAATCTTTCGCCCTGTAAATGTCAAATTGTTTACTCGGTGATATTTTAATTATTTATCGTGATATTCATAAGTATTCTTTATTTTTTATTTTAATATGTATATTAATTAAATAAATAAATATATAATATACTAACATTTGATAAAGGACTTGTACTACGCAGCGCCAAATTCTCGTGCTCCAGACTAGCTTGCCTAAGTTTCATTTCGGACAAGGAGGTGAGAAGCTCAAGCTTTTGCGTCTCCAGAGCGCTTCTCGATAAAACTTCCTTTAAGACAGATAAATTCTCGTTTATTTTAAGCTCTATATCAGCAATATATGATTGCATAATCGTATCCTACCTTCTGCAAAGCCTCTTCCATCTGCCTCAAACTATCTTTCTTCTCTTGGAGTATGCTCTCCAGTTCTTGGATTTTACTTGATTGCGCGTCAACTTGCTCGGACAAAACTGACACTTCCATATGCAGTGCTCCACGTTCACTTTCCAGTTTTCTCAGTCGTTCCTGAAACGAATTAAATAGAATCGATAACGTTCTGATAAAAAATTTTAAATATATAACGCAATGTATTATTTTAGAAAAAGAAGATTGGGAAATAATTCATAAGTATAGGCACACATATACATATATGATTGAAAGTTTTATTGAAAGCTCTCTTTTATATACAATATACCTCGGTTTTACTATGGTAATTGTTCATGCAAACATCGCTCCCGCAGTGAAACTGCTGTAGCGAGCAATAGTGACGCGGCCTCTCTCTCTCGTGGCAGATCAGATCGCTGTGAGACATGGCTCTCTGATCGCGGTCTACTCTACTACGTAATCTGCGTCGCCTTCTGCCCAGAGAACCGCTACTCGATTCTACAGGCAGCGATGTCGTGCTGTTCGTTCTGCTACCCGCCTGCATCCCATGCTCTTTCACGCACATCGGACCTTGGTGCAGGTGACAGATGGGCGGATAATGACCGACGTGTTCCTTAACAGCATGATGCGTCAACTCGCTGGATACGCTGTCGGTTAGCAAAAGGAGATCGAAGAGTGTTTTCTCGACTTTTCTTGAATATAAAATATATAAAAAGAATTAGGATGTGCTAAAAAAAATAGCGACCTTGTACACGGCGTTGCACAGAGAGATGAGAAACTTCCCAGATGACTGGCGGACGACGCTGGGCAGATATTAGACATACCGCTGGATACTGCACAGATATTAGGCATACTCTCTTGAAGCGCTAGCATCTTAGCATAGCCGAGTAAGCAAGCCTACAACGATATTATCAATACCTCACGGCGGAAGAGACATATCTCACTTATTTTTCGGGGTATAATAATTTTTTTTTCGCTAATTGACAAATATTTATGTATAAATACTATCGATACTATCTATAAATATATATACATGTCTTCCTGTTTGATCTCTCTCTGTCTTGAGTCTACCTGACATAAGCATTCTTGCGATCGGTAGGCCGCCTGACACGCGATTGTCGTCCTCGCGATGCCCGGTGGATAATCCTCGACGTACTCGTCACCCGCGTCGGAATCGGACGATGTGCCCGACGAGTCGTAACCTTCTGAAGGCGTCCATCGGCTGTTCCAGAGTTTTATAGTCGACGCCGCGTCCGACGAGTCCGATTGCGAGCCTGAATTTAGATATTTAGATTAAAGCTTTTTTTAATCCGCGAAGGCTTCGAGAGATCTCTCTCATTCAGTACCACTCGCGAGGATAGTGAATCTATTTTTCGCGCCGCGTCCGGTGGTTGTAACTCCGCGTGTTTACTCAAACATTGAAGCAACACAATTGATCTCGCGTACTGCTATATACTTGTATGTATAGAGTCAATGAACGTTATGAACCTTCGACACAGTCCGCGGTTAAGGCAATCTATTTCGAGCATGCTCTATCAAAAGCATGACTTCGGTGCCAGCCAGCCAGCCAGCCAGCCGATTTTAGTACTTGAATGCGAGTCTCGAGATTGCCTCGACCATCGGACGTCTGCCAAAAATTTTATCGTATTTTTCGAAATTGAAACACATCAAAAATGTAGTCTTACTCTTACGAAAAGCTTCCAATTGCGTTTCCAAATTCGATTGAAAAAAAAAATTACTTATTCTAGACATATTTTTGATCTGATTTATGTTGATCGGAAGATAAATTCTGTCTTGATATCGTCGCAATAATTTTGCAATGTCATATATATTAGCGCCAATATAAAGATGACTAGAGAGATGACAGGAAATTGAAGAGACCTTTTGCTTGCCCCTTATCTTCTTCTTCTATTATCGGGGCGAGATTTTTTCGTTCCACAGTGATAACGTCGTTCCATGAAGCATTTTCCATAATGAATTCGTTTGCGTTTTATTCTTCGAAATTATCGTGTTTCTGCCTTCTAATTAAACTTATTGTCAGTATTATGCACATTATGATCTGTTCCAGCAACAGATTTATTAAGCCATGCATAAAAATGTTGTCAGGATGCTTTTCTTGACAAAAAAGGAGTCACGTTTTTATTCCTTACTTTTCAATAGACATTTGGTATAATGACAATGGACAAGCAAAAGTTGCAGAGTGTATTGGACTCCAATGACACGTTCGTACACAATAGAACGTTATCTCGATGAGATGCACTCTCGCGTTACCAACCGCGGCATCGTCTCAGCCGAAACTAAAATTAACGTCATGAAATCCTTCGAGAAGAGCGGGAGCGAGTACGAAAACGAAAGAGAGAGTGAGAGAGAGAAGCGCGACAACAATTTATAAATAGATCAGTGTCTTCTCTTCTTGTTACCTAGAGATTACAGCCATTAGACAGCTTTTCGCCGTCCAGCGTCCGTCTATTTAAACTCGATAAAAAGAGTAAACGACAAACTTCAATAATCTAAAAATAATAATAAATAAGTTACACAATCAGTTTGTAACAATGTAACAAGTAATATATGTCATCATTATCTTTACAATTTACATTTTACTAATAAAAGAAAATAACAACTTAAGTATGCATAATAACGCAAATCGTAATTATTATCAATTTTATATTATACTTACTTATATTATATTATACTTACCTCTCTCTCTCTCTTGTGAAGGAGTGCGTAGTTTTTTATCACATATCACGTATATTGTTCGAAAGGCAAATATCACTCTATAAAAAGTGATGTTGATTAATCGAAACCAAATCGTGGATTTCCAACGGCCCATTTTATCCAGTCTTTGGGCGGTCTGTAATTACGATCTAACAAAGTTAGACGTCCGGATGTGGACATACGTGACACGTGCATATTGACGTATAAGTCCAGAAGTGAAGCAGCCCGGATGCACGCGACGAACACCCGTTGCACGTGTCTCACGCGCATCGAAACGCACGTCCGAAACCGAAACATCGTTTACGACGCATCGCCAGGGTATCTACTCAAATCTTGTAAAAACATTTTTTTTGAAAATTCCCTGATCTTCTAGATATTTTTGTTCAAAATTTCAAATAAAAAGAAAATATTCTAAAGATTCTCTGATACAAATATTTAAAATAAATTTTGTTATTATATACATTTTCTATTTTTTACTTATATGAAGGCAAAACTTAGTGTCACTTAAGTTTCAAGTGTTACAAGTGTAAATGTATTTAAAAAACTAAAACTGAACAACTTTCGTAAGATAATATTTTGTTAAGACATTGAATATATGTAAACAGAAATAGATATATATTTATATTTTAAACACATAATTCACAACTTTGCTTATCGGTGGATTACCGATTGCTTATAATATAAAAACAAATTATCAAAAAATTTTTTTAAATTGTAAAGTAAGTTCCTTCTGTAAGTTTCAAAAATTCTATGGAGGCTTTCCCTACTTTTTCAGGTACAAATGAAAATTTCAGCTTTTCAAGGAGTAGACATCCTGAAGCAGTCGAGAAAACGTTCGAATCGCCTTTTATGGAATAAAATCGGTGCGGAATTAGAGTATTATCTTTATCTATCCGCTTACCGGTTGCATCCATTGCAACAGGATATCCTCGGTAGCGGCGTCGGGTGGCGGGGGTGGTGTCGGCGCGCTTTTTATCGCAGTCACGAGATTTCTCGTTGCTTCCTTCACCGAGTTTTTCCACTCTGAACTTCCGCTCTCGGCCGAGCTTTCGGCGCAAGCACCTGTAAATATATTTGACAATATAGAAAGCAATTACAATGAATGTTGATTAAAGTTCAAAGTACAAGAATGAATCTGTGATCGTGTATAATTTACTCTATTTTAGATACAATATAACCATATCTGTAAAATAAATTAATCTCTAAATTAATTTATTAATTTATCTTATTCTTGAAAAAACGAATTTAAATATTTAATAAATTAAAAAAAACTAATCCTTTTATTTTTATTTTATCTTTTTGAAAACAACTTTAATGATATTTTTGTGATTAAAATAATATAAAACATAATATATAATTTGAATAATTTTCAATTAGATGTATAATAAAAATTTTTTTTATGCATCTAACTGAAAATTATTTAAATTGTATCTAGTACAACTTGCCGCAAAAATGTCATTAATCTATTAAAATCACTTTCGAAAAAAGATAAATTAAAAACATAAGAACTAGTTTTTTTATTATATTAAATGAGGCTTATTGTTTTTATTATTATATTTTTGTTATATAAAACACATGAAGAAAAATAATATTATATTTTAAAAAAGTAATAAAAAAAAACCACACATTTGTTTTTTTAATTAAAAAAAACACATTTTTCCCTACTAAAAAAAAACTGTTTTTATCTCTATCTCTTCTCTCATTTAAAATCGTGTCAATATCGATTAGCAAAATTCAGATATCCATGTTTATATTGACAAATGACCCATCCATAAATCTCAATGATACCGGAAATAATGTCGTCCATCTGGAGCAGCGCGGCCTCCAGCATCTTGCTCGCCTCGCTCGAGCTCTTCACCAGGAAGGTCGACTCTCCCGCCTGCGCTGTCGTGCCGTTCCTCTCCTCACCTTTGCCCATCACCATTTAACGCTGCAAGAGGTAGATATATCTTTCTTAAACATTTTTTCTCAAACATTCTTCCGACGCGCACTCCGTACAAACAATTTTTTTCGCAAGATTCGAAAACACAGAAACGATACTAATCGCAACGAGACGAAAACTTCAACCGCGCTGATTCATACGATTTTCCAGACGGCGTAGCTGCACCGTCATGGGGCAAAATGCACTCGCTAGGACGATAATTGCGTCGATGAGTTTAGGAGCATGCCGTTAAGCAGACGCGGAAATGTTGAAGTTACGAGCGGCTCTTAATTTTATTTTAAATTTAACGACAATCCATACATATATCTGAAGATGCAATTATGTTGCATTGATGTATAAAAACAAATAAACACTTACTCTTAACAAATAATCTTGTAAAATAATCACTTTAAGATAATAATTTTTTATGCTTTTAAAAACTTTCTAGATTGTAGAAATTTACGATGAAAAATGCATTCGAGTTATATTATGTAATAAAAAATCATAAGAGATACGGTTATATAATACTTGTTGAGAGAAAAAGAGAGAGTGATACTTTGTACTAAATCTAATAACTAATTATAATTTAGAAAAAAACGAGTGAAAAAAGAGAAGTAAGCTTTTTAATCAATCATATAAACTTCACATAAATTCTGACATAATCTTTAAATGTGGGGTCGATTTTAAACTCATAGTGTACTGTCGCTTGGTAAATACCTGTATTAACAGAAATCTCTTGAATTTGAAAAATTAGATTCAGTTATATCTTTGACATCAAATTACGAAATATCGATTTTTTTAGAATAAGAAACTGCACAGTTGCAGGACCCGAGAATAGAGATATGTAGCGCTTACATTGTGACGAAGATTGATCCCAGAAGCACTTTACATATGCAAAGTGACATTCTTATCAGTGATAAGAAACATATGATGAATTTGCATTGCGATGATCGATCGCGAAAAAAAAACATTAGCGAGAGAGAAAGAGAGAGAGAGAGAGAGAGAGAGAGAGAGAGAGAGAGAGAGAGAGAGAGAGAGAGAGAGAGAGAGAGAGAGAGCGCATGAGAGGAGGAGAGAGATCGAAACGTCACAAGATGAACGTTTGTCTCTTATCGCGATCTTACCGTGTCGTTTCATGATAACGATGCTAAGAACATCGAAGAATCGGATTACTGTTAATAAAACAATGAGGGATTACGCGTGGAAATAATGCGCGAGCAACGATCAACAGGTATCGAGGAGCAACGCCCAAACACTTTGCCACCATAATGTGTACATTCTCCGTCTTTCTGGCTCTTCCCCACCGTCTCTTCTCTCTCTCTATCTCTCTTTCTATCATTCTCTCTTTCTTTTCATCTTCGTTTCCTTAGTCTTTCCTTGCGGACCTATTTTAATTTTAATTTATAATACATTAACATATCTTTTGAAATTAAAAAAATAAAAAGAAAGAACACTAGCCGAAAGAGAAAGAATAGTAGCCTCTATAAATTAGAATTATGTGTGTGCATTTATTATTATTTTAGACCACTAATATTTTCGATTTATATAAATATTACTTCTATAAAAACTATCACTTTTTTATCAATGCAATTAGAATAATTTTTATGGGGAATAAATAATCCCAACAATGATAAATTAGTGCTATATAAATAATAAAAATACGCGGTGTATGAAATTGTAGATACCTGTTTACGCCAATCGGTCAACTGTCAACTCGCGGATGCTGTCGTAAATTCGACAAACGATACATCGATAAACGTACAGAAATCCAAGAGAGATTATCAATTCGTATCAGCTACAAAGATATTCCCTCGCATCTTGCGCTCGACACAACAATGTCAACAAACAACACGATGACGTGCACCGCGAGAGGTAATCGAGACGAGGTTAGTTTCGCGGAATCGACGCATCGACGTGAAACTCGCGCGTTATCGTAACTCGAGAGTAGTACTTGAACTACGACGCTATTGATATTCGACCGCGCGCACTGTTTCAAATTAAATTTCACGCTAATAAGGATCAGGATAAGATTCACCGCGAATGTCGAGAACGATCACCGTCGCGGCGACGGAACTCGCGATCCTCCGCGTAAACACGCGTGTGACGCGGATGACGTTTGACAGCCCGCCGCGCGCTGCCAACGCAACGCGGGTCGCGAGGTTATGTTCGGGACATGTGCGCGCGGCTTCGACCCGCACGAAGTTGCATCCGCCGCGAACTTCACAGCCCGCGTCCCGGTGCGCGTCGACAGACAGCGTCGGCGCGAACCGTCCGCGGCGCCGCTTCGCTTCGTATCGTCGTCGCGTCGCAGCGGTGGCCACGCGCGGTTGGCAGCAGTGCCGATCACGAGCGAGAGAATCCTGTATCGTACTACGGATACCGGACTCGCGCTTCCGTTACATTTTATACTGGTCGCGGAGGGACGGGGGGAAGGTGAAGATAAAAAGCATCGGTGTCGGAGAGAGAGAGAGAGAGAGAGCGAAAGAGAGAGATGCATGGTGGCGCGTCGTCGCAGCGATCGTGAGCGTCGGCGGGCGGGTGTGTGCGCGCGCGCGCGCCAGAGAGGACGAGCGAAATTCCGTCGTGGCGCCGGACAAGGTGTTCCCGTGGGCCTCCTCCCCGTGGAATGTGAGTAAGTGGTCCACGCGAGAGAGGTGTTCCGTTTGTCCCGCCCTTCCTTCCTCTCTATCTCCATCTGTCTCTCTTCCCCTTCCTATCCTTCCCTCTGTCGCAAATTCCCCCTCCTTCTCTCTCTCTCTCTCTCTTTCTCTCCTCTCCTCCCCCCCCCCTGGTCTTCACCGCCGTCGCGTGCGCGACTGCCAGAGACTTTCCGCGGAAAAGCCGCGAAAACTACGTCACGAGTGACGGATTCGGTCGAAACTGGGACAAAGTGCAGTGCACTCTGGCATTGCGCTTTACCACCAGGTGTTTCTATGCCGTAATCTTCCCAGGATTGGGTAATACTCGTACCGTTGCACCTTGCTCTCTCGATTACCCCGGAGTTATATTCTCTCCGTCTCTCTCTCCGTCAGTCGCGCGCGTATCGCGAATCGCTCCGACTGACAGCGCACCTGACAGGGAGACACGGGTATCGCCGACGGAGAGAGAGCTGACAGGTAAAGGAGGCGTCGAATACGCGTCGAATACGCGTCGAAAGACCCGTACGTGGTAAATACGCGAGGCTCTCGTGGCGCGCGACAAAAACAATCTCGTTTTTTTTTTTTTCTTCCACTCGTCCTTTTCACACACGACGACGGGCGAAAAATCGCGCGCGCGCGCTCCGAGAGAAATTTTCGCGAGCGAGATTGCACGACACGACGGCGACGTTTCCACGAGCATGGTGACGACGATAAGCGAGATGACATTATGTAGGGCACGACGATGTCGGGTGCTCGAGCGACGTTCGCTTCCTCCACGAGTCTCCTCCCGTTCGCTCGATTTCGTGAAATATGGAACGCGACGAACGATCGATCCTTACGCGCAGTTCCTTTGATATATAAATCCGTCGAAGGTTTTCGAACGAGATAGGACGTCTGTGAGAGACATTTAAATAGGACTATGATTTGATGACAGATCACTTAAATAGGCCATGGTTGTTTGAACGGACGAATAGTGTGCGAATTGAGTGAATTCCTTGACGTTTAGAAATGTCTAGAAATGCAAATTTCATGCTAAGTAGGCGTGTGCTACCTGTGAGTAAAGTAAAGCAATCGACTAATATGCGTTTATCGTCCTAGGTTAGATGACGGACTCAGGATAGTCCTTCCGCTTGATAACATGTCAGATGGGGTTGATGGTGGTGGTGGGGAAAACGAGGTAGACTCTCATTCCTCTTCGCACGCCGAGCCTGGAGACTCTTCCAATCATAGAGAGGAAGAGGCGTTAGATCCTGATAACGAGGCTGCACTCAATACCAATTATGATAGTAGCGACGGAGCTGTCCCTGCATTTAGGTGAGATTCAAATTGTGATTTCATATCAGTTGTAACGTTACAGCAATAGTTACAATAAGATACCTAAAATTTCTTATTAGTGAAAGTATCCCCCATAATCTTACGAGGTATATATTTACTTAATTCCACAGATGTGATAGGTGTGATAATTATGAAACTATAAATAAGACAGCTTTCTCCGCTCATCAAGATCAATGTTTGGCAAGTGGCGAGGCTGGGGAGAGCACTGAGGGCATAGAAGGAGCAGAGAACGACGGAGATGGGGAAGAGGGCCATTCAGGGATGAGGTCTCACAGAAAAATGTTTGAATGCGATGTCTGTAATATGAAATTTTCAAATGGAGCGAACATGAGACGGCATAAAGTAAGTATGAAAAGATTACACAACATAAAGATCTTGTGTAATACACGTTACACGTGTAAAATTCATCAATATGACAGTGAGAAGAATTTTGACAGGTACAAATATATAAATGTAACAGTTGTTTGAAGTGAAAATACATATATAATTCACTTAAATAAAATATAATTTATTTTTTAAGTAAATAATGATCCTTTGCATTCACGATATTTATATCATTAAATATTTAACTTATTTACCATCATTTATCTTTTTCAGATGAGGCATACAGGTGTTAAACCATATGAATGTCGGGTATGTCAAAAGAGATTCTTTCGGAAAGACCATCTTGCGGAACACTTTACAACACATTCGAAGACTTTGCCATACCATTGCCCGATATGTAATCGTGGTTTTCAAAGACAGATCGCGATGCGTGCTCACTTTCAGAACGAGCATGTCGGTCAACATGATATGGTTAAATCGTGTCCTCTTTGCAATTACCGTGCAGCGACTATGAAATGCCTTAGGTTGCACTTCTTTAATAGGTAAGTCGGTGTGAATTTCACAAATTATTTCAAGAAAGAGAAACATTGACTTTTCTTTCCATTTTATATACGGTTCTTTTTTTATTCATAGACATGGAATAGATTTAGATAATCCAGGACCAAATAGCTCTACATCCATAATGAATAGTTGCACATCCGGAGAAGCGATGCCTTCAGCACCTCTATCCGACAGCGGAGACAGCACTGGCAATCGTTCGACCGACAACGCTACGCCTCCCATGCATTTTCTTACACCTCACGTGGAGATATCCATTCCTTACCCCGAACAGGCTGCCAACCAGCGAAATCCGAGTCCTGCCCCATTGAACGGAGACAGTCCCAATAGCCCGCAGAGCGCCGATAGCAATAGTAATGCGCCGAGCAGTAGTCATCATCAATTAGCTATCAATAGCAGCACCATTCATAGGTGAGTATTTAAAGTATAGCTAAATTTATTAATTTTTATCATAATAATCAACATGCGCATTAAACATTATTGAAAATTATTCATCAGAAATTTTACATCTCGTGTCAATTTTTAATCTCGAGTATATTTTAATCGAGAGACAGCATGTATATAAAGTGGAAAATATCAACAATTAATTATATTCTTATGCGACTTATCTGATTGCGAATTCTTGATCTTTTTCTCAGAAACGTAGGCGGAGGCGATGAAGCGATTACACCATCGATCTCTCTGATACCGATCAAGCAGGAACCCAATAGCAACGGTATGGACGATAGCGGGGCGACATCGAGCAATCTACCGTTGCCATCGTTGATCAAAGTGTCGCCATTGAAGTCGTTGCTGCGCGATGATTTGCGCCGCAAGCTCTCCACCAGTTCTGTCAATAACAACAATAACAGCAGTAATAATAGCGGCTGCGGTGGTGCCGGCGCCAATCCGCATTCGAGGGGTGAACCACCCACTTCGACCAGGCCGGATCCACGCACGAGCGGGCTCCAGTGTACTCACTGTCGCATCACGTTTCCGGATCAGACGTTATACTTCCTTCACAAAGGTTGTCATAGCGAGAGTAATCCGTGGAAGTGCAATATTTGCGGGGAGCAGTGCTGCAATCTGTACCAATTCAATTCGCATTTACTGAGCAAGAGTCATCAATAGCTGGGAGAAGAAGATAGAGAGATATCTGCAGCTAAAATTCGTCTTTCCCCTTTTTGTTTCTTCTTCTTTCCTCCCATTTCTTCGTTGAACGAAAGAAAACAGCAGGAGAATCGGTACGTATATTGTACGTACGTTCAGTGTTCATTAGTATGAAGGTGCAAGTATTTTCTGCAATGTGTCCAGGCATACTCTTAACCAAAAAAAGAAAAAAAATACTTTAGAAAATCGCAAGAACGTGCCCGTCCCTCCTTCCGCCGAAGCACGACGGTCAGTCAATTGTAAATTATAAATTTTGAATTATTTTTAAAAACCTGAAAAAAGTATGTCTGTTCTCTCAGAAAATAATGTACAAAGCGCGACAAATTGTGCCTTTTCTTTAAAAGCGAGAGAAAATTTCGAGAAAGAAAAAAGAAATTGCCAACACATACTCGTCCATCATGCTGTTATATTATACGAACTATCCGTCCATAGGGCTTTATTGAGATACTCCGAGCTCTATCATTAGTCTTAAATTAGTGAAATAAGTATAGGACGCGTGCGACAAAGTCGCGAATTGCCCTGTCGATAATTGTGAGAAAAAAAAAAATATATATATATATATATATATATATATATATATATATATATATATATAAATATAGTTTGCGCGCCGTACTTTGTCGCGAAAGAAATTACGCTAAAATTTCGGATAAATAGAGATTATTTAGTTGCTCTATGTGGTTTGAATGCTCGAGACAAACGTGACGCGGATATTCAGTGAGTACATTTTATAGACGAAGAAAAAAACGCGTTCATTATTGTCCCAAGGCCAGGCCGTCAAAGAAAGAAAAAAAAATACAAAGTAACTGAAAAAGTACACACACTTGAAAGCTATACGCATCGAATTTATATAGCAGAAGAGCGACACCGATGATGGAAAAATTCACTCTTAAATGTACCTAGAATTTCTTCACGAGCTTGGGAAGAGATAATTAAGTTGTCGAGACAATTTCGAAGATTCCGAAAGCATCGCGTTAGTTGCAAGCATGTCGATACAGTACATCCCGTATTGATACATTTGAATACCAATGGATTACGATAATATGTCGATTGTGACGCAATCGCTTCGAGGTATTATCGGATTCACTTCTTTCTGTTATTT
Source organism: Camponotus vicinus (assembly GCF_025532165.1). Lineage (NCBI taxonomy): Eukaryota > Metazoa > Arthropoda > Insecta > Hymenoptera > Formicidae > Camponotus > Camponotus vicinus. Next base: position 15,202,708 of record NW_028141977.1, read on the forward strand.
TTTTTACATATATATAGGAACGTGTCGCGTTTGTTGCACCGGTAAAATCGGTGTAAAATTGAGGGGTGAAAAATGTATAGGGCACAAACGAGCCAAGCTGGACATGCGTTATTATTATTAAAATATGACAGGGAGCAAGTTCGAGAGATGTGACCTGAGCCGAGAAATCGTATTGTACCGAGCAGGCAGATATCTCGATGTCAATCTAATTTGGCCAAGGTCACTTCTCTCCGCCTTTCGCCTTTGATTCGATAAATATTTTATATATAAATATTTGTACAGAAAAAAAGAAAGAGTATTAGAGGAGAGAGCACGAAAGGAAGAAAATCGAGATAGCAAATATATATAAATATATATTATATATACATAATATATATGTATGTATAAATATATATACGCATAGTCACACAACACAGACACACAGATATCTGTATACGGATATTATATACAAATATATACATATATATATACATACATATATATATTATGTCCGTCTCAAAAAGATGGAGAGATACACACACACATATATACACTGCGGACACTGCTGTAAATGGTTATAGTTATTTAAAATAACTATTCTGTATATCGCGTAGTATTTAATACGATTATATAATATTATTTATTAGAGTCTAATTAATTTATTATTGCTTTGCATTCCACATGAAAACCGAGATCACGGGACTATCGATTAAATAAGCGAATATCGTAATAGAGTTAACGGTGCTTTTCTAACAGAACCGATCGCGTTAATATAATAATTTAATGGGCGAACTTTTACGAATAAAAAAAAGAACGAGAGAAAGAGAGATCCATCGGACAGATCTCGCTTGTAAAAGTGGGTATACATTGAACGGAACGAACAACGAATATACGAATTATCGAGTATTCCTTGCTTGCTTATTTTTTTTCCTTTTGTACCTGATATTCGTTTTGGACTGTATTTTTATTTATACCGTACACAAATTCTGTTTGATGTATCGCCTCACGAGCGATGGATTCTAATCGAATGTTGATGAAGGTTTCGTTTGTAATCTAAGTATACATTTCCCGAACTTTAACAACAAACATTTTCATTCGTTGATCGTTCACTTAGTGTATACCCATCTTAAAAAACGAATGCAACGTACACGAATTAATCTTTGATCGATATACGTATTTAAGAGCTATCGCGAAACTACTACTATTTTATATGCAAGGCACGTATATTCATTATTATTGCTAGAACACGTTCTCGTCATTCGCACTTTCGATCCTTATTAAAGCATCATTGACGTACAAATCTTTTTAGATACCTTTACAATTACAAAAAAAAAATGCGCGCGCGCGCGCGCGCGTTCGTCGTACTCTCGCGCGGGTCCTCGGGAGCGGAGTCGTGAACAAAAAAAAAAGTGCCTGATTGGAAGTAATGTCTCGTCGAGAACCAAGGAAAGCTGCGTGTATTCGCGTGGGAGGAAAAACGAAGGGATCTGATGGGATCGAAAAGGAAAGGCAGGAGGAGAGAAGGAGATGAGATGCGATTGTCGAAGATACGCGGACCAGGAGGAGCGTATGCGTTAAACCCGTGTTCACCGTATGTGCTTACCGCTTTAGCGTATATAGCGACGCCTTTACACTGTGATCACGTTTACAAAGAAAAAAAATAGTCTTAAAGCTAGAAGATAGACGTAAAGGTATATATCTTAGGGCAAGCGAGAGTACGACGAGAGAGGCGCACGGCCTCGGGAAAGTATGTGGTAAGACAGCCGCACCCTGACCCACTCGCACCTTCCCCCCTCGCCCCCCCTCCTCCCTCTCAACACTTATTTATACGACATGCAAATAAAGATATATTTAAATTGATAAGAGAATGGAATAGAAAAAGAAAAAAAAAATATTGTTGATGTTACGGTGTAATGGGTACAATCTAAATACATGAATATTATGTATATAAGGAATAGAATGGAGAAATTTTTATCGTACGTCGTTACGTCTTATTCTTGCTCACCAATTTCCCTCGCGTAAATAATCAAAGTAATTCAACAAAATTACTTGTTGGATTATTTATTTTGTAAATTTTAATTTGATATTTATTAACAAAAATATCGGAAGTATTCGAAACTAGCTATTTAAGGTAAAGAACTATTCGGGAATGAAACTTTAGAGAAAAAATAATGAAAGATCATTTATCTTACTAGAATCTTAACTCTCAATTAAGATATTTTGAACTGTATTGTAAATATATAATATTTGTAAGATCTATAAAAACTAAATGACATTTCGCTTGCGATATCGTTGTTAAAGAAGAGATGCTTCTATTTTAATCAAAATCTCAATCATCGAATCTCGGAAATACCTTGTATATTTTATACTAAACATCATAAATCATTTTGAACGATTGATTATAAAAGAGCGAAAAATCAATCGTTCCACAAGAAAAATGAGACTCTTCCCTTGAGTATATTTGTATTAAAGTCTTATTTTATTGCTATTATACGTGTATGGATACAGAAGCGATTTATATTACAATGTTTGTCGTGTTAAAGCTATTAGAGAGAGAAAGAGAATGAATGAGTAGAAGAAGGAAATAAATAGGGTCCTCTGGATACGTGTCACTTGTAGCTCGAATTACACTCGAGCTTCAGGACACGATAGGAGACCGCGACGTCTTTTTACGTTAATTTTATTAATTTGTCAGAAATAGAAAAAAAATGAAAGGAGAAAGAGAAATATAGAAAGAAAAGTTTCACCTGATCTAACTGGACGCAATAGTGAACAAATTGTGCTTTTGTTCATCCAATTGTCGCGCTCTTATACAAAATAAAATTCCGACTTGTTGCACCAACGATATATACTATATATATGTATAGGTAGATAGATAGATATAGCTAATTATTTCAGACTGATTTTCTTAATTCATCATTCTCTGGATAATGTAAGCAGATCGTTCAGATCATAGCACCATTAACAATATACATGTGTGTCTTATAAATTATGGGTTAAAATTAAGAAGAGGGCGGAAAAAAATTTATTTTTGAAAAATTAAATTATAATTAATCGATCGCGCTCGAGTTAAATGAAAATATCTTAATAAATTCGATATATTTGTTACGACGAAGGACGAGCTAGACGCGAAATCTTTTTTTTTAAATCTAAAAATAGATATATACTTCGAAAATTAATTATATATCGCTTACCTATAATTATAATTAACGATTCTTAATCGATGTTTCTTTTTCCCTCACTTTCGAGTCTAATTACCAGTTATAATATACATAGAGATAAAAAATTTAGATAATCACGAGTTAACTAAACGTTGGTGCAACCGGTTTAATGTATGAGTATTCGGTTGCCTGGTTGTAACAATAAATTACGCTACTGCACTTAACAATAACTTATAAAATACACCATTCAGCCTACTCCTTTTGCTCTCGTTTCTTCGGATCGCATGTTATATACTCTTCGCGCAAAAAAAAAAAATATACGAGGACGAACGACAAAATCTTATTTCACGAAATTAATTGTGATTTTGACAATTCTTTTTTTTCTACGAAATAAACTACAAATAATATTTATATACTTATATAGGAATTATATATTAAATACATTTTCTAATTTTTTCGTGTTTTCATCTCAATGGAAGCATTTGGAGAATTTTTTCGCGACTTTATATTATTAAAGCAAAAGCGCGATAGATGTAATCCCTCGTCCCCCCCTACATCGAGAATTCACGGGATCTCCGCATGTCGCCGTCAATTTCAGCTTGTACGGTTTACTCGTTTAATGCGAATTTAACTCTAACAATCGCGTTAATAGAACGTGACGCAACGTGCACACAAGCGAGTTTAAGGAGTCTCGAGTCAGTTCGGCTGAATAGACGATTGTCAGTCAGTGGCCTGATTCGTCTTGTGACTGAGAATGGTCTCGATGTTGCGCTGAATCCGCGCGATCTGCGATCGCTTACTCCTCGTCGGCGTCATCGTGCTCCCCTCTTCAATGTACAAGTTGCCGGCCGCCGCCTCCGGCCAGCCAGTCGCTGTCGTTGCCGTCGCCACCACCGGAGTCTCCCGTTTCCGGTCTGCAAGCAGAGCAAACGAATCCTCATACCGGCTTTATCGGTCAAACGAGCGAAGAGAGGAGAGAGGCTCATTTTGGATCGCGGTATCGCCAATGATTTGCGCTATGAGATTCTATCTAGGAGAGTAGAAACATTTCATTCAACCGCATAGAAAGTAATCTGCGTGTCTCGCGACTGTTCTGTTTAAATTAATTAATTACAATTAACGAGACGCGAGAAAATTTTGAAGAAAAAAAGAAAAATTCGCTGTTTTAATCGATTCTCGTGACAGTGTGAAATTTCGCGAAATTAAAAATGATACAGCGAACAAGTAGCAGAGAAATAAAACGGGCGTGGGTGGATTGTTCTCGTAATAAATCTTTCCAAATGATATCGATACTTGACCTTTCTTCATCGATTAAATTTTATCGAGTTACTCTCGCAATTATAGTTATTAACGAATTATTAAATTATAATGTAAATAATTATTAAATAATTATTAAATAATAATTATTAAATAATTATTAAATTAGCTTATTAAATTAGGCAACGAGATGCGGTTGTCCTTGCCTCTTCGACACTTCGCGAAGGTACATGATACGCGATAATTAAGCGAAAAGATTCCAAGTTTGCTGCGGGAACGAAGAAAAACGAAAGCGTCGCGCATCTTCGGGGAACACGCGTATTTCGGGAGCACCGTGTACATCGCGTTACGCTTCCGGTATATATAGAGACGGCCGGTCCACATATAAATACAACTTCCGAGGCGTGGGAGCGCAATGAAATATTTCGACGGGGAAAAGATCCCGCGTCTCGCTTTCCGGCCGAGAAGCGCGCGGCGTATATATTGACGTGCTGCGCGGCTAAAATTGGCGACGGATTGATTTTCGGGCTCGCACGCTCGCGTCAAAACTCGAAACTGCAACAACTGCGGGCGAATTCGCGGCCGCTCTTCGGAAAGGCCGCTCTTTCCCAAGCGAGGCACTTTACGAATTCTCTCTCTCTCTTTCTTTCTCTCTCGGCTTTCGGTTTCACCGAGCTGCAGAATTTCAACAAGATTGCGGTAAAGTCTCAAGGACACCGCAAAAATGATCGCGACTTTAATTTCCCGTTCATAGAAATTTTATGATAAGAATATGACAAAATTGTAAAGTAGAAGACATTAAAAAATAAATACAGATAATAGATAAAAAAATTGATTATGAAAAATTTAACAAAAAATTATAAAAATAAAAATTAAAATAATTTTTCACGTCGATCTTTTTCAGTTTACTTTTTGACAATCATATGTAGTACATCAATGTGATTTATCTCGCGCGCGAGCGGATTTGTATATTATTTTAATTTAAAATAAACTTTTCGATAGGACAATTTCGTTTGAACATTTGAATATTTTAAAGTAAATCAAATAAAATAAAGATAATAAGAGCCAGCGCAGTTGACAAGCAATATTTATAAATGCGATCTCTCATTACTTGGTCAATTTATTTCATGTATTTTAATACTATTCCGTATAATCATTTTAATATTATTCTGTATAAAGAATCGAACCGTCCTGTCGACGAGCAGTCACCACCGACTACGAGCACGACGCATGCACATGCGCGCGCGCTAAAGTTAGAGCGCGCCGCGTCGAGACCGAGACGAGCCGAGCCGAGTCCCGCGGATGAATGAAAGCAGATAAACGTCCGAACAATCGCGTCATTTTGTTTTCGCGCGCGAATAAATAATTCCCGCGAGAGAGTGCAGCGAGCGAGCGAGTCTCGTCTCAGTCTGTTTTAAGATCCGTCTACTCTACAAACAGCTACTACATCCTAAAATATCATCGGCGTGGTCGAAAATCCGCGCTCTGACGTAACGCGTGTGCGGCGATTCGCTAGATGCGGCGGGACACGCACAGAAAAAAAAATAAATGTCAGGTCAAAACTTATGTACTTAAATTAACGCGTCTATTGTTTCGTATATACGCGACAATCTTCTTAGAAAAATTTAATAATTTTGAATTTCAACAATATTATAGTCTTATTTCAATATTGTAATTGTCATCTCAAGAATATATAATTATTTAATTCTACTTTAAGAAAATTATAATCTTTGATTTCAAAATGTTATTTTCTATCTAACATTATTTCCTTTCCATTCAAGAAAATTAAATCTTAAATAAGAATATATAAGAATATATTTTTCTTGATTGAATATATAAAATGGCTTCATTCAAGCAAGTAATTATAATTTTCTTTAATTAACGCAATATAATCTCATTTCAAGGTTAAAATTATAGATATTTTCAAAACAAGAATGTCCTTTTTTCCAACATTTCCAGCTTGATACTTTCTGTGTGTATGATTAATATAAATTACAAGATTTGTAAATGTAGAAAAAGAATTATTATTACATATAAAATTTTGATACATTATATGTATTCCAAAAAAATTAAGTGATCAAAATTAATTGATAATGTTTAATTTATTATTTTGAGAGAAAAGTTCATATATAATACATATTTATATATGTATATTAGAAAGATAGTTGTCTGTGATTAATATTTATAAAATGAATATTTATAAAATTTTAATAATTCCGAATTTATTTATTTTGTATTTATACATGTTGAAAAATGTGTTATAATGAATTATCGCTGTAAAATCATCTGCAATTATGTTAGTAATATGTTGAGTAATATTGTAGCAAAAAGAAAATAAGAGATACGAAGTGTGAATATATAATTGAAAAAAAAGAAGGAGCAGATAGAGCTTCCAAAGAAGATAATGAAGATTAAAACCAGATCTGTGTTAATGATAATGTAAATTATTAAATATCGCGTGAGTGCGTGTACGTAGGCCTCCAATCTCGCATCTCTCGTACGGCAAAAATGCGGAACGTGATATTACGTATTATGCAAATATCATAGCGGAAATAAACGCGTAAAGGAACAATCTACTGAATGAAAGTTCAATAATGAGCTACGTGCGGTGTATATGTGTCAATGGGGCCCCTTGCGCGCGCGCGGTACCGATCATATGTGTATGCATGTAATCCGACACATGCACAAAACGCTTCCATACCTCGACAGACACATTTCAATGTCAATATTATACATGAAATATTATCCTCGTTAGTATACGAGAGATCGCGAGCGCAATATTATTCTCTCGTTGCGATTTAATTCGACATTCTAATTCGAAATCGCGATTAAAATATACATGCCGTCGATCCGCTAACGTCGGCTAACGATACTTAAGCGGCGTGCCAAAAAATACTTCCGGTAGCCGACAGCCAAACGGTACTTCACGGTCACCCCGTGTGAAACGTACGAGCGTGCGCGCGCGCGTGTGAAGCTCATTCAAGTGCGGTACGAGTTAAGCGAATTTATTGTGTGTGTTTGCGCGATCTCCCTCGCATTCGTCCGTTTGTCGTTCGCCCCTTCCCTCCCCCTCCTCCCCTCTCCCCCCTCGCTCCTCGCTCCTCTCTCCTTCGTTTCGGCGCACAAAATGATCATTGCGAACGTGCACGCAACTACATTTTATACAGTCGCGCGCGACGGATGTGTTGATTGATAAAAACGACGCGTAGTACGTAACCACGGGAGCCTCGATTTCACATCGCGTTGCCAATGTTGAGCAATAATGCAACCGGCACATTTCTCGGTGTTAATATCCTTTACGCAATTTATGACGCCGATTTTCATGACGAAACAACAATTTCGAGCGAACGCATTATTCAGAATATTCGAATGAAATTATAACTATGTAAATCGTTCTATTTACATTAATTAAAACTCGTTACTCTTAAAAAATAAAAAATGCTCAAGTAAAATGTTTCATTAAAATAATTAAAATTCTCGCAATTATGACTAAGATACGCTATGCGATTTTTAATTTAGAGATTTCCTTTTCCAATTTTTTAAAAATATCTCATTGTATCGTTGACAAGTGGCTATGCATGTATTATCGAGGATTCGAGGTCCTATCTAAATATACATCAATTGCCTAGAAGAGCGACGATTAACGTCATCACACATGATGACGTCAAGTGGTCGTGGTGCGAGCATTTATAACGCATCAAATTTTAAAATTCTGACCGCGCTTACCTAAAAGCTTCTCGAGATACTGACATCTGGTTTCGGGATCACCTGGGTTCATCGGCGCCCCTGCAACCAGCTCGGCCAGCTCCGCCTTCACCATCAGATTCAATCTGGCTGAGATCTCCTCAAGACCCGCTGCAACAAAAATTTCACCAATAGCTTATTTTTCTTCGGAAAATGTTTCATGTTCGAAGATTTCGCGGATTTTATCACCGAGATGTTTTGTCGTAAAAATTACTATAAATATTTTTAAATGTATCTCGTATATCTATAAATTTGAGACTTATATACAAAGATGTAAATTTATAAATGTTAAACATTTTATTCTCGCTATCATTTTATTTTGTATTTTTACTGCTTATGCTTTCAAAATTTTAAAAGCGTGTAAAATGCAGAGCGATGAACATTTGACATTTATTAATTGCGCTTGAAAATTTTATGTTAAATTCTGACAATTTTTTAGATTTTAAAATTGACACGATTGTAAATTATATATTTTCGAAAATACATTTTTAAAAAAAAGAACTCATAAAATTAAAAATAATTTGCGATATAATTGCACAATAATCATTCAAAATTATCATTAATATCAAGCAAGAAAATATGTTCTTTTTTGAAAATATAACTAATCAATTTAGGCTATAGATGTTTGCTTTGAATTTAATTTTTTCTCTCTCTCTTCCTCGTATTTATATAAAATCTTTCGATATGATAGAGCACCCCATAAAAATGCACTCTTGACACGTATCACATCGAGTACAATCGATGTGGAATGCGTCATGAATGTCTGTGGAATGCGGCTCGATTTTCTCCGGAGCCCCATAGTGTATACGATCGGTTCCCCTAATGGCTACCAGTTCGAGCGGTATCCCATAAGTCCTCGTTCCCTCCCGCCCCTCTCTAACCGACGTTCCTAATCAAAAGCACCGGGTGGGCCGTCAGCCACAATCAAACGGTACTGATTACATACGCGCATACCAAGCGTCCGTTTCACGGTTACCAATCATGTTTATTTTATATAAAAACACGATAATATTTTCGTTTATCATCATGTATTAAGAGGGCTAAATAGGATATCTATAAATAAATACATACACATAAATAACACGCAGAATGTCTGGTAAGTAAAATAAGTATTGGCGAATAAATTAATTTTTGCTTTTTGTTTTGAAAATTTAGTTGAGATGAAATATTTTCTTCTTTTGTCCCAGTTGTCAGAATTAGAGAATATATTTTCTTCAGCCATTGCGTGTATAATACACACGTATACATATTTATATGTATGTCTAAAATAAATAAAATCCAGTAAAAAAATTATCTAAAGAATAATATCTTGTTACTTATATGCAGTTTTGATATATGATTCATCTGAAATTTCCTCACTTTTAATTGGAAAGAACTGAAGAGAATCATTTTCCGTTTCAGGAAAATTATAACTTTAATAATGCGGATTTCCGGCGATAATATAATACTTGCCAAGTTGCAACACAGCAGTTCAGGTAACTATGTGGAATGTAATAACAACTATAATCTGTTCTTTATATAAAAAAGGGGGATAAATCGCGCTCGCGGACGAACACGCGCTGCGTATAATTAGTATTAATTAACTATATACATAATTCGCAATGTGATAAATATTAATGCAATTAATAATTGCAATTGCAATAAAATGAAACAGATTTCGCGTGCAACATGCTCGAAATGGCCTTGATGTTGGCTATTTATGGCTATTTTTATATAAGAGAATCTCCTCGAAACGCGGAACGACGATATCTCGAAAGCTCCTCCTGTATAAAATTTCTCCATGACTATCGTCTTTTTCTCGTGATCATTTCTCTTCATTTGAATAATTTGATTTCATGTAAATGCAATAAAATGCGAATTTTGAGTTTCGCTGGAGAAACGATATTTTCAAAATACATTTGTGTAAAGTTGTCGTCAATTGTTGGACGTATTTTATTTGACATATAAACAGTCCCTTATGGATTGATATTCGTAGATACGGAATAGAAAGTAACATTCTTAGTCTTTATTTAATATATAATATTGAAAATTGAAAAGGGTATAAAAATAGATAGCAAATTCGAGAGATTTATAGATGAAATTTCCAAGAAAAAGGTTTTAATAAAGTGTGCATATGTATGTATTCCGCAAGGCTTATTTAAAATAATGTGTACCTTGTTTCGTGTTTTATTAATAAATATTTATCATCGTCGTTGGGGCGCGTATTTCGCTGAAAGCGTAGATTTAAAAGGCGATACGCGCCAGAACGAGGGGTTTCATTCATACGGCGTTCATTAACGAAACGTGGCTGAATCGGTTCCCACAAACGTACACGCGATACGCGGCGCGATACGTCAACTGACAGAAGGAGAGACAGAGAGAGAAAGAAGCGAAACTGAGGGGGAGTGTTCTTGCGAAGAGGAGTTCTGCGTACTCTGTTCGTTATGCAAATGTAGATAGTAACGTCGCGTACACACGTGCAACAGAGCTTATAATAGTGTTACGCGATTTCGATTCATTCCTTACGAGAGCTTTACAGCGCGATACGTGTACGGATTATACATAAAGTGAAAGAGACGCGCAGGTGTATAGGATTTTCTCTCCAGGCAATATTGATTTAATAACTTTTACAAATTTAATTAAAAATCAACGATTTAGTTGAAAAAAATTTTACGCACGCAAAAGATGTAATATTAAATAAATTACTCTGTCGCGAAAGTAATTTTATAAATTATATTTCTAAAGAGATATAGATATTTCTATCTATAAAAATATATAAATTTTAAATTATACAACACAATTCTCGAATTATTTCATTTCCATTTTTCAAAAAAACGAGAATTTTAACGAACAGAATTGCTGTTAAGCTAAAAATTATATTATATATATATCGCAAAAAATTTATGAAACTTCAATTCCGTTATCGCTGTAACTTAAAACGAATCTTCATAAAATCGATACATTATTGTTGCATTAATTGCGGTTTGTATTAGAAAATTGTTACTTTATTTCGGAGAGTAAGAAACGCGGAACGAGGTACGCACGTTGCGTCGCACGTTGGACGTTGAAGACGTCATATCCGGGCGCGGTAGGTCGAGCCAAGGTGAGGAGCGGCCGTGATCGGCCCTCTAATGAAGAAAATCCCGCCGTGCATTTTAAGGGATTTTGTCTCCCTCCCTCTCTCTCTCTCTCTCTCTCTCCCTCTTTGTCTCTGTCTTTTTCTTCCTCGTTGACTTACTTGCGCGTACCTATGTTCTTGCCGCCAACATCTCAAACACACGGCATCCTTTGCCTTGCGAAATACGAATTTCTCTTTTCCTTCCCTCTCGAGTATCGCGGACGCATAATGATTGAGGTATCGACGATGATTATTCCGCTTACGTAGCGCGATACTGATCGAGAATTATTACGAAATCGATTCATCAATAACCAGCCAGAAGGGAATGAATTTCGAAAGCTCGCAATCGTCAAAATTTTCCCACGGTGATCCTCGAGAATTCAACTTTTCGAAAGTGATTCATCTATTCGAAATTATTATATATAATTGTGCGTGTTTCCTTAATCGATTTTTCTCAACTTACCTGGCTCAAAATTTTTCTTCATTCTCCGCCATTGCCTCGCGTAAACAAGAGCCGAGCAACCGGCTACCAGGAAGAACACTATGCAGGCACACACCGCGAGGACCAAGGCGCCGGTCTGCCAATCCCACGGTAATTGATCGGCCTCGGTAGCCGATTTTCTCCTTTCCCGAGGATCGTGTGCCGTCTACGTCATAAAATCAATGCGTTATATATTTATGCGTTTAATTCTATCTGTTTTCAATGTTATCTCTGCCTCTTTTTCCTTCTCTCACGCGTATGCGCGCTAAAAGATACGACTAAGAATACTGTTAAAGATTAGTTTCGAAACAGAATGATTGCGAAATGCGAAAGATTCTTTGGCGATGCAATTCTATGCCACATAGCAAACGGCGAAAGCCAGCTTTCACCGACACAATGCGCACTGATTATACTATACTCATTCATAGGAGACATCATTTTCTTTAGTGATTTTAATAATTGTTAGATGATCGATTTTAAAAGTTTCAGTCATTTAATTAATTAATCCTCTATTCTGATAAATATTAATTTATCTCTGCGGAACCAAATTAATTTATAGTAGAATCAAGCTGCAAATTTATAACTTGAAATTATTCTGCAAGAGATTAATCATTTTTTTTTTAAATTCTCTATGTGAATCCAACTTGAAGTTACCTTGGATTCCCGCGAGGCGGAGTAGACCGGCTTCTCGTCGCCGGAGCCTTCGTCGTCATCTCGATCTTGGTCGAGATTACCGTTTTCCACCGAGGAAACCCGTTCTTTCGTCTCGAGGAACCGCCAGAACTTGGCGATGAAGTCCTCCTCGCCGGCCTCCGACGGCCACCTGGGCGTCCCGGACGCGTAGTCGAGCTCGAGCGAGCCGCAGATCGCGTCCTTGTGCACCGCGCAAGGGCTCAGGGTGAAGTCGGGGGCGCATCGGGTGCACGGCCAGCAGGAGGCACGTTCGGCCGACCAGAACTCCAGGCCGGGCTTGCAGACCGGATGTTGCTGCTGCGGCTGCGGCTGCTGGGCGCCGGATGTCGCGCCGCCGGCGGCGAAGGACTCGCACAGACCGACGAATACCGACACCAGGGTCAATAGCAACCCGGAACAAGATTCCCTCGGCATTACCTGCAATCATCGTGAACTGAATTAGACACGGTTTTAATTTATCTCTTACCCCTCGGTTATTAGTACAAATAAATATCTCTTTCGATATGTTGTGTAGATATCCCTCTCTTCGCATACAAACTAATTTACGAATTAATTTGATTGATTATTTCGGTGTGAATTAGCTCGATCAATTTATTTTAAAATCAATAAATCAATAATCTAATTTTATTCAATTATATCTAGTCATCGTCATATGTATGATACATTTACATAAGACATTCATTATATGCCATTTGATGTGGAAAAAATGGATGATGAAAAGTAAGAAAATAAGAATAGAAAATAAAAATAAGAATTATTATTTCTTGAAAATTATTAATATTCTTGGAAATTCGAATTTAAGACGATTTTATAAATAACAAAATTTATTGTATGTAATATATAAAATTAGATAAAAAAAGTGAAAAGAATCTTTATTAAAGTAAATCACGTTTCGATTAATTTAACAGCGATTAGATGTCATTGAGTATATATACATATATTTCAATTTTCATTTATTACTTTAATCTTTCAAATTATAAGTATATATTATGAAATTTCTTTTATTTTGAAATGCTTTATTCTAAAAATTGAAAGAAGTTTCATAAAGAAAAAAATTATCACAATATCTCTCCCTCTCTCTCTCTCTCTCTCTCTCTCTTATGATCGCGAGACGACAACTCGGTATCTCGCGATATAAATATTGTAGAGTGACCAGGACGTCGATCGCGGTCGATCGGTGTAATTCGAGCGTATAAAGTCGCTCTTTAAGCCGCAAAAGCGCTCAGACCGTTTCCACTTCCGGCTCGTACGCAATGTAATTACATCCGCAGTTGAATCGCGATCCATCTACGTCATAGAGCTCGCGGCCGGCCGTCTGTACGCCTTCGTTTCCGCGCACCAGCGAGCGAGCACATATTGCGTGATGTATAAATGCACAATGTGTATGGAAAACTCTTTTGCAGTCTACTTACAGAAATAATCACATAAAAAAAAAATCTCTTTTCAACAGTAAGTTTGACTATAACGCATTTTTCTTCCTCAAAGTAAACCTGCTTCAATCCTCTCCTTATATTTATGTGCGTAAATTTTCCCACTTCTCAATTATTTTTAATAATATCAATTATGTAAATACATATATATGTAAATATATATTCATGTCATAGTGATTAGTTTCCCTTGTAGTTCAATTTTCTCTCCTTCTTTCCTTATGTGATATATTTATTATTAACCAGTTTTATATAAAAATGAAACTGTTGTACGAATTGTATACAATCTGCGGTAAATATTGCGAATCGCATATATCCACGAATAGCGCGATGAAATCAATTTCTTAAATTACCACACTAAGATTGTTACATTGTGCAGCGAATATTGGTAGAGTTAAATCTCGACTGTGCGATGAATTTTAGCTGTACGTACTACAACTCTATTTTTTATCGTATTTATTAAAAAATGTAGTTTGCGAGAGCAAATAAGCAATTGATGCGGAATGAAATGAATGAAAAAAAGAGAGAATTCTTTTACTGAATTATTAATATGTCTTTGACTTGATACCTCAAAGGTTCGGAGATTCAGAACTGATTTGTGTGTCACATCCTTACATTATAATTTCGTCTTTGTATACAGAGATTTGGGTCATTTTTATATTAGAAATCGGACGGTAAATATTGATTGCTTGTTTGTTTTTGATTGTTTTTCAACTAGCTTTGAACCGAGAGAGAGGTTACTCTCAATAATATTACTTCGATATTAAATTTAATAATAAATATTCGATATGTGAAACGAGTTATTATTGAAATTTGACTTGAATTTCTTACAAGGTCGGCTCCGTAACGTTATTTATTAGTGTATTGTTGTCACAAGGTCATCGCAAAGAATATAGGCGAAGAATATACCTTACTATTGGAACGTCTAACGCATATAAATTCGCGTATAAATTTAAATAATATGACTTAGGTTGCAAGCATTTCATTAATGAATTGCTTATATCAAGAGACGCAATTTCATCCCAGTGAGTTAACACATTTATTTAAAAAAACACAATAATCATATAGAAAATAATAAAGCCTAGAATTTATTATTATAATTATAATTATATTAAAATTTGTATGAATTTCAATAACAAAGTATTAAGAAAATTTTTAAGATACTTATTCAAAAACTTAATTAAAGCCAGCCAAAATCTATTATATGCATATATTGATCTTGGGACACATTTTTTGAGATTAAAATATATATAATAAATACATACATCCGTTGCAGGAAAATGCATAAATTTTCTCGCTATCTAAGGATAATCCGGAGATGATGTTTTTTTCGCGATTTAAAAAGACGAGCATTGTTCGGATAAAGAGAGAGAGAGAGAGAGAAAGAAAAATATACGCAATATATCGTTTGTGCATATAATGCAAAAGAGGTTTCTGCGTGCATATGTGTGTGTATATATATGTATGTGTGTGTGTGTATGGAGTTTCTCCTCGCCCACTTCAAATTGTCTGCGCGCACGCGTGTCATATTTCCCTCGAGGACAATCACGATCAGAATGCAACACCTCGATCCGCTCGCGCTCGCTCGCTCGCTCGCTCGTTGCAAATGCAATCTTCCGCCGCCTCGTCGAGTTCATCTCTCCGTGATTAGGATGCCAATTGCACGCCTGAAAAACGATTACGGACACGAGCGTCGCTGTGTCGCTGTGAGGCACAACGCGATTCTGTCGATTCTCGTTCGTACGTGCGGCGGAAAATCCTTCAGAAACGAATCTGCATCTGTATTTATGTATGTATGCAATACGATCGCACAGACGCAAAGATTTATTTTTATGGAAAAAAAATCCTTGCGAAAGGTCCCGTGGAATGATTTCGTTCAATATACATCCACTTTTTGGAAACAATATGATATTCAAATAGGCAGAAATATATTTTGTATAAAATTGCTTAGATTGCAACGTTATATCTTTTATATTTGATGCATTTATATCATATTAAATATGTTTTATTAAATATATTTTTTTAATGTTATATTATATATTATATTATATATAAATTAAAAATGTATATTTCTATACTTGTGATATATACAGGTGTGCACACAGAATAGTCATCGTAGGAAGAATGAACGCCGAATTAGAAACGAGCTTTATACGATGTTAGTTTTTCACAACGCACTCATTTATATAATTAATCGTTTATTAAACTCTCGCGACTGTCTCATCGTTGTCGACAAATGGCTCTCTTAACACGCGGCCACACATGTGTGCCTCTCTAATAATAGTAACTAAAAAACTGCTCTGACTCCGGGGAATAAGAACCTAAACCGGTTTACGTTCTTCTCAACGTTACATCTTATAGATTCAGACGCGATGTTCTGTTCAGGAAAGGAGATTCCATCAAGTTTAATTCTCTGAAATAAATTTCTTTCCATTGTCTTCTCTCGATTTATCCAAAATGTCAAAGTAATTGTGTCGTTGCAAAATTTTTCTCATCATGTCAATCCTCTTATAGTGATGACGTTTATAAAAAGCGACGTTTAAAAGAAGCTTCGTTAAAAAGTACCACAGAGATTAAAAAAATTAATAGCATCGATTATATAAAATAAAAAATGTCAAGTATAATATATTGATCAAACTGGATTCATTAATAATATCATTTATGTCGATCAGTTTGAAAATGAAAAATGACATGACGTCACATTTACTTCAATATTACCGCAATTAACCCGATGAGGAGTCTCATTTTTTCAGAGACATTTCCCTGATTTTTCTGAATTAATTCATAATCGCGAAATAAACGAAACTTCGACGCCATACAATGGATTTATTCGCAGGAAGTGCGAAATCCGCAAACAGTGTTTTACGAGTAACGTCTGCCGAAGCGAAAGAATGCTGATGCTTGATACGGCCGCATGTGTTCGCTTAATGACGCTAATAAGACGGTTCTTTTCCTCCCCGGAATGCGTGCAAAGTTTTTAAGCGACTCGAATTAGCGACGTCGCGAACGAGACAAACAATAACTGTAGATACGCGTAAAAAAGAGATCACGTATTATCCGCTCAACTGAAGAGACTAACAAAGACTGATGAACATCTTGCGAATCGCGAACGCCGATGAGTAACGTGTACGCTAATCGGGATTCTTTTCGCAAGATAATGACGTCGCGTGCCTGGAATACCCAAATTCCATCGCATAATATTAGAAATATTTTCGCCATTTTTCCCACGCCTTCGTAAATCGATTTCGCTCCCACTCGAGCGGAAGGATTCCGCATTGATTCGTTTACGATCAATCCTACGTCGAATTCTTGGAGCGCTTGATCATCCCCGAGGAATTCGCGCGGCCGGACGGAAAGAGGATCGAACTGTGATATTTTATACTGCAATAATAATAATGCACATTCAATGCAAACACTTGCGTAATAATTTACGCAATTGCGTTTTGCTTTTTGCGGAAATAAATGCGGCCTTTTCTTAGTTCTTTTTGTTTGTAATACAAACTTTATCGTAACTCACTCGTATCAAAATAATTGTAATGTTCCATCTATAAAAATATTTTCGACAAGAAAATTGTTGTGCAAAAAAATTACGTGCTAAATTTAGAAATATTCCATGTATAAATGAATGAAAGCTGCGATGGATGAAGAGAAATTCTTTTTTCCTGTATCTACGATTAAAATAGTTCCAGATTAGAAGTAAATTAGATTAGAAATAAATCGGTCGCTAACTTGCACGGGGAATAAATCGTCAATAAATATCCTCACCGAAAAATCAAATAATGACGCAACGAAAAGTAGAAATCGATCAACAAATATCATGAAAGAGCAAATAAATTGTCATGAATCTTTCCCAAGAAAAGCGATAAGTGCTCGTCTCTCTTATTGATTACGAGAGAAATATCGAGAAAACGCCATCGATCGAGTATCACTATCGAATTCCACGTTATTTGTATACTTGGCGCGGATCGAAAATTAACAATTCTCTCCCGATCGGAACGAAACGTTCGCATACAGGTTTATCTACGATCTTCTTCGATGGCGGTGAGAGGAGGCACGATTCGAAGGCGCTTTCGGAGAACTTATTGACGTGACCGCAGTGACACGAGGACGTGGCTCGCACAACGCGGGAAACCTAAATACTTCGCGGACACACGTCCCTGTCGACGGCGACAAAAGGCCGTTACACGACCGTGCCGACTTAAGAATAAATGTATAATAAATTATGAAGAAGTGGATTTTGTCTCAATTGTACGATCGAATGCAAGAAAACAGGAAAGACTTGCACTTACAATTAATTACAATTTTAAATCAATTTTAGCGAAATGGAGCATTTATTATACATTTAAATTTTCCTATAATTATATGTACATGAAAAAAAATTAATAATAAAAATAAATAATAAATTAATAATAAAAATTAATAATAAATTTTCCTACAATTATATGTACATGAAAAAAAAATTAATAATAATCGAATTGGATGTATATTTCAAGTTAAAATAAAAAATAAAAAAATTTTTGGATTTAATATTCATAAAAATGCAGAAGAATTAATATATAATTTATACATAATAAATAAATTTTTTATGTGTGATATAATATCTGGATGTGATAATATGTTATATGTGTGTGATATATATTTAATTTTTTATATAACACCTATTATTAATATAAATATCTTTAGATTAGATGGAAATTGCATTTTGGATCATTTATATCGGTATCAATCTGAACTTGATGAAATTTCTGAAACCATCAGAATTAAATTGCTGGTTCCAAGTAGCTTTAAATGTAAAAAAAATTGTTATTAGTGTTCAACGGTAGAAGCTTAAAATAGACGGAATACAAATGTACGATGATAGAGAGGGGGCGGGGGCGAAGAAGGAAGACGGCAGTCGACTATCCTTTGCTTTTCCATGAGAAGGCGCCGGGGGTGCGCGGTTTATTTCCAGGCGAGATCTTCAATAAACATCGAAAAAAATAGCTCCACTTTAGCGCGAGGATCCCGGCCACGTGTTTTATATACCGGCGCCGATCGAAAACGCGAGGCGGATATACGCGTGCGATGATGATAATAGCGAGCGCGAGTGGCCTCTCCCCACGCGACGGGGTGGATTTCGGGAAATCGATCGTTCGTCTTGTGATTTTTCGCAACAAACATGCCACCAGCAGACAGCGATTTCTTGTTTATTACGTCGAATGCAAATTCGAATCGCGAATTTTAGCACGCGATGTCTCATTCAGTGTCGTCGCACCTGTTTTACTGGCCATGCGTTGATGTCTCGCACGTAAACTTGGTAAACGAATCGATACGCACATTATTTATCACATCCGTGCTCTGAACAATATCATGTCGAAAAATAATCTGTTCTGAATTATTCTATAAATTTTTTCCCAATATTTCAATTTAAAGTTTAATATTATATTGCGATATATTTAAATAAGCTTAGAGGAAATAATTATACAGAAAGAATATCAATAGACATAAAAAGTAAAAATAAAAAGAAAAATAAATGTATGATTATTCTTTAAGCTTTTCCCGACATCGATTTAAAATTTAGGTAATATTATATTGTGACACATTTAAATATCCTCAAAGGAAATAATTATACATAAATAATAAAACGGTATTTGCCAAACAAGTTAGCTAAATACATCATATATAATAATTATTTTGTATCAAATAATCAAAATATCAGACATTGGAATCATTTAAAAAAAAAAGAAAATATGAAAAAAAATAAGGACTTTACTATTTTGAGAATTTGAGATTCTTCAATTTATATATTTATGTGCATGTGTTATTATCACTCCTCTCTTTTTTATCGTACATTATAATAAAGATATCTTATCTCTGTAACATGGAATTAAAAGGTAAAGCACTTTAAATACATCGAATATATGATACAGTTTCTCTCACGCGCGGTCTTAGTGCTCGTCGACGCCGAGGGTACCCACGACTTGTCGCACCGTTCAAATTAGATCAACATCATGAACCGCACGTTAGCACGGCACGGTACTCACGCTGCCTTCGATGGAGCTGTGTCTGTCATGATGTAATCCAAGGCGACGTAGCCGAGAACGAGGAGGAGAGAAAGGGCGCGTCGTTGCAGCCCCGAGTGACAATTTTCTGCGGATCGCCACTATGTCGCACGGAGCATCAGGGATGATCTCTCTTTCTCCTTTGGCACTGAACGATAATCGATCAAGTATCGATAAGAAATAAAAAAGGGAGGAATACAGAAAGAGAATAAAAACCGTGTCAACGTCGCGATGCTGTCATGCTGTCATTCTACGCGGCAACGAATGACGACGACGACGAAGGAAGGGACACTGAATGTCAAACATCCGGAGAGATTCTTCACGACACACAAGAAACGTCCGTACCATCGCGCGGTCGCGACGCGACTAGTCCATCGAGTTATACTGATTTCCGCCCACGACCTAGTCGCAGCGAGTCAGACGGACGGACGGATGGACGGACGGGAACGAGAGAGCGGTTCGTTCATACGCAAAGAGAGAGAAATAGAGAAAGACAAAGAGATTGAGAGAGAAGGAGAGAAGAAGAAAATGATAGGAGGTAGAGAGAAGAATATCGAGACGCACAGGAACGTTTTATTGCCTAAGCCCGCAATCTATTAGCGCCCCCGTGATTTATTATTATGTGACCGAGAGAACTCTAGCTGAGAGAGAGAAGCAATTTATAAAAATTGCATGTATAATCCTTTTATAGATTTCCGACTGAAATTCGTTAAAATAAATACGCCAAATTTTTCAAAAATGTTTTGTTAAACATAACAAATATTATATTTTTGAATAAATATTTTAAATATTATAATAAATCAATTTTTAAGAGACAGATATAAGAAATAGAATAAAAAGTCTTAAACTAGAAAGAAACTCCAATAGACAAGTGTATAAGTATTATTAAAGATAAAATTGCATAATATATCATGAAAGTATCAAGAATAATTAAATCTGCAAGAATATTTAAAATTAAAAATAATAATATAAAGAGATATCAACGAATAAACAGAGAAAAAAAGAGAAGATAATAGAAATTCAAAGAGATTAAAGACGTTTGACGAGTTCTGCGCACACTCTTATGTCTCTTATAGAAACTTAGATCTTTTCTTACCTGGGATGTGATTAACCCCGCGGAGATAACAACCTGAACTGCTCCAGGCGCGTCTTCTGCAGTCCGGTTCCTCTGCATTCCATAGTGGTATTAACCCTAGAGCCGGACTGGATCGCAGAATACTGCGCCTGGTTGACTGTTCGATTATCTGTAATATAGACAGGAGTTTGTATTACAAAGAAGGGAGTTCGATGATAAAAATTTGACAAATCTCTCGTGAACATTTTTCACATAGAAAAAAAATATAATAACTGAAAAAATTTATATTGGTTTCAATAGATATATATATTTCTAAAAATAGTTTTATACTGACGTTTGTGTTAATAGTATATGCATATATAGATTATTATGCATATCAAGAAAAATTATTGATTTTATTTTAATCCAATTCTGCACATGTTTATCTTTACATAAAAATATGATGACATTATGTTAGTTAACAAGAGAAGAAAAAATAGAAAAAGAGACAAAATATACTGTATTTTTTTTTAATTAAAAAATCTTAAATAATCTTATACTTTAAATTTATACTTTGAATCTTCTTTAGCAAAGATTTGCGATTAATCCAAATAATGTTGTTATTTTCCAAATTAATCCGAATAATATGTTATGTTGTTTATCCTAATTTTTTATTTAATAGAATCATTGATTTTCGATGATTTGTAAATCGATCGATCGACATTCTCTCTTTCTCTAAATAAAATACCATTTTTCGCTCATTCGTCAGAATTACATCTCGCGCTGCCGTTTCTCTTACTAAAATATTAATTGCACAGTCGAGATAAAAAATCAGGAAGCCGTCACTTCTAGATATTATTAGCGCGATATATGCGACTTAATTATATTAAGCGGTATATTAATCATCTAGAGTATCCGCGTATCCCGCGATCTCATTACGACTTTGTTGCATTCTTCGGTTAATTATCGCACGTGGGTAAGCACGTGGCACGCTTAATCTGCCCGGCGAATCTGCCAAGTTGTTGAAGGCGCAAATTGCACACACGCCACCGAATTATATAAATAATTGGCCAGCGCGATGTACCGCGATCTACCATTTCGGGAAAAAAAAGGAGGAAGGGCTCCGCGGACTCGTTACCGATGCCGGATCTCGGTGCGATCGCGCGATACGGAGCCTTATAGGTGTAAATTTATTCTTATAACCACATATTTTGAAGAGTAGGCGTAATATATCGTTTCATTCATGACCAGCATTCACGACTCGCCGCTCGCCGAGCGTTACAAATCAGGAAATGGAATTAGGGAAACGGAAGGAAATGGGAGGAGAAACGAGAGATTAGTTAACGGTGACGAAGCATAGATACACATACACTTACTCGTCCACGGAAGGCTGTCTAACAGATGCGGCAACGGGTCGATCACAGGAGAATTCGGTGCAAAAATTGAGTAAACCTATAATTAAAAAAAAAAACAAATTAGAGATAATCAACATAAAATTATTTTTCTTATTCTAGTTAATCTAAATTTAATTTATTTAATATGCTTCCTTTTTTAATCCACATTACTAGCTTTCAAAAATAAATATTTCATTAATTTTAAAAAATTTATTTACTTTTTGTAGCTATAATTAAGACACACACATATACACATTAATTAATGATATTTTATTTTATTTTAAAAAAACATACACATATATGGTTCAAATTTTTATATATTATTAAATTATCCTATTAATTAATCTAATTTAATTTAATATATGATTATTAAAATTCCTAGTATTTTTTTCCTAGTATACTTTTAATAATATCTAATCATGTATATAAAAATAGCACGTGTAGTTATATATGTATCTTTAATTAATTTAATTTAATTTAAATTTAATTTTATTCTAATAAGTTAAATGCAGTTTGAGGAAAATAAATTGATACTTACTAAATCCGCTCTTGTGAGTCTCTTGTCGGTATATTTCCCGCGAGCTCGCACTAGGATACATCACCCCGCTTCCTGTCCTTTCTCGTGACGGGATATCCCAAAGTACCATCATGTGTGACGTATCCAATGCGTGATCTTGACATGCGTTCGCTGCATTCCGTTTGGTAGACAGCATCTGGAGCTGGTCTGTCGTCGATATCAGAGAAAGAGAGAGAAAAAGATTACGTGCATTTCCTCCATTTTTCTTCCTCTTCTTTCTTTTTCCTTTCGTACGCTCTCTTCCGTGTATTCTTCTTCTTATATTATACCAAATAACGCGAGGTTGCATCGTGTCGTACAAACTGAAATGTAGAATATACAATAAACAATCGTGCTACTTTTAAATAATAAATAATAAATTTAAATTATTTGGAATATACCGCGCAACAACAATTTATAACAATTGCCTTACTTTAGTATTTTTGTAAATTTAATTTAAATTACAATAAATAAAAGTCTTCTATATTTATACAATTTAAATAATTTTAGTTATAATTAAATTTTGTTAAAAGAGAAATTATCTAGATTTTAGATCGTTGCACGTTGAAATTGTCTGATTTAATTGAAAAAAATTAAAAAAGAAAAGAATTTAGCCCGAAACAAAGACAGAAAAATGTTCTTCATTATTCAAATCGAAAAAGAAACTATCGAGCGATTAAAATACACGGTCGCGAACAGCAAAAAAATCGTTCTGAGAATGACACACACACACACACACACACATCGCAAAAAACACAATTAGAATATAATTTTCACCTCCAATAACGATTTTTCCAGCAAGTTTCATTTTTTCATTAAATAATACGAATACGTACATGATTAAATGATCGTCAAAGTGGATTTACACTTCAAAATTTAGAAGAAAAACAAGTGGAGCGATACACGTATTAACTGCAGACGCCATCTTTCTGATTTAAAAGATATCGATTGATGGTAATCGATGAATTTTTACTTACTCATTATTCATTACTATTTTATCGATTGTCAGTACATGTTTGTCATAAAATATAAATATACGCGTATTTAAGCGGGGATCACAGACTTTTGTATAAGCACATAACCATAAGCATAAGGAAATTGATTGGTCCACAAATATATGCATAAGAAAATGAACCAATCAATTTTCTTATGCTTATGGTTATGCGCTTATGCAAAAGCCTGTGTTCCCAGCTTTATTCTGTTTCGCTTACGGAAAAGTGTAAAGAATTGTAAGTGAAGAGAGTGCGTACCTATTTTCCATTGCCTTGTCACACGTGTCTGTCACGATTGACATAATTCACGGTCGCCATGACAACCGCTAAACAATGTTTAAGGTGCCTCCAAAGTCGACCTAATTCAACGATGCGATTCTCAATAAGCGTCTCACGCTTAATTACTATCGCATGTGAACACATGCGAAGTGACTGCCTGTAGAATCCCGAGCCAATGCCGAGGTAACACGAGACAGATCAGCTGATCGTTTACCGCGACGGTTATCTTTGGGTAATCACCGACTCAGCCTTTCGAGAAAGTGGTTTTCACTTTGTTCTCCGCCCACGCGAGTATTGTCAGAATCGTTAGAAATGCGTTGAAATTGGTCGGACGAAACGGTGGAAGACGCGAATCCGATTGAAAATCGTTTGTGGAAATGTCATACCAAGAAAAAGAGAGAGAGATGAGCACACAGAACGATGCGAAATCAGGTAAGACATGATCACGCGATTTTTATTTTTTGGAGGAAATGAGTCAGGAATGAGGAAAAATAGTTTGCTTAAATGATTATATCCTGTGTATCTCGGAAATGACATTTTCGGAAACACGCGAGTAACATGTAAAAGATTCATGTTCAACATTTATCATATGTATGTATGAAATTATGTATATCTATTATGATCCCTTTTTCTTTATCATAGATTTCAAATACTTTTCAATGTATAATCTTATATATTTTAATTTTTTTCTCTACCTTTTTTAAAATCTGATCAGTTTTTTTTATTTATACTTAATTGCAAAAATTATATTAAGATAAATAAAATATTTTTTTTCTTATATATTTATAGTATTATCCAGTGCAACCAATGGTGAAACTTCAACGAGAAGTGCAATATTAACCGTTGGATTCATCTTCATAGTTTCATTGACTGCATTGTCTTATGTATACATGAGCTTTCCAGAATTAGAAGAGTAAGAACAGCCAAATTTGTCAAATATATTTGTCGTTTATATCAAATATACAATATATATATATATATATATATATATATATATATATATATATATATATTTCTCTTATGTATTTTATAGAGATGAAAAACAATACATGAAGCTGCCATTTCATATAGAAGATGCCAAGAATCTGGGAAAGTTATTAGGACGGTACAAAGACCTTTATTATTTCCAAGTACTGGCTGGACTGTTCATCACTTACATCTTGTATCCTTAAATATTCAATTGAGTTTATTTTACTAGTTCCACATAGTTGCGCACGTTCCTTACATCATACTTTAATGATAGCTTACAAACATTCGCCATTCCCGGCTCTATCTTTCTCTCGATCCTATCAGGATTTCTGTTTCGCTTCCCAATTGCGTTACTACTCGTGTGCACGTGCAGCGCGGTTGGCGCCACCCTATGCTATCTGCTGTCTTCTTTACTGGGCAGACGATTGTTGTACCGATACTTTCCGGATAAGGCGAAAGAGTGGACCATGGTTGTGGACAAACATCGCCATAATCTGCTGAATTACATGCTGTTTCTAAGGATGACGCCATTTCTGCCGAATTGGTTCATCAATTTGGCCAGTCCGGTGATTGGCGTGCCAATGACGCCGTTCACCGTTGGTACCTTCTTCGGCGTCGCGCCGCCCTCATTCGTCGCCATACAAGCAGGTCAAACTTTACACAAACTCACGTCATCGAGCGACGCATGGTCGTGGAATAGTATAATTATTCTGTGCGTGTTCGCACTGCTCTCTCTAGTACCTGTGCTATATAAGCAGAAACTCAAGCAGAAGTTTGAGTAAGAGCTACATCGATGATGCTCTTATAAGGAGACATTCCGACATTATACAAAAAGACAAAAGCATTTTGATTGCGTTTGTCAAGATGGATCAAACCATCTCCACGATTAGAGATGTTCTTAAAGAATCTAAAAAAGTCATAAGAGATGCGAGTAATGTTGAGAAAATGATCAATTAGAATGTCTTCTCATATCATGTAATGCAAATATTAGCATTTGACACATTGCAGATAAAGTCATTAGCATATATTTGGCTACATGAACTTGTATACTTGAATGTAAAATAATGTGACAAAATCCATGAATACAATTTGCACATAATTTATTTATTATATAATTTATTTCTAAATACGCGTGTGTCTTAGATTATATTATGGATATCATATAAAAACGTATCTAAATTATATGCAGACAGAGATAGAAAGCTCATTTTATTATAATTGGTACACGAATATGCCTATACGTCGAGAAGTAATCTCAGGTAACTTTGTATTAGTAGACTGCTGAGTTTTACTTTGCATTTCATTTATTATTGTAATGGAAAAATAATACTATTCTTAAAACTTAAATGTGCAAAAAACCGTATATATCAAATGAAATCACGAATATACATCTATATATAATATTTGGGAAATGAATGAAAAACATGCAAACATATATAAGCTTAAATGCGACTTTATGCTATTTTTGGCTATATCACTTTGGCACATTGACAACTAGTTTCTCCTATTGATGGCACTAGCAAAACGAAGTTAGATAACCAATAGAAAGATCGGTAGCATTGTACACTGGCAGACTCACGGGTCTCCAATACCACCAATTGTACCATACTTATGAGAAACATAAAAGAAAAAATGTACAAAAATAACGATAAAATGAAAAGGATTAACTACAAACACTTTCCTGGTACTTACATGTATGCCCAGCAGATAATAAAATGGTCAAGGATCTACAATGTTGAATACATTCTGAGCTCGGTATCATTTTTATCAACCTTGCACCAGCTACGCATCGTATCACAATATTGCTGCATTCAGGATTAGGCTAAAAATTTATAAATTGATTGTTATACCCAGGAGAGTTATAATAAGAATGCTTCATACATATTACATACCAGTAAGTAAGACGGTGATTCTGATTCATCAATAAAAATATATTTCTCCGTGCCTTGACTCCACCAATTTGGAGTCTCAATTGGCTTTGGAAATAATTTTCGTAGTATTCTGTTAGGCTTCATACGATTCACTTTCCAAGATATATGAGTAGTAAGTGAATCAGTCGGATACACATCCAATCTGTTTCTCATGGCATCATGGATAGTTCTATATAAACATATAAGGCAAGATATATTGCATAACATGAAACTCGTTTTAACACTAACACTAGCAAAGAAACTTACTTAAAAGTTTCATTGTTGGAAGAGATTCTTCTAGCATCCTGATCAAAAATATCTTGATTACTCCAATATGTATCAACTAAATCTTTCATTTTAACTTTTGTATTATTCTCTGCTCTAGTATATGGTATACCAATATTGAATGATTTGTTGATGTTATGACCAGTTAAATCTGGCACGGAATAGACCATGGTACAAGGCCAACAGTCTATGTCGCTGACATAAAAATATGGATTTTCTATCAGACACCATTCATCGTATAATTCTAAAATAATAAATACCATGTATCAGAAATAAAATAGTCTCTAAAATTTCATATTTTAATATTTTTATATCCCATTAAAATAATATTTGATCACATACCAGACAATGATGGATATAAACTGACAATGGGGATAGCTAACTTGCGTAGCGCATATAAAACAGGATATATGGAATTCTGTGAGATTCTTACAAATGCATCGTTTAACCATCTTTGATTGTACAAATGTAACGATATAATAGAAATAAAAAGGAATAAGAAAGCGCATCGCAAAGGCCTCGATAGTCTATTCGACTTCTTCGAATACTTCGCCTCCAACTGTCGGAAACATGCTTGAAATATTTCCGACGTTTGCGCTTCCGAGACATTATGCTCGGCCGCGTATTGTCTAATTTGTCGAACACTTTCCCTGTACTCATTCAAATCGACCATTTTTAATCGCGAATTTTTTGCCACATCAATCGCGTGAAACTCAAATCTCGCGTTATTTCCCTTCTGCAATGCCTAAAATTCATATTACACACGAAAGGAATAACATCTATCATAAATAAACAGCTTTTGACAATCCATACATAATAATCAGCTGAGCGTCTTATCTAACCTAACCTAATGTAATCTAACCTAATGGTAGATTCATAATCCACATGACACACGGATTAGGGGAGTATCCCGTTTGACCACGTGCGATTGACCACAGCCAATTACATCGATCTGTGCCTAGGGTAACCAGCAACGATTAACCAATCAGAGAGTCCTATTTTGAATTGGCCAATTGGCGACGTGGTCAATCGGGTACCCTCACCATATTAGAGATTCCGTGTGTGCGCATGCGCAAAGCCGCACATGCGCGCGCACGAAATCCCTAATTGGAACACTGATGACCCATAGGATGCATCATCCAGAATCGATTGCTCATTGAGCGGCAATTAAATAAAAATTGAATGTAATTGATTCTTACTTTTGGATTCACCAATCATATTCAATTACTATTTACTTGTTCAGTGAGTAAACTTCTAAATGCACCCATAGACATTGGCTGCGTTCAGCAGAAAAAGCTGCTTTGCAACTGTTGTAAAATTCGTGAGCCTGATTGGTGTATACTCTTAATTTTGACTGGATCTAAGAGCATACACCAATCAGATTCACGAATTTTACAACAGTTGCAAAGCAGCTTTTTCTGCTGAACGCAGCCATTGTTTCTGCAGAGAGAAGACTGAGAGATGTCATGGCCTGTTTTTAGGTGATCCCTGAAAGCGATACTCCCTCTATGGACATTGAAAACGTGGACATGAACTACAAAGCCAATGTCCATGAATGTTCTCAGAGGGTAATATATAATGTGCACAACTTCTGGTTTTGTTCCGTGCTATGTGCACGAAATGCCGGTAGCACCAGAGTATAACAATCATTATTTTGAAAATAATATATAAATATGATAAATAATAATTTTTATAAAAATAATTTTTATAAATTACTTACCTATATGTGTATGTATGTGTGCCCATACGTTGTCCAAATGATTTTAAATATAAGAATAGACTATATGAATATCGGCGTATGTTACCGCCGGCATAGCTCTCAGGTTCATGAGAGTACTGAAATCTCCTCACCTGGCAAATGCCTTCGTTAAGGCGGAGATACAGGGGAGGAAAAATTGAGGAGGAAAAATTTTTTTATTTATTTCTATTTTTTTTAATAAAATTTTTAAACAGAGAATATAATACATATAAAAAATATATATTACATAATTATAATATATACAACGTAAATTATAATTAATTTGCAATTACATAAAAAACACATTAAAAATTATTAAATTATGTAATATAAAAATAATTACATTACAAATATATATATTACAAAATTTAATGCAGAATATATAAAATACAATGCATTAGAAATATGTATTACAAAATATAATACAAATTTATAAACTATAATATTAAACTTAATACAAAATAAAATTTATTACACGAAAGTGTCCAAAGTATACGTATAATATAAAATTTACTAAAAATTTTTACGTAGACCAGACAAGACTGATTAATGATGATTAATGACGCGATATATATTATCAATAATCGACATAGAATAATAGAATTTAATTAGTTTTATATAAATAACGTATAAACGTAAATAATCATGATCAAAAGAGTCATTAATAAAATTATTGATCGTTTCTTCGATTGTAAAAGAAAATATTTGCATTACTGGCGCATTTTGTGTAGAGGAATCCTTATCAAAGGAAATATTCAAAATGAAAAGATAGAATAAACTTCGAAATCAACAATTAAGTTACTAAATAAATCGCGATTTAAAATTCGCGAGAAAACGCGACGAATAAATAAATCGACAATAATCGGAATATTCGATTGCGAGATACGCATAATTTTTATAATATGATAATCGAAACCATCAATAAACACGCGTGCGATATAATTATTATCACACAAATGTTGACAGACGAAGATATTTTAGCAAACATTTGTGATCCGTATTGTTTATGAACATAAAATTCACCGAACGATTTACTTGCGAATTTTTATAAGATAAATCGCGATTTAAAATTCGCGATAAACCGCGACGAATAAATAAATCGATAATATTCAAAATATTCAATTGCAGATACGCAAGTGACATACCGGTAATATCCGATAAAAAGAGGAGCGATCTTAAAAATGGAGAACGATTAACATCTTGTGTCTACATCAGATTTCGCAAGATCAATCTGCGAAGAAAAGTTAAGAGATCCATTGAACGTCGGGAATTTCACTGTAGGAGGGAACGAATCCTGGATCTTCCGGACTATTCCCGATAGCAATGATATCAGTATTAAATCAAAGACAATTATCCCTCGTCATTATTTTCAATTCGCGAAATTGATATTCACATCAGAAAACATGTTCTTCCATTACTAAGAAATATATTTCTTTATTGAAAATTAAATGAATATAACCTTTGTTATTGAAATGTGATTACGAACAATTATATTTATAAATAATAAAATACATGCATTATTGGAGTTTATGTTAAATGTGCGAACACATAATTTGGGGTACCGTCGCGCGCGAGACGAATCGAACCCGATAACAGCAAGATTTAAAAAATTTCAATTCGAATAGTGTTCAAAATAAAATAAATGAAATAATTTTAAATATATAATTAATTCTAGATTAATTATCTAGATTCTTATTCTTGTAACGTTTAAATTAATAATTTTTTTTCTTTTAATCAATATCTTACTGATATAGGGGTACCCATTCGATTCGTCTCTAAATTTTTAAGTATTCGCACATTTTATGTAACATTCATGTATAATTTCGCGTATATATATATATATATATATAATATATTATATTAACAAAAATTATAAAAATATTTTGGATACGTTAATTTGTGCATGTATTTTAAATAATTTTTTCAAATTAATTAATAATTAATAAAATATATTCGTAATCATTTTTATCATAAAAATTAATAAAAATTAATTAAATTATGAAATTATTTAAAAAATTAAAATTTATACACAACGCTATATCCATATTTAATCTACTATTAAATCTTTCTGGCGTTATATAGACAATAATGATACCAATCCTAATAATGAAGAACATTTTTTAACGAAGAAAAGAAAAGATACATTTCTCTCATCTAAATATATATTATTTAAATTAATTCGACGTTAAAGAAGCGTATCGTCGTTGAATTACTACCGAAATCATTGCTTTCGGAAATTGCCAGGAAAACCTGAGATTAGTTCCAATCTTACAATAAAAATTCCCAATTTTTAACAGGCCACCGAACTAGACGTCGCGAATGGATCTCACAAGAACCGGTGAGAAATAATTCTCCATGATGAAAATCGTTTCGACTTTTCGGCGATACGAGCCACGCAATTTTCATTAACGTTTATTTAACGGAAGAAACGATAACTCTTTTATTAAAACGACAATCTCGTCTAAGAATGCGAAAAGAACGCGGGAAAAACACGGTGATTTTGCAACCGTAATTTATTAATTTATTTATGAATATTTTCCGATACGAAATTCGTAAGTATAAATATAACTGAAAAAACAAATTATTAAATTCATAATAATTAACTCGCGATTCTATAATATCGAAGGTGATCGTTAAATTTTGTGAAGCTAATATTTAATCGTTGACTCATCACATCGAATCTTCACACTCTTATTCGATAATTCTTTATATTTAATTAGGAATATTTAGGAATATTATCTGACGAGAGGGACAGCGATAAAAATCTTTTGTTAAAACGATAATTTTGTATAAGAACTTATATTAAAAATTTTATATTTGATCCCGCGATGTATATACTTAATATGTATACCTATACATTAGACGGCTCTCCCGGTTTCGGTACGAGCAAAAATCCCATTTCACTTATGAGAATCAACTTCGAGCCAACCGGTCGGGATTGCAACGATACAACGAGCAAGGACTAAGCCCAAACCGGAAAGAAGACGAAACGATTGACGGAAATAGAGGAAAATGAAATTCACCAACTCTTTTTCGCGCAATTATCCTATCTCGTATCGAACCTGGACCCGCTAAGCACGATTTCAGGTGCTCCGCCCGGACATATTATGCCTCCCGCGGTTGCTATATGCTACACCAGGCTAGTAGACGGCAAAAGAAGAGGATACCCACATTTTTTAAATGCTTACATTCAGCAATTTAGAAAATGGGGAGGCAACCCCTTTTACGAGCGAAAATCGTGCCTAGGGGAATCCACTCGACTCCTCGACAGAGTTAACACACGCAGTGCGTGTGGCTGTAGACGAGCAAAGAGAAGGGACCCATTGACGACCATTCCGAGCAATCGATCGAGTTCTAACTAATTCGGGCCGAATCACTTGACGAAGCACGAAGCAAGAGTGTACGTTGCATAGCAACGTGTGCAAACTCGAAACATCCCAGTTAGTTGGCATCGGAAGTAGAGACTCGTGACAGTATAAGGAAATTGGGATTTTTACATGAAAAGTCCAACGCGGAAGCGCGAAAACGCGATGACGCGAGAATACTACACAACGGGGAAACGCGGTAATGCCGCCGTCCGCGACATGTCGACGGCACCGACGATGGAAAGTCGATGACGCAATGTAATTCTTTTATTAAAACGACAATCTCGTCTAAGAAGGACGCGAAAAAGAACGTGGGAAAAACACGGTGTTTTTCGCAACCGTAATTTATTAATTTATTTATGAATATTTTCCGATTCGAAATTCGTAAATAGAAATATAACTGAAAAGCAAATTATTAAATTCATAATAATTAACTCGCGATCCTATAATAGCGAAGGTGACGCGAAGAGAACGCGGAAAGAACACGGTATTTTCGCAATCATAATTTAATAATTTATTTTAAGAATATTCAGTTCCGCGCGATATGGAATTCATAAATAGATAAATCTAACGGAAAGCATATCATTAAATTTATAATAATTGACTCGCGATTCTACATTTTATATAAAAATTTTTCGAATTTATTAATGACTCTTTGAGTTCTATGAAAATATAAACAGTTATTCTTTTACGAATATTTCAAAAATATATTCTATAGAAACAAATATGTTAATTTAACGAATTAATACTATACGTATACTTACATATAATCATATACATGTAATATATACATGTAATATATACGTATAATCATTATACGTATACTTTCGATAATTTTTCGTGTAATTTACATAAGAATGTATTCACGTAATTTACAATCGTAAATACAATTTCATGCAATATAATTATAGTTATAATTGTATTTTATACACAACTATGTCAATAATTAAAAATATCAATATTAGATTATAATTAATATACAATTATAACTATTTACAATTTGCAAAACACAATTTTTTAATTACAAAGTACGATTTATAAAATATAATTTATGATGTTATCAATATCAAATAAATGTACTCGATTTATTCAAATGTTTAATAACATAAATAATTTGATATTGATAGCATTAACATTTGGACTTAATATTATAACTATATATTAACACATTATCGTCCGGAGACATAAAAATATGTTTTTTCTTGACTACTCGTAAAATGCCGGAGACATATAAATAGGGTTTACCTTAAAATATGCCGGCTACACGCAAAAGTTTTCGCGCAAACAGCCCGGACCGTAATGTGTTAATTTACACATTTATATGATATACTTTTAATTTTTAAAATCAAATATAACATGCTAAAATATATCTTGAACATTTATAATTATGCAATTTGTTTAATCTTCTTGAAAATAATTTTGATAATTTAATTTAATTTTTAAAACATTTTTAAAAAGAAATTCAATTTAATTTTTGAAGAATAATTTTAAATTATTACAAAGAATTACAAAAGTATCCAAAATATACGTATAATATAAAATTTATTAAAAATTTCTACATAGTCCAAACAAGGCTGATTAGCGATGATAAATTACGCGATATTTATTATTAATAATCGACATACAATAATAGAATTTAAGAATAGAAATTAGTTTTATATAAATAACGCTTAAACATAAATAATCGTGATCAAAAGGGTCATTAATAAAATTATTGATAGTTTTTTCGATTGTAGAAGAAAGTATTTGCATTACTGGCGCATTTTATGTAGATTATTAATATTCAAAACGCGAAAAGATAGATCAAGCTTCGATGTAAATCAATGATTAAAGTACAAGATAAATAACGATTTAAAATTCGCGAGAGAGCGATAACGAATAAATAAATAACGAATAAATTAATAGTTGATTACGATATGCATAATTTTTGTAATATGATAATCGAAACCGCTAATAGACAGCGTGCGACATAATTATTATCAAACAAATGCGAAGATATTTCGAGATATTTGAGATTTATAATATTTGCGAATATAGAATTTATTACAAATGTTTATAAGATAAATCGTGATTTACAATTCGCGAGAAGACGCGACAAATGAATAAATCGACAATATTCAGAATATTTGATTGCGATATGTATAATTTTTATAATATAATCGGAGCCCCTAATAGACACGCGTGATATAATTAATAGAGAATAACGGGTTTAATAGAGAATAACGGAACGAATAATTTTATCAAAGTCTCTCTCTAATAATTTAACTATATAACTATATCTCTAACTATCGATGTATTAGTATAGTTTAATAAGATTTATATAATGATTTAAAGAATCGCGATTTTAATCATTAATAAAATTATCGATCATCTTCTTACATAGTAAAAAAATATTTGCACTATTAGCTCAGACTATAAAAGACAATATTCAAAGACGTGGAAAGGTAGACAAAGTTTCGACGTATAAGTCAACGATTAAATTATAAGATAATATTAAGTTATAAGATAAATCGCGATTTACAATTCGCGAGAAGACGCGACAAATAAATAAATCGACAATATTTGGAATATTTGATTGCGATATGTACAATTTTAATAATATAATCGGAGCACCTAACAGACATGCGCGATATAATTACTATCACGCACAAGTGCAAAGATATTTCGACAGATATTTAAGGTCTGTAATATTTGCGAATTTATTTGCGATTAATATGCTATTTTATAGAAATATCGCGATTGAAAAATACATATTGAAAATACATACATCTCGCGCATGATTAGTTAAATGAAATAAAATGAATCTTAAGACTTTACAATTTTGAATATAATTAACATATAATTAAAAAATCGCGTTGTTTGCCACGTTTAATAGAGAATAACGGAACGAATAATTTTATCAAAATCCCTCTCTAATAATTTAACTATCTAACTATATCTCTAACTATCGATGTATTAGTAGAGTTTAATAAGATTTATATAATGATTTAAATAATCGCGATTAATCATTAATAAAATTATCAGTCATCTTCTTAAATAGTAAAAAAAAATATTTGCACTACTAGCGAAGACTATAAAAGACAATATTCAAAGACTCGGAAAGATAGACAAAGTTTCGACGCATAAGTCAACGATTAAATTATAAGATAAATCGCGATTTAAAATTCCCGAGAAAACGCGACGAATAAATATAATGATCGAAGCTCTCAATAGACACGAGCGCGATATAATTATTATCACGTAAGTATAAAAAATCAAAAATATTTCAATAATTATTTGAGGTCTATAATGTTTGTGAATATACAATTCACCGAACGATTTACTTGCGAATTTTTATAAGATAAATCGCGATTTAAAATTCGCGATAAACCGCGACGAATAAATAAATCGATAATATTCAAAATATTCAATTGCAGATACGCAAGTGACATACCGGTAATATCCGATAAAAAGAGGAGCGATCTTAAAAATGGAGAACGATTAACATCTTGTTTCTACATCAGATTTCGCAAGATCAATCTGCGAAGAAAAGTTAAGTGATCCATTGAACGTCGGGAATTTCACTGTAGGAGGGAACGAATCCTGGATCTTCCGGACTATTCCCGATAGCAATGATTTCAGTATTAAATCAAAGACAATTATCCCTCGTCATTATTTTCAATTCGCGAAATTGATATTCACGTCAGAAAACATGTTCTTCCATTACTAAGAAATATATTTCTTTATTGAAAATTAAATGAATATAACCTTTGTTATTGAAATGTGATTACGAACAATTATATTTATAAATAATAAAATACATGCATTATTGGAGTTTATGTTAAATGTGCGAACACATAATTTGGGGTACCGTCGCGCGCGAGACGAATCGAACCCGATAACAGCAAGATTTAAAAAATTTCAATTCGAATAGTGTTCAAAATAAAATAAATGAAATAATTTTAAATATATAATTAATTCTAGATTAATTATCTAGATTCTTATTCTTGTAACGTTTAAATTAATAATTTTTTTTCTTTTAATCAATATCTTACTGATATAGGGGTACCCATTCGATTCGTCTCTAAATTTTTAAGTATTCGCACATTTTATGTAACATTCATGTATAATTTCGCGTATATATATATATATATATATAATATATTATATTAACAAAAATTATAAAAATATTTTGGATACGTTAATTTGTGCATGTATTTTAAATAATTTTTTCAAATTAATTAATAATTAATAAAATATATTCGTAATCATTTTTATCATAAAAATTAATAAAAATTAATTAAATTATGAAATTATTTAAAAAATTAAAATTTATACACAACGCTATATCCATATTTAATCTACTATTAAATCTTTCTGGCGTTATATAGACAATAATGATACCAATCCTAATAATGAAGAACATTTTTTAACGAAGAAAAGAAAAGATACATTTCTCTCATCTAAATATATATTATTTAAATTAATTCGACGTTAAAGAAGCGTATCGTCGTTGAATTACTACCGAAATCATTGCTTTCGGAAATTGCCAGGAAAACCTGAGATTAGTTCCAATCTTACAATAAAAATTCCCAATTTTTAACAGGCCACCGAACTAGACGTCGCGAATGGATCTCACAAGAACCGGTGAGAAATAATTCTCCATGATGAAAATCGTTTCGACTTTTCGGCGATACGAGCCACGCAATTTTTATTAACGTTTATTTAACGGAAGAAACGATAACTCTTTTATTAAAACGACAATCTCGTCTAAGAATGCGAAAAGAACGCGGGAAAAACACGGTGATTTTGCAACCGTAATTTATTAATTTATTTATGAATATTTTCCAATACGAAATTCGTAAGTATAAATATAACTGAAAAAACAAATTATTAAATTCATAATAATTAACTCGCGATTCTATAATATCGAAAGTGATCGTTAAATTTTGTGAAGCTAATATTTAATCGTTGACTTATCACATCGAATCTTCACACTCTTATTCGATAATTCTTTATATTTAATTAGCAATATTTAGGAATATTATCTGACGAGAGGGACAGCGATAAAAATCTTTTGTTAAAACGATAATTTTGTATAAGAACTTATATTAAAAATTTTATATTTGATCGCGCGATGTATATACTTAATATGTATACCTATACATTAGACGGCTCTCCCGGTTTCGGTACGAGCAAAAATCCCATTTCACTTATGAGAATCAACTTCGAGCCACCGGTCGGGATTGCAACGATACAACGAGCAAGGACTAAGCCCAAACCGGAAAGAAGACGAAACGATTGAC
This sequence comes from Camponotus vicinus, assembly GCF_025532165.1. NCBI lineage: Eukaryota > Metazoa > Arthropoda > Insecta > Hymenoptera > Formicidae > Camponotus > Camponotus vicinus. The sequence continues at coordinate 15,240,415 of NW_028141977.1, forward strand.
GGAAATAGAGGAAAATGAAATTCACCAACTCTTTTTCGCGCAATTATCCTATCTCGTATCGAACCTGGACCCGCTAAGCACGATTTCAGGTGCTCCGCCCGGACATATTATGCCTCCCGCGGTTGCTATATGCTACACCAGGCTAGTAGACGGCAAAAGAAGAGGATACCCACATTTTTTAAATGCTTACATTCAGCAATTTAGAAAATGGGGAGGCAACCCCTTTTACCGAGCGAAAATCGTGCCTAGGGGAATCCACTCGACTCCTCGACAGAGTTAACACACGCAGTGCGTGTGGCTGTAGACGAGCAAAGAGAAGGGACCCATTGACGACCATTCCGAGCAATCGATCGAGTTCTAACTAATTCGGGCCGAATCACTTGACGAAGCACGAAGCAAGAGTGTACGTTGCATAGCAACGTGTGCAAACTCGAAACATCCCAGTTAGTTGGCATCGGAAGTAGAGACTCGTGACAGTATAAGGAAATTGGGATTTTTACATGAAAAGTCCAACGCGGAAGCGCGAAAACGCGACGACGCGAGAATACTACACAACGGGGAAACGCGGTAATGCCGCCGTCCGCGACATGTCGACGGCACCGACGATGGAAAGTCGATGACGCAATGTAATTCTTTTATTAAAACGACAATCTCGTCTAAGAAGAACACGAAAAAGAACGTGGGAAAAACACGGTGTTTTTCGCAACCGTAATTTATTAATTTATTTATGAATATTTTCCGATTCGAAATTCGTAAATAGAAATATAACTGAAAAGCAAATTATTAAATTCATAATAATTAACTCGCGATCCTATAATAGCGAAGGTGATCGTTAAATTTTGTGAAGCTAATATCTAATCGTTGACTTATCACATCGAATCTTTACACTCTTATTCGATAATTCTTTATATTTAATTAGCAATATTTAGGAATATTATCTGACGAGAGGGACGGCGATAAAATTCTTTTGTTAAAACGGTAATCTTTTATAAGGACGCGAAAAGAACGCGAAAAGAACTCAGAAAGAACGCGAAAAGAACCCGGAAAGAACGCGAAAAGAATGCGGAAAAAACGCGGAAAGAACACGGAAAGAACACGGTATTTTCGCAATCATAATTTAATAATTTATTTTAAGAATATTCAGCTCCGCGCGATATGGAATTCATAAATAGATAAATCTAACAGAAAGCATATAATTAAAATTATAATAATTGACTCGCGATTTTATAACAAATGCGTCTGTCGAATTTTATAACGCTTATATTTAATCATTAATTTAGCATCGAATTTTTACATTTTATATAAAAATTTTCCGAATTTATTAATGACTCTGATATGAAAATATAAATTGTTACTCTTTTATGAATATTTAAAAAATATATACTCTAGAAATAAATATGTTAATTTAATGAATTACTATTATATAATCATTATACGTATACTTTCGATAATTTTTGGTGTAATTTACATAAGAATGAATTTACGTAATTTACAATCTTCTTAAACATTTATAATTTTGCAATTTCTTGTAGTATTCCTGAAAATAATTTTAATAATTTAAATTAATAATTTAAATATTTTCATTTTTAAAGCATTTTTAAAAATAAATTTAATTTAATTTTTTAAATTGAAATAAAGCCAAATTACAAATTTCTCTATATTATATTAGACTGCTAACACGGCCATATCTCATATGATAAAATGTAAAACAAAAGCAACCATTTATAACTGGACAGAATTTATACCGGGTATCACAAAATTTAACATAACATAACTATCGCTTTCGAAAGATGCAATTGTAATTTATATGAGTATCGCTTGTATATTTATTTTAATAATTGCTGGTTATTGCTTATATTTATTTAAATACTATATTTTAATATTTTGTAACTACTTATGTTCATTTTAATCACTATCTCATAGAAGTTTATATTTATTTTAATAAATGCCGGCAAAAATTGAAGTACGACATAATATGTATATTAATCTAATCTGTATATGTATGTCCTGCCCAAATGTAAATGGTTATCCTCGCTTCAGCTGTTAGCAGCCTGGTATAATATATGAAATTCTTATAATATAAAAGTCTCTGTGCAAATTACCAATAAAAATTGATTGATATTATAATAATATATATAATTAATAAATTTTTTATAGTAATGCATAATTTAAAATAAAATATAAAATTAATATGTGTATAACATTTATCATATTACATTTATCACATTACAAGTTATTTCATTAATTAATCATTTGGCTTTACATTAAGTTTAAAAACAATATCTACAACAAATGTTGTAATGGATGAGCTAATAAGAAATTAGAGTAAGATAAGTGAATAAGATAAATGCGCGTTATAAGCGAATAAATTAGCATTAGATGTAATTGATACAGTTTTTAGTGTTCTTTATTTTTAATAAATTAGGTAAAATCTACAAAAATAATCTTTTCTCTATCTTTTTTCTTTATAATTGAAATACTGCAATATATTTTCGCAATGGATGCAATATATTTCGAACGAATTTATTAAAAGTTATTTAATTTAATCTATTCTAGCTCATCCATTTTAAGGCAACGGATTTATCTACAATCTCTATGAATCCGTTACTTTAAAATTAAATAAAAGTTTTTATCACTTACCGGAGCATTGATGTGCCACAGCGGAGTTGTCATTATCGAAGCTACGTTGTCTGTAACATACAAATATAAAATTCATTTATAACAAGCTCAAAATACAATCAATATTTCAAAAAATTATTGTTGTGCGGAATTTCATATCCGGTGTGTAAAATAATAAGCAGATATAAATACGTGAAAAGATTTTATAAATTTTAAAATTACTTTTTAAATAGAAATTTTTATATATGATTTTTATAAAAATCTTTCTCTCTAATTTTCTCTTCAATTCCTTTAAATTATAAGAACGAGAATTATATTCACCATCAGGTTGCTTCGCCGATGCAAGATGCCTCTCCCAGGCCTCCTCCTCCTCTCACAATAGTTTTTGTTGGTCTGTAACATACAAAGAAGATTCAAATTGTAGTCACGGTCAAAAAATTATTATTATATGCATTTAATTTTGCGTACGATTTATAACAATAGATATACAAATAATAAATATTCACCATCAGGTTGCTTCGCCGATGCAAGATGCCTCTCCCAGGCCTCCTCCTCCTCTCACGATAGTTTTTATTGATCTGTAACATACAAAGAAGATTCAAATTGTAGTCACGATCAAAAAATTATTATTATATGCATTTAATTTTATATCCGACGCACATAAATAATAAGCAGATAAACAATTTTATAAATTTAAAAAAAATTCTACTAATAAGTAATAATTTAATAATTCTATCAGAAGCTATTCGAACGTAGAAACTTTTAAATTACAGTTTTTATGTAAAAATTTATCTCTTTTTCTCTTGTTTAAGTCATATAAATAAAAAATCAAATTACGCAATTAATTACTTAATTTAAATCGCGCGTACGCAATTAATAAATAATTATATATAAGCGATAATTTATTTACCATAGAGTTGCTTCACAGGTGCCTGATGCCTCTCCCAGGCCTCCTTCTCCTCTCATGTTGTTGACGCGCGATACTTTCAACGGCACTCCCGCACTCACGAGCGATATTTTTATATCGCTATTTCCGCAATTTTACGCGCGATACTTAACGGTGTCCGCACTATTTCGGTACGATAAAAAATTTTCTATTTGATCGCGCGATGTATATACTTAATATGTATACCTTGAACGGCACTCCCGGTTTCGGTACGAGCGAAAATCCCATTTCACTTATGAGAATCAACTTCGAGCCAACCGGTCGGGATTGCAACGATACAACGAGCAAGGACTAAGCCCAAACCGGAAAGAAGACGAAACGATTGACGGAAATAGAGGAAAATGAAATTCACCAACTCTTTTTCGCGCAATTATCCTATCTCGTATCGAACCTGGACCCGCTAAGCACGATTTCAGGTGCTCCGCCCGGACATATTATGCCTCCCGCGGTTGCTATATGCTACACCAGGCTAGTAGACGGCAAAAGAAGAGGATACCCACATTTTTTAAATGCTTACATTCAGCAATTTAGAAAATGGGGAGGCAGCCCCTTTTACCGAGCGAAAATCGTGCCTAGGGGAATCCACTCGACTCCTCGACAGAGTTAACACACGCAGTGCGTGTGGCTGTAGACGAGCAAAGAGAAGGGACCCATTGACGACCATTCCGAGCAATAGATCGAGTTCTAACTAATTCGGGCCGAATCACTTGACGAAGCACGAAGCAAGAGTGTACGTTGCATAGCAACGTGTGCAAACTCGAAACATCCCAGTTAGTTGGCATCGGAAGTAGAGACTCGTGACAATAAATGAAATTGGGATTTTATATGAAAAGTCCAAAAGTTCCGCGAAAACGCGACGACGCGAGAATACTACAACGCGAAAACGCGGTAACGAAGCGCTTACCGTCCGCGGCACCGACGACGCGAAAGGTACTTAGCTTCCCATTCAGGCACCTTAAGATTTATCATAAATAGAAAAATTTGAGATAAACCTCAAGGCACCATCCAAGTACTAAGCCCTCCCACCACGACAAGGTGTACCCCATGGGAGGGTTATATTATATATAATTTTATATATAATATAATACATAATTTGAAATTTATTTTGTAATATAGTACATAAATTTAAATTCGCAAATATAAACGATAAATAAAAATATAAAAGATAAAAGAAAAATTATATAAAGCAATGTTCAAAATAATTGATTTTAAAACTAATTATTGCGCGCAATTAATTTTTACTTTTAAATAGATATATTTTAATGTTATATATCGCGTAATTACAAAATAATTTATATTTCTTATATATAAACTTTTAAAAATATGATAAATAAAAAAATTTCTATTTTTTTATACATGAAATATTTAAATAAAAATATTAATATGAAATGTTTTATAAAATATAAGAAGTATCTGAAAATATTAATTAATAAACAATTTTATAAATGTTTTAATTATTTTAAAATAAAATGGAATATTTTTTATAAGTATATGTATTATATATGTTACAATTTAAAATCACTATTGAATCACTATCAAAGAAATAAAACGAAACTAGAAATATGTATATTTTGAATATATATACTATTGATAAATAATTTATATATTGTTGCGTCCGCGGAACGATATATATCGAACGCGGGTGACACAATCGGCATGCGCTGACGCTCGTGCACTCATAAATAATAACGCAATTTAAGGTGCACAAGAATTTTAATAAATCGCGAGTAACATACAAGAATTCAGAATAATCGTAAAACGGATCACAAATAGACGCGCGTCCGCACAACTTGACAGCTAGGCTTAGACTCTCTGACAGTCGTTGTTTATAACAATATCTTGACAACGCGCGCGAAAACGATCTTCTTCGAAAGAATTCAACGGGTGACGAATACAGTCAGCGGGACGGGACGCGGGGACGCAACAATATAATAAATAATGAATATGATAAATAATTTATATTAATGACTTACATCATATCTTATTGATCCATCCACTTCCAGAACCTCCTTTTTTCTTTTGCTTCCTTCGCTCTTTCCTCGTGGCACTTTAATCCTCGTTGCACTCATTTGAATTCCTCGTTGCACTTACACTTATTCACGAAAAGTTCCTCATTGCACTTGCAATTGTGTTTAGAGAAAGAATTTGATAATATATGAAACGTCTCACATCACTACTTCACTGCTCAAGAGCCACCGAGCGAATGATCGTAAGTCAAGAACATTACCGCGGTACTGTTTATATCGCCAGGGTCGACTATGTAAAGAAAGAATTTGATAATATATGAAACGTCACTACTTTATTGCTCAAGAGCCACTGAGCGAATGATCGTAAGTCAAGAACATTACCGCGGTACTGTTTATATCGTCAGGGTCGACTATGTAAAGAAAGAATTTGATAATATATGAAACGTCACTACTTTATTGCTTAAGGTTACTGTGCGAATGACCATAAATCAAAAACATTACCGCGGTACTGTTTATATCGCCAAAGTCAACTTATACTACGTTATTATTATAATTTCTCGTTGAAATATTCTATAAGTGATTGCCGATTAAGAAAATTTAAAGCATTGGTTGAAATTTATTTAATTCTAATAAGTATTGTTAGGGAAATGATTATAATAAGCATCAATAATCGAAAGATTATAACAAAATTAATTTTTTTATCCCTTTTTATGTATCCCCTATGTTTCAATTTTTATTCGTAGTAATTAATGATTGCAATTCGATAGATTTATCGTTGCGATATACAGTTTCATGTCGTTTATCATAAATTAATTAATTTTTAATTATTAATAATTATATCAAATTATGTTTCGACACTATCGTAATCGTGTTTAGAAAAAAAAATTCGACAATATGTGAAGCGTTTCGCACTACTACTTTATTGCTCGAGTGTCACCGTGCAAATGATAAAACCGTAACATATTAATAATAGCGCGCTACTGTTTATATTGCCAAAGTCGAACACCGTGTTATTGATAATTCATGTATATATGCGTGGAATAAATTAAATTATACGAATATTTTAAAGTATAAATTAATTATTTATTAAACGATTAATATATCTCACAAAACTTTAACTATATGACTTTTATCATTCGATCATTTTATCACGCGTTCTCAATTTGAATTGTATTTAGATTGTTAGAAAGTTGAGTGAGAGAGAGAGAGAGAGAGAGAGGGAGGGAGAGAGAGAGATAAAACACTCGAATAAATACACTTAATTTTTAAGTATCGTTAAAGAAATAATTATTCTTATAAAGATCACAATAAAACGATAATTTATAATTTTAATTCTTGTCACACACTTCTATTTTTAAAACAATACGTCAAAAATTAAATTCAAATATAATCAATTAATATTCTTATAGATCTATTCTTTATAAAACTCAAAATAATTTATTTTGTAAAACTAATTATTACGCGCAATCAATTTTTTTATCTTTTAAGAGAGATTTATCTCTGATATTAATACTTTAAATGTAAAACTAGCAAAAAAATGTTTCTTTATTATAAATTTTTAAAAAATATAATTATATAAAGAGAGTATGTTAATTTTCATATATGAAATATTTAAATAATTATATTATTTTAAAAATATTTTATAAGATATTAAAATATTTATATATAAAAATATTAATTAATAACAAAAATATTATAAATGCTTTATTATAGATACTTTAAATGTGTTAAAATAAAACCTGGAATATTTTATACATGCATTATATTACGTGATTTTTAGAGCGAATTATATATACCATTGAGAAAATGAAAAAATAATAAGCAATATGTCTATTTTCAAATTAATATATATTGTTGCGTCCGCGGAACGATATGTATCGAACGCGCGCGACACAATTGTTCGGCACACGCTCGCACTCGCGCACTCGAAAATAATAATACGGTTCTTTGAAACACAAGAACCACGAAACATAGAACCACGAGAAACATACAAGAACTCAGATAATTCGTAAAACGAAACACAGATTTTAACGCGCGACCGCTCAGCTTGACAGCTGGGCTCAGACTCAGCTGACCGTCGTTAATGTTAAACAACCTCTTAACAACGCGCGCGGAGACGATCTTCTTCCATCGACGTACTTCCCGACAGAATAACGGATGGCGTATACATCCGCAGGAACGAGACGCGGGGACGCAACAATATAAATAATAAATAATTTTTATAAATTACTCACCGCATATCTCTCTGGCTGCTTCAGGCTCTCTCACTGTTCTCTGGCTGTCCGATACTTTTCCAGATATCCTTCTCCTTTCTTCATCCTTTGCTTGCACCTTCACAGCACTCATGTTCACTCGCGAACAAACAATTAATTATATTTAGTCGTATGTAGAAACGATTGCGAGACACTTTGCACGGCACTCCCGATCACGGAATAATTACGAGAGACGCACTTTAATATATTGTACGAGTATAAGGGATAGAGAAGTACGATTCGCTCGACGTTTTTATGAAATCAAATTAAATACTAATTCATTACAAATGTTGTTTTCATTATTGATATATATATGCAATACATGTATATTAATACGAATTATAGAATCGAAAGTTTAATAAAATTGAAAGTCATGATACAATAATTGTTTAATTAATAATTAATTTAAGAATATACGACGTATTTCGCACTACGATCTTTACTGCTCGAGTGTTGCCGTGTGAATGATACCAAGACCGTATGACTAGCGCGCTATTGTTTACATCGTCAAGGCCGAACACCGTGTTATTGTCCGTTCGTCATATCGAAATATATTGTATTATATTATATTATATTTTATATTATAATATAATATAATATAAATATGTTAAAGTACGTAAAATATTTCGATGACGAACAGACAATAATACCGACTTTGGCGTAAACAATACATATATTTTATCGGGTTCGATTCCCGATTCAGCGACTTTCGGACCGATATTTTTCTCGCCTACTTCCATCTAGGGGGGTTAGAGGGGAATTTGTTGAAATTAAATCTCAAACCAAGAGATTATTCCAAGTAAAGTCTTGATCATTGTATCAAAGAAAAATTTCGCGCAATTACATCCGCGATAGGCTCTTATTACCCGAATGTTAATATCACATAACATATATTTTATATTATATTACATTATATTATATTATATTATATTATATTATATTATATTTTACGTATTTTGATACAGCAAATAATTTGTCGATATTGATCGCGATCGCGTCTAGAAAAGGATTTAACGGAGCGCCTTGTACTACTACTTTACTCTTTGAGTGTCGTCGCACGAATAATAATAGAGCCGAGAAAATTAGTCCGAAAGACCGTGTTATTATTATTTTTTTATCGAAACATTTTTCAAGACTATGGCATATAAACATTAGCGCGCTATTGTTTACGCCGCCAAGGTCGGTGTTATTGTCTTGTTCGTCATCGAAATATTTTACGTACTTTAACACACACACACACACACACATATGTATATATATATACATATACATATGGAATATATTAAAGTATATAGAAGTACTTTAGATTATATAGATTTTTTAATTATATGATTATTTATTAAAAGATTGTATGATGTATCATGGAGCCTTACATTATATTAATTGTTTAGATCCACGATTCAATTATTTTACTGTGCGTCCTTATAATCCGAATTATATTTCAATGATTGAAAAATAAAACAATAAAACGTCGCAGACATATTATATTCGACTCTATAAATATCTATAAATATTAAAGAAATAATTTCTGCTCATAAAAATCGATTTCATATCGAAATAATAATTTATTATTTTAGATTTCTGTTACTATATATATATATATATATATATATATATATATATATATATATATATATATATATATATATATATATATAGTAACAGAAATCTAAAATATATATATATATATATTTATATATATATATATGATTATGATTTATATGTATATATATATATATATATATATATATATGATTCTTATTATAATTAATTAAATAAATAAATTACGAAATATATGCGATTCGAGAATTTTCGTCGCGGTATGTATATAGATATTAATTATGTGTTATTTATAAAAGTTAATTAATTATATTGTTATATATAATAAATAATTTTCCGATGTTAATCGCGATCATATCTAGAAAAGAAATTTAACGGCGTATCACTATATTACTCGTTAGAAAATATTAGACAATAACATATGAAATTATATAAATCGTTTCACAATCGACATGCAGATATTACAATGCTATCTGTATCTCATTTATATAATTTCATATGTTATTGTCTAATATTTTCTCTAATATGTTATATTAATTATTTTGTTTCAATTTTTAATCACGTTAATAAATGATTGCGATTCGATAAAGATTTATAGTTGCGATACAGTTTCATGTCGTGAATTAATTTTTAATTAATTTATTTATATTAATATTTAAAGCAAATTATGTTTCGATACTAATCGTAATCGTGTTTAGTAAAAAAATTACAATACAATACGAAACGTTTCTCACCACTACCTTACTACTCGAGAGTCACCGTGCGAATGATGACAAAGCCAAAACATAGGGCGCTACTGTTTATATTTTATATTGCCAAAGTCGAACACCGTGTTATCAATAATTCGTTGCCAAAATATTTTATATATTATAAAATGTACATTAACGCGGAATATTAAATTAATGAAGTATTTTAATTTATTGATTAAAATTGATTATTTATTAAACAATTTATCCTTTCATTATGCTAATTATTTGCATCTATAATTCGATTGATTTACTTCGTGTTCTCTCACAATCCAAATTACATTTAAATTGTCAAGTAGAACGATAAAGTAACACGGATGAAATATATTTGTGACTCTAAATATTATAATAATAATTATTGTCCGTAAAAATCGCAACGATCGAAGTAATTATTTAATATTTTGGATTTCTATCATTTAATCGATTTTCGATTAAATTGTATATTGTTTAATAATAAAGATTGAGAAAATTAAAACATTGGTCGAAATATAGTTAATTCTAATATTAAAGCTTTAACATAGCGCGCTACTGTTTATTTTTTGTATTGCCAAAATCGAACACCGTATTATCGATAATTCGTTGCCGAAATATTTTATATATTATGAAATATACGCTAACGCGGAATATTAAATTATACAAGTATTTTCATTAATTAATTAAAATTGATTATTTATTAAATAACTTATCACGGAACCTTTCCTTATGCTAATTATTTGAATTTATTCGATTATTTTATTTTCAAAGTCAAATTCTATAATATTTAGTTTTGCATTTTAGAAGACTGACTTAGAGCGAGCTAAATAAATAAATAAATAAATAAATAAAAAATAAATAAATGATGTTGAGAAGAAAAAGAACACACATAAATAAATAATAGCGTGGAAAGAGAGAACATACTAATATTTTTATAATATAATAAATAACATACTAATATTTTTATAACATAATAAATTATTATTAATTAAATTATTTATATTTTTATTTATATTATTTATAATATCAGAGAGACATATATGTTACCCTCTGAGAACATTCGTGGACATTGGCTTTGTAGTTCATGTTCACGTTTTTAATGTCCACAGAGGGAGTATCGCTTCCAGGGATCACCTAAAAGCAGGCCATGACATCTCTCAGTCTTCTCTCTGGTTTCTGCTTGTGGGTAATCTCTACTATGTTGCTAGAGTCTTCCATCTGATATCATTGCATTCGATGCGCGAATAGGAGGGGTTCGTCTAGTAATACTAGTTTTTAGTCAGTAATGTTTATAGTTTATAATTTTTATCCACGTGATTGAAAAGCACATTGTTTTTTCACCTAAGAAATATTAAACAATGGAAGCGAAATCGGAAAATCCGCGATGGGTTATGCGGGAACATGAAGTTGTAAGTTTGATTAAAAGCATTTTATTTTTGTATATAATACATGAATTCAATATTTATTGAATTAATTTTAATATTTTTTTTATTTCAATAGTTCAAGGAATATCCGCGTGAAACATCGGGCAAAGCAACGGCGCTAAAAAATTATATACAGGTAAAATGCTTATAAATAAAACAATGCATCATTGTATCATGTTGTAGATAGTTGTAAATTAAAATACATTTCTCATATCTTAGGAATTGAGGATTGAAATAGTACGAGAGGAGGATAAAGAGTTAGAATTTGATATAATTGGTTGTGACATATCACTGGTCAACGCATTTCGTAGGATACTTATAAGCGAAGTACCAAGTATGGCTATCGATAAGGTTTTTATAATAAACAATACTAGTCTACTGCAGGATGAAGTACTTGCACATAGGTGAGCAACTGAATATTCTAATGAATCATAATTGTTATTTTAATGAAAATAATTTATATATAACAAATATATTTTGCTTTCAAGATTGGGCCTTATACCCCTTCGAGCAGATCCTCGATTATTCGAATATCCTCCAAGCGGAAGAAAAGATGAAGAAGTCAGCGATCAAGATACTCTAAAATATGAACTAAAAGTTACATGTACCACACATCCACAAGCACCAAAGTATTCTCGTCTCCCAGAGGATATGTATAGAAACAGCAAGGGTATTTAATTTTTATACATTATGTATAATATGTATGTCTTTAAACATTCATATTATGCAATAATAAATTATACAATAATAATAATATAATAATACTGAAGAATATCTATATGAATCAATATACTTTTTACAGTTTACAGTAAAGATATTAAATGGGTACCGATAGGCCGACAAGGGGACATGTTTCCACATGGGACAGAACAGTTTAGTGTGCTAGAAAATGATATATTAATATGTAAAATGCGTCCTGGACACGAAATCCATGCATTTATGTATGCGGTTAAAGGCATCGGCAAAGATCACGCCAAGTTTTCTCCTGTGGGTATGTAATAGTTTCGTAAATTTTTTATGTAACGTTTTTTACATTTTTATCACAGATGTGTTCTAATGCAAATACAATACATATTGTGTGTAAATACAAGTTAAATTTTTAAATTATCTTAGTTTTTTGCATCAGTTATGTAAAAATAAAAATGTGTTTAGCCCCTGCACGATATCGTCTTATGCCGGCTATTGAATTAACTAGACCTGTGAGAAACGAGGATGCGGATCTTTTGCAAAGCTGTTTTAGTCCTGCTGTGATAGAAGTCGTAGAAAAAGAAGCGAGTTCGGGAGAAAAATATCGTGAGGCGCGCGTGAAGAATGCTCGTTATGACAGCTGTGCCAGAAACGTCTATCGTTACGAACAGTTGAAGGATTGCGTAAAAATGACTCGAATAACGGATCACGTTATCTGTAAGTATGAATATATTAAAAAGTCTTCGAAAGAGAAGGACCAGTATAGGATTTAAGCTGTAATGGAATGTGTATGTTATGTCGCAAAAGTAAATCATAAAATAATTATAAAAATATAGTTATGTAAAAGTTATATAAAAAATTATATACAAGTTACATAAAAAAATTAAAATTATTTTTCTTGTCTACTGCTGACTGTATGATTTGGAAATTTTATATGTAATCAATTTTTTTAATTTTTAGTTAATATAGAATCTGTGGGAACGCTATCCCCGGCTGTTTTGTTCACGGAAGCTGTTAAAGTGCTCAAGAACAAGTGCAGGACATTCCTCGCAGAGCTAGAACACGCGGGAGTATAATTTTTTTTCTTTATAAATTGATTACAGAATTTTTTTAAAAATAAAAAAAGAAAATAAATATATAATTTAAAAAAAAATGAAGATATCACACACATATCCTCATAAAGAACATATGAATTTTTAATATACTCCATATAGTTCCATCTATAACAACCATCTTTCAACTTATCATTAACACGATTATTGAGAGAGAAACAAGAAATCCGTATGAACGTCCATTTATATCTCAACCAATTAAATCCAGCATCAATCCATTGAAAGATATGGCTTTATGCTGTCCACCTCATTGGTCGAGTACGGGCTTTTAAGTGAGATACAGATCTGTTCTGTATTCTGTGTAAAACGAGATCAGAGTGTATAAAATATCGGAGAAACAAAGAGAAAAATATCGAAAGAAATCGTAGTTTGAGCGAACGGGTTTTCCGCGCGTGAATGATAAGAGGAAGAAAAAAAGAAACAAAATTAGATTAGACTCCCGTAATCCCGTTAAAAATGCCTGACACGCCGAGGAATCTCGCAACTCCCATCGATCCAATCATTCGCGTGCACGCCACGCGCAATGTCGCCGCCGGCGGCGAATTTGACATTAGGACTCGTTGCGTCAGCTGTAATAAGCGAGGCCGCTGCCGCCGCGCGAGCGAGAGTCGCGCGCGCTTCTTGCCGCGATAACAATCAGGATGATGGGGTTAGGCAGCTTCCGATGGCGACTCATGATCGTCCTCGTCATCGGTCTACTGCTTTGGCAGACCTCGAAGATTTGGTTGGCGTTCCTGGAAGGCGATGCTGCCGCCTCCGTGCAAGGTAAAGATCTCTTTGCACATGCAAACGCCCCGTGCACGCACCTGTCGCGATGACCGCGCACGTTTTCGTACAGCTCTTCCACAGTGTTGCACATCGCAATTTCGCAGCGATATTTGCGATACATAATAATAGCGTAGATAATAATACCTATTAATCCCCTGATAATATCGACGGAAAAAAGTTAGTTTTAAAATGACTGTGTCTCCAAAAGCCATTTCATATTGATTCAGATATGTTCAAATACGATTGTTATTTATTAATCGTAATGATTTCATTATTTTTTCGATATGGAGATAATTCTGGTAATTTAATTGACAGTTATGAATTATAATATATTTTTTTTAATCTTTATGTGTTCTCGTATTTAAATGGATTTTGGTGAATGCATCGCGTTTGACATATGGCCCAATTTTTGATCAATGCGTTGATTAATTAAGATTTGAGTTATTTGTAATAAATTAACATCTGTTTAATTACAACTGCTGGTTCCAAATTTTAGAATTTGTTAATAATTGTGAAAATTATATGGGAAAAAAGAGAGAGAAGAACAAAAATTGGTATATAATAAAAACATGCTTAAAAAAGTTAGATGTGTACACCAATTGATTACATCGATGATTACACCGTTCAATAATGAAGTACGTACACGTCAGCGATAAATTTGCGATTTCTCACACTGGAGATTACCTGAAAATTATTTAGAGAAACCCAAGTGGAGACAATAACTAGAAATAACATCTTACTAATTATTTACTCAAAATATGGTAAAAGTTATCAGTTGGGAAAAATTTTTAATATTTTTAAAATATCGTGCATAATTTATATATTTGTTTCTCTCATTCATATATATCTTGTAATTAAAATTAAAATGTTAGATCAACGCTTTAATATTGTTACAATGTCACATTCATTATTTATTAATATTTAACGAGAATATCTTTAATCTTTTGCTGCGAAAATGTTTATAGAAATTCAGGTGGACCAAGCGGTGACACCGTTGAGCCAAAAGGACGATCCGACTCGACAAAGAGTACACGTGGCCGTGTATTACGAAGCACTATGTCCGGATTCGCGTAGTTTTGTTATGAAACAATTAGGACCAACGTATCGGAGACTCTCGGCGGATATTGAAGTCGAGTTGGTACCGTACGGAAAGGCTACGGTAAGTCGACGTGACTAAATTTAACTCTTCTAGGCTTCCTCGAGAGCAGAAAAAAATATCGAGATATTCGTAAACATATTTTGAAATACTTGAATTTTCTATACTCGTTAAGTGGTCTCTGCTTCTTTTGAATCATCCTGTATCGCCCAATTATTCCTTACTCTCTTATATATTCTCTTTTGTTGTGATTATACATTATTGATGATTAAATAATCATTGAGCAGGCGAGATTTTCTTTGTAAAATTACGCATTTTATCTTTCATTTGCAGACGGTGAAGACAAACGGCGGATATCAATTCACATGCCAACACGGACCTATCGAGTGTCAAGCGAACATTATACACGCATGCACCATCGACGTTATCAAAGATCCGTCGATACAACTGCAATTTATCACTTGCATGATTGAAAATAACATAGACCCAGTAGGAATAATGAATAAGTGCGCCGAACGCATATCCGTAGACCTGGAGTCCATTAAAGAGTGTTCAA
Organism: Camponotus vicinus; assembly: GCF_025532165.1. Classification (NCBI taxonomy): domain Eukaryota; kingdom Metazoa; phylum Arthropoda; class Insecta; order Hymenoptera; family Formicidae; genus Camponotus; species Camponotus vicinus. Next base: position 15,256,121 of record NW_028141977.1, read on the forward strand.
ACAATGAAAAGGGCAAGGAACTCTTGGCCAACTACGGAAAAATGACGAACTCGTTGGTGCCACGAGCATCTTTTATACCGACAATTACCCTCGATAGGGTGAATATTCGTTTCATAACGCTAAGCAAGGAATAACGTAACGATATATATTGTGAATTATTAAAAAATGTTTTCTCTTTTTACAGAGCTCGGAGCATCAAGTGAGGATATTGAAAAATCTTCTGAAGGAGGTGTGCCTGCATTTTAAAATTATACCAAAAGAGTGCTTATCGTGAGAGAGTACGAATACGCACGACACTAGCAAAACATATCCGCGTAATCATCGAATTTTGTTATCGTATTACATGAAAAATTTTAAAGTATAAATGAGAAATATAATATTTTTGAAAGAAAGCTGTTCTCTCTTGTTGAAAGAACCCGACTCTCGACAAGTTTAATATCGCGAGATGAACTATTTTACATATACATTATATATGAAAATTAATAAATTAAATGAAAATAAATTTTTTTTCTCGCAACATAAGAAGAGATTTCATAGAACGCGCACGTTTTCTGCATATTATAAAAAATATTCTATTGTGCCGTCTCATTCGCGTCGATACTCTATATATCAGGCTGTTATCGTTTATTATTAGGGAGATAAAATCGCTTGTATTATAGATAAACACCAGTTTGCTCCCATATAAGTATATAGGAACAATTTATTAACTTAATATCAACACTTTATACAAACTGTGCCGCTTTATTATGTACGACAAGAAGTGAAGAACGCCTTTGAGATATACGGCAGAGAATATACTTACATACAATAGAAACAATGTTTGAATTGGAATCTGAAGAAATCAAGCTTATTAAAAATCGAATAGCTGTAATCTCGTTAAAAGGAAGAAAAACAAAAAAAAAAGAACACTGAGCCTGCGCTCGAAATGATTAGATAAGAAAAAAAGTTGTTTATATTTTGCAAACGTATAACGTTCTCTCCTTGTTTATATATCGCAATAAACTTGTTCGTTTTAAGAATTACAATTAGCATATAACCGAACGAAGATTCACTTCGTCGGATCGACTTTATACGTTCATATATGTACACATCGAAATAAATACAACGGTCGATAGAAGCAGGATGTGTCTTGGTACCTCCGCAAATACGGTATAAACGATTCTTTTTCTTTTTTTTTAAGAACAACAACGTGTATTTCAATAACAAAGATCGAGGGGAACGCTAAATTAAATATTAGAAGAGCTAACGCTTCAATATTATTCGATAAAGATTTGGCATTGCCTCGATGTTAATGTTCACAACAAGAGCTTCCATGCGCCGCTCTCTCTCTCTCTCTTTCTTTCTATCTAATTCTCGGCGCGCGAAAATTCTTTCAATAAATAGATTTTGCGATACGGATATAAAATTACTATTATATTAAATACTGGAATATAGAGTCTTTGTAACGTAAGAGACTTAATCGCTAGGTATCAGTGTTCGATGAAACGAAGCGAATTTGGAAGCATTTAGATACAGATGCCTGTCGAATACTAACGACCACTTTTACAAAACGAGAGTGCATTTTTTTCTTTTTTTGACAATCTTTTTTTTCATTCTTAATAAAGAGTGTAAGTGTGTGGAAATATATCTCGGACACAGAATATACCACAGTTTACAAATAGATCCAATGTGTGCTTTTTTTCTCCCTTTTTTTCGGATGTTTAATGGAGCGAGTCCCTAATTACAATTAATACCGTACTTTCTCTCCTTTGTAACCTATATCTAATCTCAAAAGTTTTTCGAGGGTAGTGAGAAGTCAGAGATATGTAAAGTGGATCCTGTTCACAGAGAGACAATGAAATATTCTCATAGCAAAGTATCTAGATGCCATCGAACACAAAAAGAGATGGTTGCTGAAACGAGAGGTCTATCGATAATGAGGGAAACAAATCGAGAGTAGCTGTGACCTAAAAATGAGGATACATTTATTTTGTCTTTTTATCTTTTTTTTAATCTTTTTTTCTTTTTTTGTTTAATGATCAATGCGATCTAGGTCACCAGAAATACAAGTACTTCTCATTTTTGTTCACTTCAATGTTAAATAATAAAGGACTGTGGAGGAATTATCTTTCATCTTTTTTTTTTCTTAATTTCTTCGTAAATTATTTATATATATATATATATATATAATATATATATTACATATATATTATGACTGAACCACCGACACGCATGTTGTTTTACGCTGTACGGCATTTATGTTCTTTTGCTCTCGAGTTCTTAAGTAACATTATATCGTACGGATCGCACAAAAATCACACCAGTTTCTCCGATCTGGTTGGCTCCGCTTTTAACGAGACTGGCACGCACCCCTGGGCGAAGAAAAGTAATGCACCGATCTCACTGTGGCCTTTACTTCCTTTAATCCCCCATCCCTATTTTATTTCTCCGTGGATTTACATATCAACAAAAGTGGTGTCGACGTTGTTTTTCTCTTTTTTCATTTTTTTTTAAATCTTTTTTGCGCGCATGTATGTAAGGCTTTCCCGAGCGGAAGGCAAGTTTACAAATAGGAGATTAAAATGGAACTGGAGGCAAAACGCACTTTGTGAATATAATATTATAGTGTTTTTCTTTTTTTTCTCTGTGTGTATAATCTTTTGTGTGTATAGAGTTTTTCTCGCGTATATAATTCGTAAAACATATTATATACGTAACGTGTACGTGTGAGTCCCGTATGCACGGGCACGAGAGGCTTGGATGATGTTGATTGAAAGCGTAAGGAAGAGACTTTTCTTTGTTTTCAAATAGGAATGTCGAGACTTCGGATCCTGGAGCTTTCCAACGATCGCGTCGCGGCTCGTTATCCTCGTTATCCTCGTTTCCGTGTGACGTCATCCGCGCGACCGATCACATCCCGTCCTGCAAGACGCGACACGCGCGAGCGAAAGCACTAGGTCTGAGCTCCTCGAGGCTCCTCTTGCAATTTTTCTTCACCTATACCTCATTTCTTATTTTTTCTCTCTTTGTCTCTCTCTTTCACATTTTCTTTTTTTTATAAATTTTCTTGCTCGTTACTTATATAAATTAAGTTACTCGTTTTGTGAGGCATCGAGGGGTCCAGCACAGCTTTTGCATTTGAAGTCGTCATCAATAACCCAGAGGCCGAAGCGCATCATATTTATATTCTTTCTTTCTTTCTCTCTCTCTCTCTTTCTCTCTTTGTCTGGAAAACGATCGGTCCAGGCCGAATTCTCTCACAGAGACAAACAAACATTTGTACATGTGCATGCATTTTAACGGTAGAGACATCATCATCTATTTAGCAGCTACGTATCCTAATGTCATCATTCACTATACACGTATCTCGTTTATTAAAAAAATGAACGAAGGAATTCTCGAGATGAATCTCTCTCTCTTTCTCTCTCTCTCTCTCTCTCGATTGGCAAATAAATCTTTGCTGCTTTTAATAGTATCTTACATCGGATTTATACTTTGTCCCTAACACACACGTTTCCTCTCCATTTGCAAAGAGAAGTTACAAATCTTCGACATGCCTTTCTCATAAAAAAAAAACTTTCAAGGAAATGAAGGAGAAGGTATGGAGACGAGGAGGGAAGATGATAGCGAGGGATGCAACAAGAGAAAAGGAAAGGGGGGCAGTCGAGAAAGAGAGTAAAATGGAAAATGCACTTTTTTTCTTTGTCGTTGGTGCACATGCGCGCGCAATCGTGTATCTTCGCGTTATCTCATTTCCAAATTTGTTTTATCCAATGGAAATAAGACATCCGAGTGAATGTAAATGTAAGTGTATATATACTCTTTGAGTGTTTCGTTCGTATGTATTGGTGTGACGTGTTATTGTGTTGTGTGTACACGCGTAAATATTTGTATTTTGAAAGATAATGATTTTAGTGGTATAACTCTTTAATTAAACAATTAATTGCCCTGTATTACTTATCGTTAAACGATGATTTTAACGCGGTATCGGACGTTGACTCTTCGCGCTTTTATAGATCATCTTCGTATCCTGATACAAGATTTATCACTTTCTGGTTGATTCTGTGTTTGTTACATATGTTTTTCTCTGTTTCTTGATTTATTTAATACGTCAACACCACTCCGAGTCGCGAGTTCTTCCGTTACACAGGTTGCATTCACTTTGATGTCATCATTGTGACGAATTCTGAAAAATACAATATAAAAAAACACTTCATTAGTTTCACATACATATTCATTAGTTGCATGCCATACCTACTAAACCAACATTATGACAAAGCAAAACAAAATAACAATGAAAGAGTGAATGTCTTTTTCATCATGATAGTAGAAGAAGAAAAAATTACAATAAAGTACGACTGTATATATTACTTTATCAAATTGAAATTTCATTAACGAAAAGTCAAATATGTTAATGTAAGAATTGCACAAATTATTCATATATGTATTTATTTGAGTACTGTTCTCTTCTGATATGATAATACAAGATGCTTGATACAAGCATTTTATTTAAAATTAAAAGTACAGATTACACATAATAATACATCGCGATAATTACTTTAATAACGTATTTTAAAATAATATAATTAGAGTTCCATTTGCATGACTAACTACAAACGATAAATTTTTATGCTAATTAATAAATCAAGTAATACAACCTTCATAATTAACTTGACCGTCGCCATCGATATCGGCCTCCCGTATCATCTCATCTACTTCCTCATCAGTGAGTTTCTCGCCCAGATTGGTCATGACGTGTCTGAGTTCCGCCGCGGATATGAAACCGTTTCCATCCTTATCGAATACTCTGAAGGCCTCTCTAATCTCTTCCTCGCTATCCGTGTCCTTCATTTTACGCGCCATCATGGTTAAAAACTCCGGAAAATCAATTGTTCCATTACCTAGAATTTCCAAATTTTCAAAACATCGAAATCGTTTCTTTTCTTCTTTTAATTAAAAAGGAAATGCATCTAAAAGATGCTTTACAAAAGAAAATCTTTTGGAGGAAAAAAAACTCAATATTTCTTTCCATAAATGTATTAAAATTAATATTTTTATTAATCTATAGAAAAAGATAGACATGAATAAACGTAGAAAAATATAAATCATTTTTATATACAAAATAAAAAATAGAGCACGTTCTCTTATAAAATTAAAATTTGTACCAAAGTGCTTTAAAAAGCTAAATAAAAATATATACCGTCTGCGTCTACTTCATTAATCATGTCCTGCAGTTCGGCTTCTGTGGGATTTTGACCAAGGGACCGCATGACTGTACCTAATTCTTTGGTGGTTATGGTACCGTCGCCGTCTTTATCGAATAGCGAAAACGCTTCCTTAAATTCTGCGATCTGTTCTTCTGTGAGTTGGTCAGCCTTGAAGATAAAAAAGAGCAGCATTTAAGTTTAATATTCTTGCAGAATACTACAAACATACAATATTACATTTAGATTAATATATATATATATATTTTTTTTTTCTTTAATCTATCTTGCTAATTTGTCACTTTTTATGAATAGCAATTTATGTTATTTGTAAATATATTAAAAATAATATATAATAAATATACAATTTTTTATTTCAGCTTCAATATAATGAAAATATAATTGTTCAATTTCTTAATAATTGAATTAATCGGATTATCTAATTCAATTGTTTTTAGTCATATCGGTTGTACTAGTTTCATAAATTGCCTCAATTAACGACGAACGCATAATGATGCAAGTTGATACGATGTACGATAGTGTCAGAGAAATAACACGATGATATACATTGGAGCAATTCAATTGCTCCTGCATAAATAAGGAAATCCCACATTACTTTAGAAAAACGTCATCATGTGAATATTAAAATGACCGGTATGATTCATAGAAATAGGTGAACACTATGCATTTATAGATAATATGCGAATACATATATATATGTCGTATCCCGCGCGATTTATATATTGCGCATTAGTGAAAATAAATTTTGATTCTTTTCCAAAAATGCATACGTATGTTTAAAGGAGAAACTGTGGGGGGTCGAGCACGTTAATAAATCTTTTTCTAATGAAATATTGCTAAATATGATTGAAAAAAAGAATAAATGTCACGTCAATTTTAGAAAAAAATACAAAAAAATACCATTCTCTTTCTGGGTAATATTTAAAATTGTACATTTATATTACTGCGCAAAAGATTCTTAACATCTCGGGAAAATTGTGATACTGCGAGAGGGGGGGGGGGAAGGTCTTTAAAAATACATAACGCAAATTATTCTAGTACACAAATTACAAACAGCTGATCCATTATTTAATATCAATTTACTGTAGAGTAAAATAATAAACGATAATGTATCGATTCTACCTGCAGGGAAGGCAATTATATCATAATTAGCGACAGGTCTGAGAGGCTTTTTATCGGTCTATTTTCCAGTTATCTTTATCGCCATGTCGTTTCTTTACAAATTTCGAGGAAATAATCGCGCCCAATATTCTCAAGCATTAAAAATTAATCAAACTATTCTTAAGGAGCTTCCGATCGTTAAAATTTCTCGCGATTGCACAAGATTTCCGATTATAGAAGCACTGACATTTACGGAAAATCTTGCGTCTCGCGGCGATACACATGACTGACTAGCGGATAACCTCACTTTTACAACGTCAGGCGGCTACGTTCGAAGAAATATGGCCCCCCCGATATATGAAAGCCGCATTGCATCGAGTAGGGCGAGTTTTCACGGGGAGGATTTGCGCGAAATACGCAAAACGCGTTATCGGATCGTGGAGAGAGAAAGAGAGAGAAAATTTAAAAAACGAGACAGAGACGGAAAATTCGATAAGAGGCGAGCTGTCGTAACGGATTATACACGGTGGGACGCCGGTTCGGTAAGAAACGTAAAAGGAGCGCGGAAGGGAATCAACGGAGGGAACGCAAAAATCAATAGCGAGCGGCCAACGTATCGTCGTGACGGTTGATCGCCGGACGGATAGAGCGCGTCGCACGCATCGTACGTAGTATGTAGAGAGAAAAAAAAAGGTAGTAAAGAAAAATCGTCGAAAACAACACGCACATGGTAACGAGGAGGGGCCCTTAAAGATGAATATCGGGTGACCCGTATGGATTATGCAAAAGGAGCGGTCGGGCGTATCGCACGCTCGCACGCTCGGTCTCGTATTTCGTGCTCCGATAGGTATCTATCTCCGTCCGCGATCGAAGGTGAGGCGGAGGAGAGGAGAGGAGAGGAGAGGAGAGGAGAGATCGCGGAGCGCGATAACGTCGTCGTCGCGTAGCTCCTTTACCATTTGCATCGTCGGAAATATTTGCGAGAGAGATTCCCGGTTGACTATTATCCGCGAAGCGTGTTTTATTTACACGGCCAACTTTTCGCTCTCTCTCTCTCTCTCCCTCTCAATTTAAATACACGTCTGGCGGTTTGTCGGGCGGAAAGTATAGTCGACAACGGGCGACGTTTAGATCCCGAGCGCGAAGGCCGTGAATTTAGCAGCGCACGGACGGACGGCCGGACGGACGGAAGACGAGAAGATAACCGTCGCGCGCGGCGCTCGTCGATTATCTCGACGAGTCCAAGAGGCCACGATCGCGAGACGTGCACGCGTCAAGCTGACAATACGTATGGCGAGCGAGATTATTAGAAGCTGGCTGGAAGCGGCGAAATTAGCCGCTTGGTTCTCTCTCTTTCTCTCTCTGCCCATCGCCCACCTGTCTTGCTCCCGTAACGTACGACCGGCCAGCCGTAGCGCCAGAATTCCGGGGACACGTAAGCGTGTCACCGCGTTGGGTCAGGTCGAAACGACGCAGGGAGCTTCAATATTTCGCGAATGTTCCGTGGAAAATAAATAAAGGGCAAATTATATCAGCCTCTCTCTCTCTCTCTCTCTCTCATTCGATGTCTCCTTTTCTCTCCTTCTTATTATGCGACAAACGATCGATCGGCGGTTACTTCCGCTCGCGCGGATGCAGATTTTTCTCCGGGGAAGAAGCTCCGCGAGAAGAAGCGTAGACGGCCATGCCCGATCGATAATCGCGAGGAAACGAGGCAATCTCCGGGGCGGCACAAAATACGTTTCGAGCGACGAGGCTGATAAGCGGTCGATCGAGGAAGAGAGAGGGATGGAGAAATATGGATGTGCGGATGAGAAAGAGAGAGAGAAAAGCCGTGTCGCCGATCCTTCCAGAAAAGGAAATCCGTTCTGCCGGCTGACTCGACGAGGAAAGATGGAGTTGCACGAACGGAGGACGAGTCGAAGTGCGGGAAGTTCGCGGAAGAGCGTAAATTACGCATCGCCCTCTCCCGTCGCACGTGCGCTCGGCGACGCGTCAATGCGGCGGGGCCTCGGTTACGGTTACGTCGCGACAGCCGACGACGACGACGACGACGAGCGACGAGAAACCGCGAGAAACGAGCGAAAAAGCGGCGCGTATAACGTTACGCGCGACGTAATCGTCATCGCCGATCGCGCGACACTAGAACGAAACCAACGAGTACTTACCATCGTGGCCCTTTTTTCCTCTTCGCGTCTCGATCACGCACGAGAAGGCTCGGCCCGCAGACACACGCGTCCCCGCACACTGGACGACTGAAAGAGTGCGTATCTAAAAATCACAAGATCGGCCGGTCGGTCGATCGGTCGCTCGCTCGCTCGCTCGCTCGTAAAACGGCTCGCCGAGGTATACTTCGGGGAGATGAAACTCGGACTACGTGCACGAGCGCGGACGAGGCACGCAGTAACGGAATACACCCAGTCCGGCGAGAAACGCACTCGGGACAGCAATGGAGTCTACCGTGTCTTTCTCGATCTGCGAGGCTCTCTGTGGACCGCCGCTGGTCTCGCTGCCCGGATATCACTACGCCATCCCCTTACGGGCCGCGCGGCGGCCAATCGACGCGCGCCGCCGCTCCGGGCGCGGCGAGAGAGGGAGGGGGGAGGGCGCGAGCGGCGGCCGCGACGCGCCGGCCGCCTACGCGGCCGCGAGCTAGACCCCGCGCGCCGCGGCTTCCCTCGTTGCCGAAAGGTGCGGAAAAAAAGGCCCGCGGCGGTTTTTAATCGCGCAAAACGGCGCGAGCGAGCGAGACGCGGCGAGGGAGAGGAGGATCAAGGAGGGACGAGGAGTGGCGAGGCGAGGGGAAACGCGCGAGGACGACGCGACGCGACGCGACGCGACGCGGCGCGCCGCGCCGCGCGCGCGACGTGGCGCGGCCACGGGCCGGCACGCCGTAACCCGCCCCGTAACAAATCCGTTTTACACGGCGGGGTGGGTGCGGTCGTGTTTACAGGACGAGTCCGGACGAACTAACCGGGCCTGTGATTGGCCGGCGCGCACCTGCAATGCGTCAGGCGGCCGCGCGGACTGTGCCGTGTCGCGCCGGCTACCGGGTCAAAGCCGGGCTTCCCTGCCTGCGAGAAGACCGCTCCGAACGCGATAGCGATAGCAATGGACGACGTTTTTCGGCGAACGCCGATCCGATCTCCCTTTCCCCCCTTCGAGCGCGTTTCTCCGCGTTTTCCCCGTAAACTCCCGTATTTCCGCGAACCCTCTACTCGATCTCTTTTTTCTCTTTCTTTTTCTTTTTCTTTTTCTCCTTCTTCGTCTCCCGCATCCCCTAAACGCGCGCGACTCTTTTTTTCCCGCGCTTCCTCTTCGTATTTCTTCGCGCTTCCTTCCGTCCCTCGCTCTCGTCATCGATTTTGCCAATGACAATTGTCGTCTTACCAACGTCGTAGCTTCTTCTCTGTTTCTCTCGTCCCTCTCTCTTCATCGTGGGAGATCTCGTCGTTGCGGAACAGCATGACGTTTCGCGATCGCAAACCGGTACCGAGCCTCGTGCGTCGCACATGGGATTTCGGGCTGAATGATCATCTTTTTATATAGACTCTCTCTCTCTCTCTCTCTCTCTCTCTCTCTCTCTCTCTCTCTCTCTCTTTTGTCGCATATAATATAAACCGGCACGTTGGCCTCGGTATCACCCTTTTATCGATTGACTCTCTCTTTCTTTTTTCTTTTTTAATGAAATAAGGGCCTTTTAACGAGAAACCGCGCTATAGAAGAAACCTATCGCTTTCGTGGATGACGACACAAATTGGATCTACCAAGACGAAGAGAGAGAGAGAGAGAAGAGAAAGAAGACGGAACGAGAGAGCCACTGTAATTTTCTCACGTTCTCCCTCTTTTTCCGTCTTTCATCTCCCTCTCTCTCTCTCTCTCTCTCTCTCTCTCCGAGTATTGATTTTGATCAATTTCATCGGTGAGCGCTCTAGCACGGGTCTCCACCTTGGCGAGGAATTTACAGGCGGGTGTAAAGCGTGAAAATTTATCGTATCCGGCCGTACCGTCGTCGTCATAGTCGTCGTCGCCCTTGTCCTCCGCACCCCTTTCCTACGCCCCTTTTGCCTTTCTCCCATTACCTTTCCTTCCCTACTTTCTCCCTCTCTCTCTCTCTCTTTCTAATCGTTCTCTCGGTGCCCGTTTTGCTCCTCTCCCTCCTCCACCGCAGCCTCCCCCTCCCCCTCCCCCGCCCTCGCCATCTTGCCTATATACTATTTCCACTTTCCTGGTATGTGTGTCAGTGCGGCAATTTGACGGTGGTGTCAGATAACGTATAATCGCACCGATAACGACGGATTAGAACGATCACGTTCCGAGCGAACAAAAGCAATAAAATTGATTATTTATCGATAAAATTCTCCTCTTGATTATTTTTTGTACGGACGTCTGTAAAGATAAGACAAGACTATACGAAAAGCTCTTTGATACCTCTCTCTCTCTCTCTCTTTCTCTTGCAATATTTCGGTCTCTTTTCCTCCCCACCCTCTCTCTCTCTCTCTCTTTCTTTGTCGATCCCGATATCTCTCTCTCTCTCCTTCGTACTCCGTCTGCTCCACTTTGGAATCGCACGTATACGTTATATTCTCCAAAAGTTCTGCATTGCGTTCCCGTACATGTGCATGCGGAGATTGCGCTCGTCGAGAGGAGACGCATTTTCAAGAATGTATAAAAAAATATTCTCGATAATTATCGACGACGAAATTGCACGAGACACGATTGACTCGCGTGTATCGGATACGCGCGAGTCAATTGATTAAATTTACGAGGTGCATCGTATGTTTACGAGACGTACGAGTCTCGCTGTCGCGGATCTCGACGTCGAAATTAAACACTTCGCGAGAAATTGACCGAAATTATACATATACTCGACGAATTCCCGTTATTGAACGTCCGTCGCTGTCTTACTAACGTCGTATAAATACCCGCGGAATCGTTATCCCTCGTTCGCTCATTTATTTTATTGGACGACGCGTCTTCTTTCTCGCCGCGAGCAACATTCGCGCTCTCGTCCGGAACGGACGATAAGTAGAGGGGAAAGGGGGGGCTAAAATTTTTATAAGGGCGGTTTTTTCCACGAAGATGACCCACGCAAGTCGCGAGCGATGAATAATTCATTCGCACGCGCGTATTTTTTCCTTCCAGTTATAGAAACCGAGCTGTCGCATATCGTAGTCGCACCTGCGACGAAAGGGGGGAGGAAAGGGAGGCGAGGAGAGGGAGGAAGGGAGGAGGAGAGCGTTTCGCTGGAAGTCGATTTTCGTCGCGTTCGAAAGAAGAGGGAAATTATCGGCGACAGGTGCGAGAACGCGATGCGGTTTCTGTCTCGCTCACGTGGTTGCGTGGTTGTTTGCGACCGCTGTACGTACAGGGTGTTTCTATATTCAGAATGACGCTCCACGGAGATCGATCATGGGAGAGATACGGACCGATGTCTCCGACGAAAATTGTCAGCCCCCCCCCCTCCCCCCGTAATTGTCATGAATCTTAAACTCGTACTTCGGGGACGAATTCATTTTAAAGTCGGAGAAAATTATCTCAATTCTTTTCTTCGATTATCCCATACAATCCCCGGCAATATTACAACGTTGCTGCAATATTGCTGTAACGTTACAATAATATTCTGTGTTGTATGGAATGTTTTTTTATGCAAAATATATTTATAATTATTCAGCAAAAAATTGAAGAATGTTTGAAACTTTTGGAAAAGATGTATATTAAGGATTAATTATGCGTGAAAGAATTTCTTGCGCCAAAAACTTACTATACATATTCTCGAGGAGATAATAATTTAGCATTCGTATGTTATCATTCGTGTATAATTATTTGTCGGGCGTTTAAACGATCTTCCGGAACGCGGAATAAACGGCCGACTATTATTACCGCCATTGCTAAATTCATTAGATTGATCCAATGTTCGATTCGACTTGCTATTCTTAGGTTCGGATTTTCTGAATTTTCGACGCGAACGGCATCGAAATTCGACTCGAATCCCGGACATTCGAGGAACGCCGCGCGGCGTTTCAGCAAAGGCTCTCCTCGATCAGTAGCGCGACGTAATATGCATGAAGGGGACCATCGGGACGGCGACCCCTGTTCTCTCTCTCTCTCTCTCTCTCTCTCTCTCGGGGGCGGATGAGCGCGCGCGCGAGCGCGAGCGCTCCTGTTCTCTCTCGTCGAGAGGGACATCGAATTTCTTTTCTCGCAAAAGAGAGCGTATAGCGAGCGCACGGCACATATCGATCGTTGGCGCATTCCGGCCCAGGAACACGGCGACGCGGCGGCCAGGAACACCCCGCCGTTCCTGTCCGCGCCGCGCCTCTCCGCTCCTACGTACGTATATAAATGTGTATGCGTCGTCCGATGAATTGTTAACCGCTCTGTCGTCGTTGTGACCGTGACCGATATATCCCGGAGACGCGGCGGTTACGCGCGCTCGACGCTACCTGCGCGGCGCGTCGTCGATAAGGCAAATTAGCGACGTCGCGTGCGCGCTCGCGGAAAAATTATTCGCGACGCGAGGGAGAAGAGAGAGACGAAGGGAGGGGAAGGCGGCGATGACGGAAGGTCTCCTTCGTCGTTCTCGGGAGCGATTTTCCGCTTCCCCGAAAGGGAGAGAAAAGGGCGACCGGTGTGGTAGGAAAAAAAAAAGAGAGGAAAAGGGTGGCGGTAAAAGAGGGCGGGGATCGGACAAAGCCGGTCGATTGCATTTTAACGCATAGCCGTGCGGCTCTGCGGATGCGTAATGCGCTAAGCACGATATACGGTACAACACATACGTGTGTATATGCATGTACATGTGTACGTGCGCCAGGATGTACACCACCGACACGCTTCGCGGGAAACGCTGCCGCGTCGCGGCAAAAATCGATGCCGGCGAGCCACGCCACGCCGTGCCGTGCCCTGTCGCCGTTAAAGACGCGGAGCTGCTGCGTCGCAGCCGGTCCCGTCGCCGACACCCCCGAAGCGTCGTCTTGGCGTCATTGACGTTGGGTCGCGCGGTCCGAAGGGCCGCGCTGCGATTCTCGAGAGGCTCTCCAAAGTCTCTATTGTTGTTGTCATCGTTATCATTATCATTATCATTATCATCATCATCATCATCATCATCATCATCATTATCATCATTATCATCTTCGTTACACACGATGACGCGACGCGTCGTGTGCGTCGAGCCTGCGCACGCTAGGACGCGCAATGCGACACGCGATAGAACGGGATGGCGAAACGCTACGACCGCGGTAATCTCGTTACAGGGAGAGGGGGACGACGCGAGCGAGAGAACGGGGGCGTATAGAGTCGGGGACGCGCTTGGTACCGGGGTGGGTTTTCTCAGGGTAGGTAGGTAGGTAGGTAGGTAGGTAGGTAAGTGTAGGTGTAGATAGGTGGGTGGGTAGGTAGGTAGGTTGGTAGGTTGGTAGGTAGGTAGGCAAGTCAGGCAGGCAAACAGGCAGGTGGAGGAAGGGAATTTAATAGAAGAGCCGCAGTAAAGAATGTTAATTTTACCGTAATGGTCTCTCGCGCACGGTCACGCTATCGCCCGTTAAAAATTGATATTCCTCGCGTCCTTGCGCGAGCAGGATGGATGGCTCCCCCCGACAAAGATAGATAGATGGACGGAGAGAGAGAGAGAATGAAATTCCGTTTTGTGTTGCGCAATATATCCCAATATTCGACGCGGTAAAAGAAAACTAAGAAACGACACGATGTAATTTTCTCTTGCAATATCCCTTTAGCTTGCGACTGCAGAGTTTATTTAATTCGATGGAAAATTACCCTTCTCTCTTTCTCTCCAATTTATTTTAATCATCTCCCATTCAAGGTGATGTGCAGTTGGGGAGCAAGGGATGCAAACGACACTTTTTTGACATCGAACGTGAAAGACACATACACATATATAAAGCCATGTGCTGCGCTTATAGTATTTTTTATTTAAAGAATACTCGTAATTTTTTGGGGTTGGTGGGAGACGAAAGGTAGATAGACGTAAACATACAAGATGGAAAGTTTAGATATAAAGCTACGTCTGTCTCTCTCTCGCCGGACTTGATGATTCGACACGATGAATCTTCATTATGTATTTAAATATATATGTATTTGTTTTCCGCATTTTACATCATTTACATTTGCGCTCAGAATCGATATGACCTTTTTTCCACTCTTTATACGTCGTTATTATACACAATCGCGTAAGTCGAGCGCGTGGAATTTTGTATTATAACGTAACAAGAATATTTCAGTGTCATAAATTCTTTAAATATTACGTACGAGTTTTTTTTACGTCTACGAAAATTATGCTCATGTAGAGAAAGATTGAAGAAAGTAAGAAGAGAGATATTCCGATTCCTCGGATATAAGTGACTTTTAGCAACGCTCCCAGACTCGCGCGCAGTTTCTATAATCGCGCCATCAATCAGACCGGAACGTGCATATCTCTTAACGATATATCGAGGGATGTAACTTGAAATTGGAGAGGAGCTCTCTCGAGTGGTCCTCTCGAGCATGCCTCCGCATACGCGTCAATACGCGCCGGTCGACCCTCCCGGCAAAGACGATCCAAGGCGTTTTCCCTCGTGTGTGCGAAACCAGGCCATGCATGTATAACATTATTATATCGATTACACAAAAGAAAATAGCTACCTCTCCTAACGATAACGCGACTACCATTCGCGTGTGCGTTCTATATATGTACAACTGTTATTACGCGTCGAGCGTATACCCGATGTATTCGACGACGATCGAAGGAAGGCAACTCTTTACTCGCCTGTAAAGCGAGGGATGAGGCGGAGAGGAAGGAAAAAGATGGAGAGAGAGAGACGGAGGAAAAAAGGGAGATCGACCGTCACGCCGCCCTGATGAAATATATTATCGTGTGTCTCCGTATCGATTTCTATAAAAATAAATTACTACATTTTTAGAGGCATTGCACCAGACTTTTCCGTCCATCCGTCCGTCCGTGCAATTTTTCGTACGCGTCGCACGCAAAATTTGGGCCATCACGTATGCGCACTGTCGCAGAGCTTTGCGCGGTGATCCGCATTCGATGCGCGCGAGCGCGAATTGTCAGACGTAATGAAAACAAGTGTACGCGAATAAAAAGTAATGATCTTATTATATACGTGACAAACTAAAATAATAAATAGACATCCGATACGATATCGAAATAGATTTCGCGCGCAGTCACCCGGGATACGAGTTACGCATAAGTAATCGAACGTTTGTACGCGTAAAAAGAGCTACAAAGTTTTTTACATCTTGTAATTTTTTTTTAAATTGTAATGGCCACGATAACTCGTAATGAATACAACTTTGCGATAATTACTCGTATCCGGAGCGCAGTAAAACACGCAATATATATTTTAAGTCATGCATATTAATGCAAGTTTTTTTTTTACGAAATAGTTACGTCACAATAGTTTCGCGAATGCTCGGAATCGAGAGGTAAGATTTTATTCGAATTTATTACATCAACCAACTATTTGTACAATTAAAGTATCTTCTCTTTCTCTTTCAACAATAGGTTTATACAATAGTACAACGTGTCCAGGTACTATTGATGGGAAGGCGAGAAAATGCCCGCGGAGATACAGTAAGAGAGATAAACCGTGATCTCGTCGAGTTTTTATTATCCTAAGAAAAATCGGAGACTTCTCTCTCTTCTTTTTCCAATCACTCGAAGGTCACCGGTATCGACAGAATCGGTAAAATGGGATTCGTCGTCTCGACCTCCAACGCCGTTGCCATACAATCACTAGCAGCCTCCACTTCACCCAATGATTCCAATACCATTCCCAGATTATACCTGCAAAAATACGACATTCTCTTCGTGCAAATTATATCAATTACATATATTTTATTCGATATTAATATTTAATTTTATATAAATATAAATAAATAAATAAATATGTATATATAATTAAATATTAATATCGAGTAGGATGAAAAAAACGACAAAATATATGTATCGATTCTATTCATATTTTAGTGCTTGATTTATCGACTTTTAAGATAACTAATTATGTGAAATGCAAATGTTGCAACAAGCTATCATTATTAAATCGTTATAGATTTATCATTTTATGATATATTCGCAATTAACTTTATTACGATTAATTAAGGTTGTATAATACCAAGTCTGATGAGAATTTGGATCGATTTTTGCGGCGTCTCTCAAGGTCTTCTCAGCCAATCTCTGACTGCCCAAATAGTGATATATAAGACCCTACAAATACATGTTAATATCTAATGCAGAAATTACAGTAAATTGATAAATTTCTCTCTCTATAGCAATTATAACATGTATAAAATCTATATAAGAAAATTATATAAAATATCGTATATAATCGTATAAGATACATGTTTGAGAATTAATATGTGCAGTTATTATTTACCAGATGTTGTAGACTTTTTATGTGTGAAGGATTAATTGAAACAGCGTTTTGATAGCATTGCTTAGCTTCTGTATATTCCAGTTTATATTCATGTAGAAGGCCACGCTGTAAATAGATAATTGCGCTCGATTATCATGCAGCATTATATAATAATCTTCTGACTCAATCTGAGAATTCTTAAACATCGAGATTTGTAGAGAAGAACGAGAAGCCTCGCGAGTTATTGTATTATACCGTGTACATAATATGGTGGCTCAATGGAAAGATATTGGTAGCTTCTTGGAGAGACAGAACGGCGCCGTTTGGCTGGTCCAAGATGAGAAAAACTTCCGTAAGTAAGAGCCAGATTTGCAGTTGCAGCAGCCACGCCCTCTGCGGCCCTGGCTTTGGTGTGAACGAGCTAATCGACGAGGCGACTTCAGAAAGGGCTTGCTCAACTCTCGAAGCAGCTAGCGATTGCGCATGCAGAGAACCTTATCGAAAATTACCATTTAACAAGATTAAATTTTTAGGAAACTATCGAAAACTTATTGTATATTTTATGTCAAAATCAATAGTTAGATTTTAGAGTTTAATAGAACGCATTACATTATTAGAAAATATATTACGGATATGTAATTAAATCTCTTTTTACAAAATTATATAATTTAAAGTTATTTTTCTATTAATTATTATTTATTCTGTTAATTGCATTAACTCACTAGAATCCTTATCGGACATTTCTGATGTGTAAAGCTGAAAGACGCTTCTAGTCTCGCTTCGCCTCTCGCTTTGCTGCTCGTTACAATTAACGTTTGTCTGATCCTCATAGAGATTTTTCCATAGATGCAACATGTGACTGATGGTGTATAATGCATTGACGCCACCGATACTTCGTAATTCAAGATGCGCTTTCACATAGAGAAAATTCAAGTTGTCCGGATATTCCTCCAATACGCTATTTATTACGTGCAACGCCTCGGAATACTGTTTATGCGCAGACAAAAGTAACGCGAATAAATGCAACGACGGAATGTGTTCTGCCCGTAAATTCAGCGCGATCTTCACGTGCACAATAGCGTCGGTTATCTGTCGGTTTATCGCGTACTCGTGAGCCAAGTAGTACTCGGCTAGATGGTCGTTTGGATCACACTGTTGCGCTCTATTAAAAAATAATTTTCTATTACAAAGAAAAATCTACGAGAACGAATCTCTTGTTAATCATGTTTTGCATTGGGTGGAGGTGCATACTTTTGAAAGCAATCCAACGCGGTATTCGTATGATGCACCTTATCTTGCTTCACGATCGTATTCGCGGAGAGCATACTGTGGCCGATTCCGATATACAAATGACATCTGGATTGCATTCCCTGTGGACTCGCTGTCTCTCGTTGAAGAGCTTTTTGGCTCCATTCGATACCTTCGCTTATCTGCTAAAAATCAATTTGAAATTTTTTTTTAGATCTTATAAGCAATTTGAAATTTTCTTTTAGATCTTATAAGCAAATGGATACGAGAATAGAAAAGATATTTACCATATTCAATTGTTCGTAGCACAGTCTTGCGGCTAATAAGCAGGGCATTACTTTTTGAGGCGACAATCTCGCGACTACTTTCAAAACTTTATACGCGTGCATATATCTTCCCATACTTATTAAGCATAATGCATATTGCGTCCATACATGCGCCTCCTCGTGAGAGAATTTCATCGCTCTTTCGAAAGACTATTGGGAGGTAACAAATGACGATGAGTCTTACGATGAAACAACAATGTAAAAATAAGATTTGATAAAAAAGAAAAAAAAACAGTCTTAACCTCGTGTAAAAGTTCCACTTGACTCCATCTAACGACGACGACCGTGAGCAGGTCATAAACAGCGGTGGCATTTTCGAACGCGTGTATCCGGGCTTCCTTGAATTCGGGCGATTGGCTGAGAACGGCGTCTCTCACCGCCATCGCCTCGCTGATCAATAATAATAGAATTGTTTCTTCGTATTCGTTTCGCGGAACGAACATATTCAGTCCCGCGTACTTCTTTGGTTTCCATGGCGAATCCGATGACGACTGATGATTTGTCCGTCTGCTCACAGCAACTGTAATTAACATCGATAGTATTTCCTTTTTAACGGAAATGAGATTTTTCGTTATATTTACCGTACCCGTTGTGTCGCCTTGTCCTTCCGGTGGTTTGTAATCGGCGCCGCTTATACCGCGCAGTAATACCTCCGCCAACTGTCTCGTCAGCGTTACTCGCAGACTTTGCGTGGCTGTAGATTCAACAGCGGATAAAACTTCCCTGAAACAAGTGAGAGAGATTATAAATCTACACAAAACTATGGAAAAAATAATGTTAATAAATATTGTATTATAAACGCAAGAGTTTTTTAAATTAAGATTTATAGACTCTATAAAATGATTTTTATATAAGAATCATATAACATATAAGAATTATATTACAAATTGTGTAATTATATGCACCTGTAACGATTAATGGCCGCTTGTATGTTGCCGGTTTGAACATACAGTACTGGCGCTCTTTGCAATGCGGTCTCCAAGATAGGACCGATATGCTTTGTGGTACTAACTGGAGACTGAGAGGAATATGTACCTGTATAGATAATATAACGTTAAAAAATAAGTCACTCGCTATTTGTAAATTTGAGCCTATCAATTACCTGTATTGTTTGTGCTTATGGTGGAAATACCATTTTGTTGTTGCATAGCTATTTTGTCCTGCTCTTGCAAATACACTAGCGTCAAGTCGCCAGAAATCTCGTAACACTTTATTATTTGCTCATGCCATTCTGCAATCTTGTATTTCGATTTGGAGTTTGGTGGTAGCCTTTCAAGACAGAGACCTGACACAAACAACAGTGTGGAGTATCAATCAAAAAATATTGATACATTCAATGTAGAAAATAGATTTGATATAAAATTAAAATTTGTAGTCTTGTAGTGCTAAAAAATGATTAAACAAAATATATTTCACAAAACTTATAACTTATTTATAATTATAATTTCATTGCCATTAATAAAGACCTTTATACTTGCTTCCTGTATAAATCTCTGCGACAATGAATTCAATTGCATTTGTTAGAAAAATAAATAGATAATACTAATAATAAATTTCGGAAAAAATAAAAATGAAATTTTTACTCTTATTTGAAAAATATTTTTTTGGAATTCTCTCTATAAGTATCAAAGAGTGCGCAAATGAAGTAACATGCTGCTATACATTCTTGTATAAATCTAGCCAAAGCATATACCAGCAGACAATTTTGTATCTTAAACAGAATTATAAGTGTAATATGTGTGATATGCACTAAATAAATTACTAAATAAGTATAAGCAAAACAAAGCAAATAAGCATACAAACCTTTGGTAGCATATGATTCTGCTATAATGCGCAGTCTTCGGCAGGACAAATGTTTGTCTGTGTCTAAAGTAAATCTTTCTTTCTCTAAATCATACACGGATAGTAATAAATGAATATACTAGATAATAAGAAATTTACGAATTAAATAAATGCGTCTAATTTGTTATCTGTAAAATTAGTAGTGCATAAACATACGTTAACAGAAGGAAAATATATGCAATAGAACTGTTCAAATATATAGCTTCAAATTCTAATATCTATTATGAAATGTCTATGCTTAATATCTTACACATAAAGAACAATGTATCTCTATCTCTAACTATATAACTATGAAACTTAAAAACTACTGTTAAAAGAGAAAACAGAGGAGACTATAAAAAGCAAGCTGTTAATGTGTACTTTTCAATTATTACACTAAAACATACTACACTATTGTCAGAAAAAGGAAAGGAACTAGAATAGTTATGAATTGCAAACCTTTAATTGCATACGATTCTGCTATAATACGTAAACTTCGACAAGGTAATTGCTTTTCTGTAAGTGTGTCTAGTTCAGCTTGCTGATAATGGTGAAGCGCATCTTCGTACATCCCCATTGCATAATGAAGTTTTCCAAGTAGCAAGTGAGCATCCAGCACAACCAAAGCCTGGAATATATTATAATTAAAGGACAAACTTTATATTACATATATACAACTAATTTTTTTTTATTTTCTCATGTTTCTTTCTTATTTTAACATTACAATACCTGTTTATCTTTCTCGTTAGCAGCTAATATCAAGTACTTTCGTGTTTCCACCAATCCATTTCGAGCTTTACTAATATTGGCATCTATTGGTGGAGTTTGTTCCAAGAAACTCTCCAATCTTCCCTCTCCGCATAAGAAATTTGCTAAACATTCTGTAATACAAAATAAAATTATTATATGATTTCCTCTATGTTTACATGACTATGTTTAAACATTAAATAATGAATTTATCAAATATTTATTGACATTTAAGAGAAACATCTAAAACAATATTTAGCAAGATTTATCAGATTTATCAGATTTTGTTGCGATAAAAATTGTACATTTTACATAAAAATCAATTTCTTTTAATTTTTACAACGCAAAGAGTAATTACATGCATGATGATGCAGAAATATTGTTATTGAAGATACGTAACACTCTGCATATGATTAAATAGAGAAAAAGTGCGACATTTATGCAAACTATGCTGTGTTGTCCTTGATCTTTACATGACGGTGACATGTTTTTTTTGTCTCCGAGAGAGCGCGAACGGAAGTGGCAGGATGTCATTGAAGGGAGGATAACCTTTCGCGAGGATGCGTGGGAGGAACGCGTTGTCGGCGAATCCTCGCAGAATCGCAGAAAGAGAAAGACGGAAAATATTTTACCGTTGCTGGGATACTGCACTTTTAGATGTTCCGCCAGCTCTATAACCTTCTTCCAGTTACCCTCTTCACGATTCCGATCGATCTCGGACTCTATACGAAGGGTGTGACCCTTCTTGCTCGTCATCGTGATCTACGGATGAGTACGAGTCAGCTGGCAACCCGGACCTCAATCAGCGGCGATATATTGATCATCAGTGATATTTTTCGGTACGCGATCACCACGAACGGTCATGACTGTCGCACGCGGCCACCTGATCTGAACGTATATATGTACATTCGTATGTATATACGTGTATATATGTATGACAGCTGCGGCTTACCTCTTCGCTGACACGTGCGCGTAGCAAACAATGACAAGCCAGTGACGAACTGTCACAAACGTCAAATAGGCCCTTCTTTTCCCCACTCGAGATCCGACCGAATGTAGAATTGCGTATAAAAATTCTTATCCACAGAGAAATCAGCCAATCACGTGTGTTGTACATGCAATACACATGAGGCAACGTCCTTTATTTTAGGCTCCTGATTGGCGGATTCTCCATGTATATATTTCGCGCGGCCATACAAATCGTGCGATAAATTTTTAAAGTCTATTCAGTGCAATCGTGTTATGGAGAACGCGTAGAAAATTCAACCAATTCTAATATATAGAATACACAATAATTTGGGTTGCGCTCAAAAGTCTACTTATGTCAAAGTAGAGTAACATTTGATTAATTAATTAAGAAAAGATTCCTTTGGTCTGATCGGTTAGTCAAACGCTAATCGTAGATTTTCAAAGACAAATATATTTTATACTAAACATTTGAGTTTCAGTCGATTTAGCTTAAAAGTATATATAAGTCTATTTGCTTTTACACCCTCTATTTTCTTTCTTTTCCAAAGCATAAATATATTAATATTGTTAATATTCGAAAACTATTTTAATTGCTAAAGATACCCCTTCAAATGCGTCGAGTTTCCCATGTATTTGATTATTTCGGAAATGCAAAAAAATAGACTTAATAACAATATTGTATTGTATTTTCTTGCATGTTTCTCAAAATAATTTAACAAAGATATATATTTTATCTTTTGTATCACATATTTATCTTAAATTAAAAATAGTATGTACAATATATATGACATAGAAATATAAAATATGTATAAAGGAAATTATCCTTTCCTGTTACAAATACTACAATTTTTTCCGAGTTATTATATTAAGTAATTTTCCATAACGTTCTCTCCATTTTGCTCGCACATCAGCTATGTTATGCTGTGAATAGATAAAAAAAATGTATATCTTCTTTAAAAATACAGTTTAAATTAAATATACGTGAAAATATACATATGTAAAACCTGTAATATGTGTACACCCTGTTGTGTTAATACAATCAGTTCCTTTATTCCATCATTTGTTATATCCATGTAACTTATAGAATGCACAGGAGCGTCGAACAATTTTCTGGCAGTTAATTCCCATGCATCATCCGTCAATGCGAAAATTAAAACTTCTTGACCGTACGTGCCGAGTAATATCTCGTTTTGGCCATCCATATTTATGTCTGCTATGCAGCAACACAAAACACAATCCGACGATTCGCTACCGCTCAATATTACGTCTCGTTTCATGCCGTGTTCTAAAATATTCCTGGTAAAAAAAAGACGAGTACTTGTATCTTAATACTTTGTAATATATAAATTACTTACTCAAAAACAACAGCGTTACTTGTACTTGAAATAACAATGTTCAATTTGGGGATGTCATCCTCAGGAATACATTTCTCAGCTTTGGCTAGAATTTATGATAATTTTATTCTTTCCAGAATTATATATCAATATTAAATATAAATGTGTCTTGAAGTATTTACCATTGGCATTTATAAATGCTGGTTTACAGACGAAATTTTGATGAGGGAATATTATTACACTAGGTACAGGCTTATCATATCTCAATAGCCAGCTTTGAGAAACTTGTAGATCCATCACGTTTATCACGGAAATTTTGACTAGACCACATTCACAACCTACAGCAGTGACTCTCCTATATTAATATTTTAAATGTGTGTAAGATTATATATAAAATATTATTGAGGTATAGGATTGAAACAATTTTCATTCATAATACAAACCGCTTATAATTGTCATAATAATAAATATTAATCCATAACGCGATTGCTTGGAGATCATGCAACTCTGGGAAATATTTTTCAATGGAGGACTCGCTGTAAACATGACTTAATTTATCTTCTCTTATCATATGAATTTTGTAATCACTTCCAGATATTAACCAGACCACCTAGAAATTTTTAATTGTATTATTAAAGCATAGATATTACAATTTTTCTAAATTATTATAATTGTATAAATATATTAAGCAACTTATTGACAAGAAAAAAACAAGTATTTAGTATTGTCTTATTAATTTACCTCATGTATAAAATTTTGTTGCGGTAAAACGGTATGATATAAATGATAAGGAGTATATGATAGTTCTACCATAAGACAATTTTGAGCTGTAGCTTCAATGGAGCTACCTTCATCCCCTTCACCATCTATCGCACCCTCTGTATATATGTTTAGATATCTCTCGATTGTATCTGTACTTGTTTTCATAATTGTTATTCCTATCACAAAACTTTCTGCCGTGTCTGACTTATTGTAAGCATCAATAGAGATAATTTCTGCACCACCTGGAACAAATAAAAAATAGATAAGTTTATTATTCCAAATGTAAGGTATTCAATAAAAAAAAGGACATCTACAAGTATATAATAGTTTACATACTGGGAATGTAAGTAAATAGTAGTTCCTTTACCATAGGCCTCAGAAATTCCGTCATTTGATGATATTCACAAGAATAAATCTTTCTTTTCAAAGATGCAACTAATAATTTGTTGGAACTACTGGGAGAACACAGTTTGGTCATCGAATAAATGTTCCCCTGCGATGCCAGGGGAAACCAATGGGCATCTATGAGATTACTCATCATCTCGTAAGCTGTTGGATGAAAAAGTATTATAGCTCACAATGAGAATAAATATTCGTAGAAGAAAAAGAAATATTTATCTCAAATATACACCCAAAAGAGGTTATATTTATTATAGTCGATCATCGTATATATATTTATCGAGGAAAACTTGCTTTTCATATCATGTTGCTCTTTTGCAATCACATTAATTAGTCCTGTGTCATTTTGAAATTCTCGACTCCCTCAAAATTCAACTCATTCAATAAACCAAATTACACACTGGTTTACACGCGAATATATATCGTGAGGAGGTGGGAGAGAAATGTGTCATGTCTTTTTTCTATTCGATGACATAAGAATCACGACAATACCCTTCCAAGTGCATGGTGATCTTTGATCCCCACCGGTCTCCACATGAGGATCACACAGAGATTACGTTCCACTTGGAGATCGCAAGGCTCGAGGAGTCATTTTTCATCCTTGTTGCTCGCCGAAAGTTAAACGAAGACGGATAATGCTCGGGAGCGTTGCAATCACCAAGTGGAACGTGGCCAGAGAATATGGAAAAAAAATTTCGCAACCACGTCTCCCACAATCGCTTCGCCTTGGACAGCTTTGGGAGAGCCGCGGTGCGATGACGTGATCCGTGAAAGTGGGTGTGTCCGAGACGGCTCAGCATTAGTATGTCAGTATCTCGCAATCGGTAACCGGCACTCGTACGCATCGGATCGTTCTACCACGTTTTACTTCCGCTCATCTATTCGAGTTTTCCCACCGATCCTGGAAACCTTAGCTTAAGGAGACTAGAAGAGACCTACGAGCATTTCTGGCTCGTCCTGTCACGTCGTCGTAATCAGGTAATGTAATCTCTCCCTCACGTCCTAATTTCGTTCATATTCTTTTTGATCAATTATCAGTTTAAAAACCGTTGTCTCTCGAGTTCTCGATGACAGATTGCCGGGTTCGTGTTCATCTTCATGCTCGAAATATTGTGAATCTTCATATTTACTGTTGAAACATTCTTTTTCGCGCATGTATTTTTTGCTCGAAATTGAATTCGATCGAATCATATCGACTTTGGATCGCTATTTTGTCCTTTTTTTTTTTGGGATCGATTGTGTATCACACAACTTGGTGAAAATTACAAAAGTGAGCAAATGTACTAGAATATTTATAATTTCATTAGTCAATATCTAGTAAATTTGCTCACTTTTGTAATTTTCACTTAATAATGTGATACACAATTGACTCCCTGTTGTACCGATTATGCCAACTTGCGTGGAACGTCAAATCGGCAATTAGCGATTCAGCGAACGTCGATGGTCGCGTGACGCATTCGTTCACTTATCGTACTCATTATCATTCTTATTTCACAGAGAATCTCGTGGAGTTTTCTTCCGATCGCTACATCGAGAAAAGGAAAGAAACAATGTCGCAACAACAATATTATCCGTTCAAGGTATATAAATTACGTCTTGGTTGTCGAGCGATAGACTCGTCGCTCAAGGGCAATAATTAGTAATATCAATCTATTTTCGAAACATATACTGTCAATCATGTGTATTTGTAACGTTAGTCTAGTTTCGCAAGTCGATTCTATCGAGGTGATGACTAATCGCGCAAAAAGTAAAATTTTCCTCATCAATAAATTCAAAAATTTATAATCATGATATGCTTCTTACATAGCTTTCAATTAAAAATAAATTAAATATAAATTAAGTATAATCTTAATAGTTATTTATGTCTTGGACCTTCTATTCTTTTTAAATTTAACAATTTTGATCACACAAATTATAATTTTAATTTAATTTTAAAGGCATAATATTCTATTTCATAAAATAGATGCATTTGTAAAAATGATATAAAAGATTTTAAATTAAATTTCAATTATTACATCAACATGTATTACGTTGTTCCAGTGCACTCCAACTGTTTACCCTGCCGAACCGTTCGACGCGAACGCTGACGCTGCTATCTTGCGTAAGGCGATGAAAGGCTTTGGTACGGATGAGAAGGCAATTATTGATGTGCTCACAAAAAGAGGCATAGTACAAAGACTGGAGATTGCGGAGGCATTTAAGACTCTCTATGGAAAGGATTTGATTAGTGATCTGAAGAGCGAATTGACTGGTAAATTGGAGGATATCATTGTTGCTCTTATGACCCCATTGCCGCATTACTATGCCAAAGAGCTGCACGAAGCGGTGAGTGGCATGGGTACGGACGAGGAAGCGATCGTCGAGATTCTGTGTACTCTCAGTAACTACGGCATCCGTACAATCGCTGCGTTTTACGAGAATTGTAAGATTTCGATTTTTTATTATGCATGTTTATAATCTACAATCTTGTTGATTAATTAAGGAACATACCTCTTACAAACAGTGTACAGCAAAACGCTTGAGAGTGATCTGAAGGGCGATACGTCTGGCCATTTCAAGAGGTTACTGGTGTCTCTTATACAGGCAAACAGGGATGAAAATCAAGGAATCGATCATGCCCAAGCTGTTGCTGATGCTCAAGCGTTATATGAAGCTGGTATGTGACAGTAATTTCTGTTATCTAGTAACCTGGAATTTAAAATTCTCTCAATGTATTGTATAATATAATGTATAATTTCTAAACTTGAACTCTTTCATGCAGGTGAAAAGAATTGGGGAACAGATGAATCACAATTCAATGCGATTTTAGTAACGCGTAGTTATCAGCAACTGCGACAAACGTTTATCGAGTATGAGAAAATGTCAGGACATGACATAGAGGTTGCCATAAAGAAGGAATTTTCTGGCAGTATCGAGAAAGGTCTACTTGGAATAGGTAAGTTTTTCAATAAACGCATATCAATTACTATATAATTATATATTAATTTCTATATAGAAACTATAGTTATAAGTGTGCAATGTTGACATTTATATGTATGAATCATTCACAGTTACTAATTTTATAATGTGACTAGTCCTTATGTTTCTTACAAGCAGAAATGTAATATATAAAATTAATTAATAGAATTAAGAGAAACAATCGAGAGGAACGTTTTTTTTCGACGTTTTTTTTTAGTTGTGCTTAGATGAGAATAATTATGCGTTTCAGTGTAAATACGAGCAAGTGGTTGAAATAGCAGTTTCATATGAGGAAAACAATAAGCCCGAATGCACTATGGAATATCGATAATCCCGTGATAATATAAAACGATATTACGAGTCAAGTTTTCGTGAAATGTATATCTGTCCTCATCTCGCATACATTTTTATCATTTTTTGCGAGTTCTTATAAAACGATCGAAACATATTTTCGCAAGGCAGAGGCAAGTCACTATACTAGGATTTTACATATATAGCTTTTATCTGCCTATTTGTAGAAAGTTATTGCTGTGTGATTATTGCTGACATTGCCAGTTAATTTTTAGAATTAAATATTTTTGAACACATTCATCACTATATATGACAGATCTTAGCGACATGTAAAATGTAGTAGGCGTCACCCGAATTCTTTTTTATCTCACACTCTGTTCTCCATTCAATAGCTTCTTCTTTTCGATCTACATATGATACTTTCTGAATACTGATTTTATTATAAAGATAAGAATTTTTATCATTATACAGCAATTATTAAAAGAGCATAATTTAAATTCTGTAAAATGCATGAAAATGTGTAAACACACTTATCAGATCCCCGTACATCATAAATGTCCCCTGACATGCCCTGCATGTGGCAACTAATAACATATAAAAAATATTTGTATTTCTTATATCTATATAACACTTTATATACAAATACAATAGTTATATAAGATTTGAATTCAGTACCATATAAATGTAGTATCTTGCAGCATGGAAATGTTCCCTTGTGTTAATTCATTCCATGCGATTTCTTCATATATTTTTCATTAATATCAATTTAATATATAATATTACAAATCACATTGTAATTGACAGTGAAATGTGTGAAGTCAAAGGTTGGATTCTTTGCTGAGCGTTTGTACGCCAGTATGCATGGTATAGGCACGAAGGATCGGACACTGATCCGTATCATTGTATCTCGAAGCGAAATTGATTTGGGAGATATTAAAAAGGCATTTGAAGAACGCTACGGAAAGTCACTGGAAAGCTGGATAGCTGTAAGTGTATTCCCTAGATTGTTTCTTTCCAAAAAAAGTTATTTATATTATCCAAATTTTGCTATTTGTAAAAAATTAGTTGTACTTGATTATTGTATTATTAATAAAAATATCTATTATAGGGAGACACTTCTGGAGATTACAAGAAAGCACTTCTTTCTCTAGTTTCCACATAATTCTGATGAAGCACAATTAAGACTTACATACTTTGTCCTATTTATGCACAGTAATTGTATCTATAAAAAGCGATTTTATATATGCCCACACGGATTTTAGCTTAATATGGCTTGATATAGTAATAACGAATTAGAGAGAAGAAATTGTAATTTTTTTCAAATATTACTTTTGTAGTATTTTTTGTGTGTGCATAAAATCTCTATTGTATTATATAAGTCAGTAAAATATTTGAATATTCTGCGTTCCAATCTTGTTCATAAAATAATTACATGCTTTTAATATTTAATTATGTTTTATACATTTTTACTTTTATCAAGAAAGAATTTATATAAAGAAATAATTTAAAGAATCTCATAAGTTATATGGAAATAAAATGAAAAATTGTTGGGAATAAAATCAAAGAAAATATTCTATACTTTGTATTTTTCCTTGTGTCATAAATACATTAAAAAAATACACAAATCAACAAGTTTCAAATATTAAATAACGAACTTTTAAATAATACAATTAATAAAAAAATAAAATATTCAATATATGCTTTTCTCAAACTAAGTTTCTTTACTCTGATGTATTTAAAAATTTTGCATTACTGAAGATTACAAACATATATAGTCAAAATTATAAATTACAGGTAAATGTCTGCAAAGTAAATTTCAGCATTTTTTTTCACTAACATATTGCCTGTGCATAATTACACTTTCTTTTTCCATTTAAAATAAAAAAGTGAGAAAAAAACATCTTACACATGTAACATTAGAATAATAATGAAAATTAAGAGAAGTTTCTTAATCCTTTGATACTCTCCATTATAATTTGTACATATATTAGTAAACTTATAGTTACTTTGTACTGTATCAATTGGACATGTAATTAAATAATCCTCGTTTTACTTTTTTCCTTGCACTGATTTCTGTTATATCATCACGCATCAATATATATATATTCATATATATATCAAAAGTTTATGCAATTTTCATTTCGTGATTTGGATGGCAAAAGTTAAAGTATGGTATGATAAAAAAACGTATGTTACGATAACATCGTAACAGTGTCTGCTAAAAAATTTTACTACATTTTATCTTTTACTTTTCATTCACTTCTTTTAGCCGAACACTTCTTCGAGGAGCTAGAAATGAAAAGAAATTGATTCAGTATACATTTTATAAATATTATATATTAGATATAATAATAAAGGAAATAAAGTAGAACCTTCATTATCCAGAACTAATAAGTAGACGAAAATCCCTGTGTGTGTTGTGTGTAGTAGATATCAAATACGTAGAATCAAATTTCTGGATATTTTAGAACGAAGAGGAAATTTTATTCTAAAAAATTTTTGTTTACATATATGAACTGTTCACAGGCTAAAAGTGATTAACTGCACTTTTTGAATTTGTTTAAATTTTAGTGTCTAAGCACTTGATTGATCAAATGCTTTAGCATTAAAATTTTAATAAGATGGCTTATATATACCTTGAGCTTCATTTATTTTTATATAAAGATTATAAAAAAAATGAATCAATATAAAACTCCTATAAACACATATAACAATTGTACATAATTATACACATTAATTATATATTATGAATATATGATTATGTAATATATACAATTAAAAAGGATCTTTCCCCTCCAATAAATAAATCTCAGTAATTTGTCGGTAGATTGTAAAGCAGAAATTGTAGCAGATTGCTACAATCAATTCTTGCTCTTAATTAAGTGCACAAAGCTTAAAGTTTGCGATATGGTAATATACATGACAACATGTATCAATAATAGAAATCGAGTAAAATCTGTCGAACGCAATTTTGCTCGATTTTTACTGTTGATTTATATTAAACTGTATCTATGATTTTTACCATCAATCTGCCTTCAGCCTTTACTAGCGAATTTTTGCTACATTGCTAAAAACCAGCAACACACACATATGAAAATTCTGCATAAAATTTTTCCACTGAGAAAACCTGTAAATATTTTGCAATATATGTTCTCAATCGATTTGCCTGAAATAATATAAAGAAGATAGTTTCTTTTTTCAAACTTTTTATCTCAAGTTGCAAAACTCGAATTTGATTAATCTAAAATGAGTAATAGTATATTCATTTTTTGACAATAATAAAAATGTTTCTTTTTTCTTTAGTCTTTTAAAAACATCATGCATATTATCATATATTAATTAAAAAATTCCTAAAAATACACAATTTTGTGAAAACAACTTTTTTAATCTTCCACTAGAATCTTTCAATTTATATTATAAATTTTGATAAATATATATCTTTCATATATCAGATACATATATACGTACATATATATAATTTTTTTTTGTAATGTGAAATATATTTCAAAATAAAATATATCTATGAAGTAAATATTGGAGGAAGTACTTCTGTTTCAAGCAAAGAGAAAGATTCTACAAGAAGATATTTACAAATTATAGATAGTTGAAAATTTCATGTGTTTATAACTATATATATAAAATCTCTATGTTAATTAATGAAAAAAATTAATAAATATTAAAGTAAATATCTCATTTATGTAGAGGACAGTTATTATATTGCACAAAAAATCGATATCTATCATATATTCAATTCAATGCATATTTAATTTATTATTTTTAAAGTCTTTTAAAATAATATTGTCAATACATAATCGGTCGAATAAATTGTTAATTTAATTACTGTTAGATAATTGCCCATGTTAAAGAAGATAACAAAATGTATATATAAACATAATAATTAAATATACAATATATTCGGATATCAGAATGGTTCTACAATATTTCAATTTGCTGTGATCTTTAAAATATTAAAAGGAATTATTAACCTGATTCAGTAGAATCAATTTTTCTTGGCCTTCCTTTAAATTTATTAGAAAGAGATTGATAGTATGATGGGTTAAACATTGCAGGCATTTTCTTAAATTGTCTTATTGCTGGTGTTGTTAACATAGTATCAATGAGAGGCCATGGTGTTTTAGATACAGTTTGCAACATTGCAGATTGACAAACTGTATGTAAATCAAAAACATTTTTCCTGAAAAAAAAAAATATCTTCAAAATATATACACCCTTATTGATATTGAACTTTATATATTTTGATGCATATATATTATTCTATCTTTTTAATGGACTAAGGTATTATTATATTCATTATACTAACCCAGGTTCTTCAACTTGCTTATAAATATATGCAAATGGTCCTCTCTGTGGAATGTGGCGCATAATATATCGACCAGGAGTCAAGGATGATAATCCTTCAATTATATTATGCAGAATACTTAAAGAATCTTCTATTTTAATATTATAAAGTCTTCTCATCTCATTGCTCAATGATGCTGTAGTGTGTTTTTCTATTTGTATTATTTCTGAACTATCTGCTTCTATCCTGACTCTACCTAATATAGTTCCTGGTCTAAATACCAACGACGCCCACTGATGTGATAATTCTTCAAATGTTACAGCTTCGGCTCCGAGTCCTAACTGATGCTCTATTTTTGGCGTTAATATTACATGCTGTATTTTATTTGGCAATACCTGGCAAAAATAAATTGTTACTTTTATATCTTATAATTTGATATTGATTATTAATTAATGAACTTTTAATAATTAATATAGTGTAAATGATATTATGTTAAAGTGATATCCTTACCTCTGTGCCATCAGTTTTCGTACGAACCAACATCTGATATTCCTTCACATCATGTTTCCCTAATTCTTGATTCAGAGATTCTGTTGGCCCTATTGTGAAAAGTTTGTACATTACATTTGTTTTAATACTATTTGTGTCATTGCCACTTGTTAAATCATCCGAATTTTTCGATTTTTGCGCATCTGAGGGTTCATACAATTCTTCTTCATAGATTTTAAGGTAATCATTAAATTCAGCACTACATTCCAAATCAATATTGTCTAAGTCGGAATGGATTGTAACATTTTCGGATTTATTCTCCTTTGTATGTTGCATTCTAAAATAATAATTATGATATATTCATTATATTCAAAATTTGTTATACATTATTATTATATTTTGCAACTCACTTTTCTTCGAACACTTCATTATTAGCATCAACAAAATAATGCCTAAGGATATATTTGTATACCCAAGTGTTCTTTTGCGGTATTGTAGCAATACTAGGCGGTATTCTTTTATCAATGTAGACAACATTTTTTCCATTATGCGATTTAACTACCATTGGTATAATCCATGAATTCAAGTAACATGAATCAAAGTTTAATAGGCATTTGAGGCCGCTAGATGAGATAACAAAATCCGCTTTAGTTTTTATCGCAAAATTCTCGCAATATATATCGTCGCTCACAGGGAATCTGAAATGTTGCGTCACATTGTTAGTGGCGCATTGATACTTGTTGAGTAACATTGTATAATTTGTGTTTAATATAAATGGCCGATTTAACTTTGGCCACGTCACCTTGGAAAATGATCCCTGGAAATAATAAGAATGATGATATATCTACCTAAATTTAATTTATATTTAATTAAATGACAATTTATGCCTAATTAAATGACAATTGTGCTTTAACTCACTAAGTGATGCAAACAAGATATAAACTTTATTTCAATGCTTTTATTGAATGTGGAATTAATTTTTTGCACTGAAAGTGGTATATTTTTAAATTCAATATAATATCTAGGTAATTTTTGAAACTTCTCCATCTTTGTGCTCCATTTAGATGTTATAAATCTGCTACATTTAATTGGCCAATTGAAACTATCATTCCACTTGCTTTTGGCAAAGTTTAAAAATTCCTTCTGTTCTTCAAGTATTTTTTCTTTTAATGCCTAGAAAAGGTTGATTTAGAAGCAAAAGTAACAATAAAATTCTCAAACTATATTCATAATTAAAAGTTAATTAAAAATTAATTAAAACAATGCATCTTGTTTTTTTGTTTGAATTCTATTTAAAAATAAAGAATATTGTTAAGAAAAATTTAAAATAAATAATGTCTATCTTTACACACTATGTAAGATTCCAGATCTAATTGTTCTTCCTTGCTCAACCCCTTTTGTTCGTTGTTGAATAATTTCAATAAAGCACGAAGACACATACTATGTTGAACCTTAGTTAAACAAGATCTTTTAGGAAAGTTGAATGGTAATTTCCTTATGCCAGGCACATATGGATTTTTCTCTTGTGTTTGTTTACAATCAGTATCAATGTTTCTTTTTTTCCTGTTTCTTTTTTTATCATTGGTTTTTTGCTCCTCTTCTTCCTCTGTATCAGTGAAAGGATCTTCAGCAAGATATTTTTTTATCAATTCCATATTAACATTAGCATAATCTTGTTCGATATCTTCAAATGGATCTCTAAACTCATCTCTCATGATCCTGTGCATTGCACTTTCACGCTCTAATCTCTCATCCTCGATGAATACATCATCTATCATGTCTTCTAATGCAGTATTCCTAAAACAATGATATTACATTTGTCATATTTAATGCAAGATGTGTGTGATGCACATATTATAGATAATCATTTAATCATGAAATTATGTACAAATCATACATATATTCAAATCATATAAATTATATCATAAACAGAGGATGAATAATTCCTTTAATTTTATATGACACTCCAGTGTTTATACAAACCAATCGATCTCTTTGAATCTCTCCATGTCCAAAGAATATTCTTCGTTGTGGTTCGCTAAATTAATGTATCAAATCTAAAATCGTCAAAGATGTTTCGAGACAATACATGAATGAGACCATTCACTACTCATGTTTTTGCAACAATTTTTTATTTATTATGACTGACTTATGGGCAATTATGTAGTTACACGTGTCGGCTTGACAAAAGATAAAATATTTTTCTATAACATATAATTAAACACGTCTTTATTCGCACTAAATGTGCAACATGCTAATTGCGATATTCTCTTTCTTTTTACGAAACGCAGATATGTCATGTCATATTATCGTGCGTTCGAAAATCTTATCCTTGGAATAAAGTAACGTTTAGTTGACCAATCAAAACAAGAGGAGCGAAGATCTCTTTATCCTGATTGGTCAATTAAATAATACTCTACCTCTCGAATAAGATTTTCGAACACACCCGAAATATAGAGATTATGTAAAGGTGCACGTGAAAAACATATCTATTTCGTTGAAAAAAATATTTATATATATGTATAAATTAAAATTCTTTCATTCTAGAAAATCTACTTTCGTTCTAACAAACGCGAATTGTCTCGAATAAAGATCGATCGCTGCGAGCGGTTGTCTCTTATCTCTTGATCCGAGTTAACGTCAAACATAATAAAAGCAATTTTGATATAAAATGAATTTAGGAAGAATGGCTAATATTAACATTTTACGCAAAGTCCGGCAGCTCGGTAAGTTTTATTCGAGATCTGCGACAGTTTCAAACGCGCGTCTGCTTGATTTCGTGAATTGGATAGAATTTTCCTTACACAACCTCAAAATGCTTTTACATAATCTCTCTCATAATAAGCAGAAAATGTATAAAAAGTTTCAATCAATGGATATATATTTTTTTTAATGTTTTAATTACGTGTAATAAAAAGTTTCATTGTAAATTAAGATTAATTTTTTATTACAAATTAATAAATACTACTTTTTACTTAGCAACACACAATATAATACTAGATGTATAAATAAATTTTTCACACTATTTTTTATGAAATTCGATATTTATTAACAGAATTATACATGTAGTACATTTTAATCATGAAGGTAATCTTCATCATTTTCATCCAAGTTATAGATTCTGAATCGATACAAATTTTTGTCATGAATTCATCAAGCCATTTTTTATTTCTTTTGATAATTCTAAATTTTAGAAATATCTGTTAAACAAGACATGCTATTTCAATTGGAATAAATTCTAAAAGTACCCTCAGTTGAATATCAGGTAGGACAAAAGAACCTAATCAAATTCCAATAATGTATCCTTGATCAATTTTGCCACATGAGACCAAGCATTATCATGCAAGAATTTAATTAAATAATAATCTTTTCATGTAAAAAGTCGTTTTTTTTCTTCCCAATTTATTGTTTAAATGAAATAACTGAATATTAGCAATCTACAATTACTGTTTTGTCAAGTTTAAATATTCATAGCAATTCATATCCTATTTATTATAAATTTGTAATCTATAACTTATCTGAAAGATAGAAGGAAGTATTGATAAATAATTATTTTTCTAATTAAATTATACATGTATAATTTGTTAATAAACATTGAAACATAAAAAATAAAAACTTATTTATATATCTAATATATATTTAAAAAACAATTATTAAATGTAAAATTAAATTTATACACCAATTACAAATGATTTTATTGCAGAGATGTTGGTTAAACCTGGTAGTTTACTCCAAACCTACAGATGTAATCCAATGCACTTCCCCAAATCTACTTCAAGTCTTACAAATTTGAATCGTTGCACAACACCTAATGCAAGCAATTATTCAAAATGTCGTGTCTTATCCAAGGTTGATAGTAAAATTTTCTAAAAGAAATAACAGTAAGTATATTTATACAAAACACACTTTATTTTGTTTTATTCTTTCCAGTTACCTGTACAATCAACAGTTAGTGTGACTCGTGCAGCAAGCACTCATGGTGATCATGTACGCTTGTGGTTGATGGAAAGAATAGTGTCTGCATCTTTCTTGTCACTAGTACCTGCTGCTCTGCTCTTTGAAAGCAAATTTATCGAAATAATATTGGCAGCTGCAATTGTCATGCATACACATTGGTAATTAATTTTCTCTTATAATGTTAACTTTATGCCGTTTTTAAATTTTTCTATGAATTTCTTGCATATTGTAAGATAGAAAATTGGAGAGAATAAATTTATTACAGGGGATTGGAGGCTATTATAGTCGATTATGTACGGCCTATTGTGGTAGGACCAGTAGCTCCAAAAGTAGCATTCTTAATGTTAAATCTACTTTCCATCGCAACTCTCGCTGGTCTGTTTGTGTTAATTTACAATGGTCCTGGTATTGTAAAGATCATTAAACAAGGTTGGGCAATAGGTAAAGACAAAGAAAAACAAATATCTAATTAGATGTTATCATTAAAATACAGAAATAACTTGTTTATATTAGTATATGAAGAATTTTTCAAAAGAGATAGTAGTTTGTAAATTATTCGGGAATAAATTATTTACTATAACAACATGTATTATGCTTTCTTTCTTTGCTATTTGTAAAAAAATTTTTAATCTGTTCAAGTATTGTAATTGCAGTTTAGAATATATATAATATATATATATATATATAATGGGCTAAAGGAATTTATTGCACATTAATATTTGTTACAAGTCAATAACAACAAATATTTCTCATTATTGTCATTAATATGTATATAATAAGTATACGAATAGATAATGCTTCGATAGGTCATAATAGATAAGCCAAGTGAGTTTTATTTGCCAGCAACCTTGTCTATAAAAGTAGCCAGTTTCACATCCCTTTGTGACAAACCATTTACATCATGAGAAGACAGAGTAATATTCACTTTATTGTAAACATTGAACCATTCAGGATGATGATCCATCTTCTCAGCCTGTAAGGCCACCCTTGTCATAAATCCAAAAGCCTAGAAATTAGAACATAACGTAAACAAATATAATGTAATGATTGTATATAAATATCAACAAATGCATACAATATACCTCATTAAAATTCTTAAATACAAACTCCTTATAGATTGCATCTCTATCCGACTGAACAGTCCATCCTGATGAGAGCAAAGGATTCAAATTCTGCTCTCTTTCCTCTGGTGTAAGCTTACTCTAATAAAGATTAATACACAATTATCAAACATCAGTTATCACAAACTAAATTATCAATATATGATATACATTCTCTCTTATAAAATTATAGTCAAATGTGATTTTATTTTATGCGATTATTCACATCGTGAGATTGTTGCGATCATTAGTCGTCGTATAATTGTTTTCATGCGCAATAAATTTTTTATATACATATTCATATGCGAGAATACAAGATTTGTGTAACAAGTGGTCGGCTACATCTGTATCACTTTCACCACCAAATTATTCGTTCAAAGACAAATAAATTTATGTGAAAACATTTTTAACCGCTCGAGATTCTCTCGCTATTCGATTTAAACATTCTTTTTTAATTGAAAAGTTCTAGTGAAGCGCTTACCATTTTTGTTCTCTTCGAAGTAGCGGCAGATAAATCTCTATGCTTCACCACTATACGCGATATGCACTTTCGAATGTGATTCCCTCCCCTTCCCTCTATCGCTCGCGCGGTCAATAAGGCTATCATGTCGAAAGCTTGTTATTTCGTACGTATAATTTAGAGATCGGATATCGGATTCTTGTGTGAGAAAGTGTAATTAACACTTTGCTATCTACTATACTTTCGGAGCAAGTTAGAAAATCTATGCGTAACGATAAACTCCCAATTTCTAAATGCTTCTCTAACCTCTTCCTCAACCATTAAAATTTATATTGGTTCAGAGAGATTGGCACCAGATATAATATATACGGAGTCGATAAGAGTAACGTGCAATTTTGAAAAAAAAAAATTATATTAAATACTTAAAAAATAACTCATTAAATACACTTGAATAAAACATCTCATTGTAATTTTAATAAAATTCTCTTATTCTCAAAATTCTTTCAAAAGATGTATAAAATGCAAATATGTATATATGCATATATTTCATGTATTTACATAATTCATCAAACATTAACATAATGTCTGTACAAAATGTTCATCAACATCATAAATATTGAGAAGTTAAAAAAATAAAATTGTATCGTCAATATTCAAATAAATTTTGTATAACAAAATCATTGATTGGATTTTCTTGATCTTTTTCCTCTCTTAATTAGAGATACTGGAGAAGGTAATGGAACTTTAAGCATAATGATATTTTTATCCTTTTTAGAAGACACTGCTCCAATGACTTTCACAAAACTCAGCAGTTTCTTAAGACCAGTTTTCCTTTTCAATATAACTCGAAACTGTTCAAGATCCAATTCAAAGTTCCATATCGTCAGTGCAAGGATCAAGCAGTGTATAAGGCCTTTATCTTTCATAATATTTGGTCTCATTCTGTAAACGAAAATTTTTGAAAATTTCTTTTCTTACAATTGGTGCATGTGATCGAAACTTACCGTCCGTTCGTGCTGGGCACGCTATACGTGTCAATGATGTGCTGATTCACTTCTT
Organism: Camponotus vicinus; assembly: GCF_025532165.1. Taxonomy (NCBI): domain Eukaryota; kingdom Metazoa; phylum Arthropoda; class Insecta; order Hymenoptera; family Formicidae; genus Camponotus; species Camponotus vicinus. The sequence goes on from NW_028141977.1 coordinate 15,295,013, forward strand.
CAGAAACTGGACATGCGACAACATCGCGTTTCTTCACATCCTTTGATAATAAGTCGCACCATGCATTGATCATTTCGATATAGAGTAAGAGAGCAACCTTGTTTACATTATCTGGATCCGATTGAATAAATTTCAAAGTGTGCTTAAAAAATGTACTTTTCCTATATGATGAGAAATATATAAGTAATTATATAATAGCATTGTATATTTGGATACACATACATACACACAGAGATAAGGATATAGAAAAATAGAAACTTGTTAAAAAACGTGTAAAGAAACTTAAATTACCCTTCTTCATTAAGATCTCCATTAAGAACTTCCATTGCATGCTCATATAACATTTCTAGTTTACTTCTTGGGATAATGTCGTCTATATTGTATACATCTTTGACATTAGTCGCATCCCTGTTGCATGTTGGTAATATTGTATTTGAGATACAGTCATCAGTTGGAACTGATAAATCTAGCCTGTCAATTTCAATATCTGCCAGAAGATAAAAACAAACCAGTAAGATTTTGTATGAAATATAAATATTAAATATAATATTACCGATTAGATGCTTTTTAATTGATAGTACATATGTAGGTACATATTGACATAAAATTTAGTTACATAATAATGAAAAGAATTACTCACTTGACACCGTGTTTTCAAGTTGTTCTTTGATAGAATTAACATCCATTTTCATTCTTTCTAATTGCTCAGTTCTACGTTTGACTTTCTTCGATCCAAATTGTTTATTCAATGTAACAATCTTTTCATCTATATTGTCCTTGTTGTCTTCAATATCAGGCTTTTCAAGTACTGGGGTTACCTGCCATCGTTCTGCTTCAAATAATCGTACTTTGCCTGTTTTCTTATTATGGAGTACTAACATCGTTCGTGTCGATTCCTTTTCAACATCTGGTCTGTAACCTTTATATACAATCTGTCCATTTGATAAGGCCAGAACAGTTTTATCTTTCCTTTGATCATGAAATAAGCCACATGATATCTCTTTGTCCTCTTCATCTTTAAGCTTACCATTCTGAAAATTTACTATAGGACAAAACTTTTATTTATATTTATAAAAAAACCCATCTGAATGATTTCTCTCTCTCAAATCATTTACAGCAATTACTTAAATAATTAAACGAGGGCTAAAATGATGATATTTGAATGTAATTATAATTATTATAATACATATATATATATATATATATATATATATATATATATATATATATATATATATACACACAAAATGTGATATTAATATAAATTTTTAAAACTTATGTTAATACTACAAAATGTGATATTAACATAAATATAAATTCTAAATTTATGTTAGTGAATTGAAAATTTATGGCTAACATTCTAATATGTAATTATTATTAGATATAATAAATCGGAATAGAAACGACGCTATTACTTAAGTATAACGCAACATGTCTATCTTACCAATAATTGGTTGAATTTTGTTAGGTTGCACAATGACATCTTCGATAACTGCTTTGAATCGCTTCATTTTTTATTTAATCAGATACTTCATTAAAAGATTCTTCACGCGCTACGTATAGGTTATGTTACCGTCGCACTTGCATCGCGAGATTTTTCCGACGCATGTGCGCTATGCTTTACATACGCATGCGCAGATGCGAGTCTAGTCACGTGACGCGTGGTCACGTGTGATTGCGCGTATTTACAAACAGATTTTTATATTTCCCATAGATTTCTTCAAGTGGGTTCGATGGGCTCGGATATAATTAAAGAATGATGATGACATTACTAATTTAAGCATTAAAATCCTCGAAAAACACAAATTTTGCAAAATATTTTAAATATTTCCTTCTTTATATAAAATATAAAAAATTCCAATGTTCCACTCTAATATAGTAAACTTTTTTACATTATATCTTATTATAGTTTTTATAATAGTATAATGTACGTTTTGATGATTAATGCTCTATATAATACAATGTATTGAATTATATGTAACAATTATAAAATATTATTAACGGATTTTATTCAACTATAAGCTGTCTTTTAGTTTCTCATCATTTCTAGTTATGCATTTCTATCAAACACATCCTTTTCTTCGAGTCTTCAATCTCCTATCTCTAATCACGTATATTTTAATTATGTGTCCTAATTACATTCCCTAACCGCGTGAATAAATGTCCGACATTACGTACTATTGTACGTAAAGCTTTTCTTCAGGCCAGTTGAACTTACTTTTCGTTGATCCTGGCCACTTTCTCGCTCGATCTCTAACCAGAGATCGAAAAAGGAGATAAACTCCTTCTTTTGCCGATTAATTACCGGCAAATGAGCGTAAATATTTCACGCTCATCGTAACGATCGCTCGATTTTACGATCGTTCGTTAAATATTTGAATATAATTTTATTTTAACTAAAATAAAGCCAAACTACAAATTTTTATATATTATATTAAATTGCTAACACGGCTATATGGTAAACCATTTATTATCATGTTATAAGTTATTTAATGAATTAATCATTTGGCTTTATATTAAGTTAAAGTAAAGTTTAAAACTAATATCTACAAATTTTACGATGGATGAGCTAAGAAATTAGAATAAATGCACGTTATAAAAATAAAGTAGCATCAGAAATTGATAAAATTGATAAAATTATTAATGCGTGTTCTTTATTCAATAAATTAGACAAAATCTTTACAAAAAAATCTTTTCTTGATTCTCTTTTTTTAATTAATACTTCAATATATTTTCGCAATGGATGCAAAGCATTTCGAAAGAATTTATTAAAAGTTATTTAATTTAATTTATCCTAGCTCATCCATTTTAAGGCAACGAATTTATCTACAATCTACAATCTACAATTTACATCTACATCTACATCTACGTCTACAATCTCTACGAATCCGTTACCTTAAAGTTAAATAAAAGTTTTTTTCACTCACCCGCACTGATGCGCAACAGCGGAGTTGTTGTTTTCGAAGCTAGTTATCTGTAACATACAAATATAAAATTCATTTATAATAATGCTCAAAATGCAATCAATATTTCAAAAAATTTTTATCGTGAGGAATTTTATATCCGATGTGTAATATAATAAGCAGATAAACACGTTTGGAGAAATTGTATACATTTTTGAAACTGTTTTTTAGAAGATAGAAAGATTTGTATGACTTTTATAAAAATCTTTCTCTCTAATTTTCTCTTTAATTCATTTAAATAATAAGATCGAATTATTGTTCGTTTATAACGATTTATAACAATTGATATACAAATAATAATAGATATTCACCATCAGGTTGCTCCGCCGATGCAAGATGCCTCTCCCAGGCCTCCTCCTCCTCTCATGTTGTTGACGCGCGATACTTTTAACGGCACTCCCGCACTCACGAGCGATATTTTTATATCGCTATTTTCGTTATTTTACGCGCGATACTGAACGGCACTCCCGCACTATTTCGGTACAATTAAAAATTTGGTCGCGCGATGTATATATTTAATATATATATACTTTTAACGACACTCCCGGTTTCGGTTCGAAAATTCCATTTCATTTATGAGACTCAACTTCGAGCCAACAGGTCGGGAATGCAATGTTACAACGAGCAAAGATTAGGCCCGAACCGGAAAGAAGACGAAACGATTGACGGAATAGAGGCGAATGAAGTTCAGCAGCTCTTTTTCGCGCATAATTATCTTATCTCGTATCGAACCTGGACCCTCTAAGCACGATTTCAGGTGCTTCGCCCGGAACATAAAGTTTCCCGCGATTGCAGGACATGGCTACACCAGGCTGGTAGACGGCAAAAGAAGAGGATACCCACATTTTTTAAATGCTTACATTCAGCAGTTTAGAAAATGGGGAGGCAACCCCTTTTACCGAGCGAAAATCGTGCCTAGGGGAATCCACTCGACTCCTCGACAGGGTTAACACACGCAGTGCGTGTGGCTGTAGACGAGCAAAGAGAAGGGACCCATTGACGACCATTCCGAGCAATAGATCGAGTTCTAACTAATTCGGGCCGAATCACTTGACGAAGCACGAAGCAAGAGTGTACGTTGCATAGCAACGTGTGCAAACTCGAAACATCCCAGTTAGTTGGCATCGGAAGTAGAGACTCGTGACAATAAATGAAATTGGGATTTTATATGAAAAGTCCAAAAGTTCCGCGAAAACGCGACGACGCGAGAATACTACAACGCGAAAACGCGGTAACGAAGCGCTTGCCGTCCGCGGCACCGACGACGCGAAAGGGTACTTAGCTTCCCATTCAGGCACCTTAAGATTTATCATAAATAGAAAAATTTAAGATAAACTTCAAGGCACCATCCAAGTACTAAGCCCTTCCACCACGACAAGGTGTACCCCATGGGAGGGTTATATTATATATAATTTTATATATAATATAATACATAATTTGAAATTTATTTTGTAATATAGTACATAAATTTAAATTCGCAAATATAAACGATAAATATAAAAGATAAGAGAACATCTATTATATAAAGCAATGTTCAAAATAATTGATTTTAAATCTAATTATTGCGCGCAATTAATTTTTACTTTTAAATAGATATATTTTAATATTATAAATTGCAAAATTACAAAATAATTTATATTTCTTAGATATAAACTTTTAAAAATATGATAAAAAAATTTCTATTTTTTTTATATATAAAATATTTAAATAAATATATTAATTTGAAATGTTTTATAAAATATAAGAAATATCTGAAAATATTAATAAAAAAATTTATAAATGTTTTAATTATTTTAAAATAAAATGAAATATTTTTTATAAGTATATGTATTATATATGTTACAATTTAAAATCACTACTAAATCACAATCAAAAAAATAAAACAAAACGAGAAATATGTATATTTTGAATATATATACTATTGATAAATAATTTATATATTGTTGTGTCCGCGGAACGATATATATCGAATGCGCGCGACACAACCGATCGGCACACGCTGACGCTCGCGCGTAAATAATAACGCGGTTTAAGGTACACAAGAATTTTAATAAATCACGAGTAACATACAAGAATTCAGAATAAATGTAAAACGGATCACAGGTAGACGCGCGTCCGCACAGCTTGACAGCTGGGCTTAGACTCTCTAGCAGTCGTTGTTTGTTTATAACAATATTTTGACAACGCGCGCGGAAACGATCTTTTTTCGTCGACGTACTTCCTGCCGAAAGAATTCAACGGGTGGCGAATACATCCAGGAGGACGGGACGCGGGAACGCGGGGATACAACAATATAATAAATAATGAATGTGATAAATAATTTAAATTAATGACTTACATCTTATTGATCCATCCATTTCCAAAACCTCCTTTTTTCTTTTGCTTTCTTCGATTTTTCCTCGTGGCACTTCAATCCTCGTTGCACTCGTTTGAATTCCTCAATGCACTTACACTCATTCACGAAAAGTTCCTCGTTGCACTTGCAATTGTGTTTAGAGAAAGAATTTGATAATATATGAAACGTCTCACATCACTACTTTACTGTTCAAGAGCCACTGTGCGAATGAGCGTAAGTCCGAAACATTACCGCGGTACTGTTTATATCGTCAAAGTCAAAGTCGACTATGTAAAGGAAGAATTTGATAATATATACAAAGTCTCATATCCCTACTTTACTGTGGGGTTCACTCAAAGTCACTGTGCGAATGATCGTAAGTCAAAGACATTACATATCGCCAAGGTCGACTTTATATTATATTATTGTTAAAATTCATTGTTGAAATATTTTATGAGTGATAATATATAATTCTCATTTATAAGATATCTGAATAATTATATTATTATGAAATATTTTAACATATTAATATTAATGTATTAATATATTATGAAATATTTTAACATATTAATATATTAATATATCTCATATATTTAACACATTAATGTATCGTAAGATTAAAAGATTAAAGTAATGATATGTCGTAATATATGACTATTGTTTAATTAACAAGGATTGCCGATTAAGAAAATTTAAAGCATTGGTCGAAATTTATTTAATTCTAATAAGTATTGTTAGGGAAATTATTATAATAAGCATCGCAATAATCGAAAGATAATAACAAAATTAATTCTTTTATTCCCTTTTATGTATCCCTTGTTTCAATTTTTATTCGCAATAAATGAATGATTACGATTCGATAAAGAATTATCATTGCGATACAGTTTCATGTCGTTAATTAATTTTTAATTAATTAATACTTATTAATATTTATAGCAAATTATGTTTCGATACTAATCGTAATCGTATTTAGTAGAAAAATTACAATATACGAAGCGTTTCTCACCACTACCTTACTACTCGAGAGTCACCGCGCGAATCATGACAAAGCCATAACATAGCGCGCTACTGTTTATATTTTATATTGTCAAAGTCGAACACGGTGTTATCGATAATTCGTTGCCGAAATATTTTATATATTATAAAATATACATTAACGCGGAATATTAAATTATACAAGTATTTTAATTTATTGATTAAAATTGATTATTTATTAAACAATTTATCACGGAGCCTTTCGTTATGCTAATTATTTACATCTATAATTCGATCGTTTTACTTCGTGTTCTTTCACAATCCAAATTACATTTAGATTGTCAAGTAGAACGATAAAGTAACACGGATGAAATATATTTGTGACTCTAAATATTAAAATAATTATTGCCCGTAAAAATTGCAACGATCGAAGTGATTATTTAATATTTTGGATTCCTATAATTTAATCGATTCTCGATTAAATTGTGTGTTTAATTAACAAGGATTGAGAAAATTTAAAGCATTGGTCGAAATATATTTAATTCTAATATTGTTAAAGAAATATTATAATAAGCATCAATGATCGAAAGTTCATAACATAATTAATTCTCTTATCCCCTTTTATGTATCTCCTGTTTCAATTTTCAATCGCGATAATGTTTCATGTCGTTTATTAAAAGTTAATTAATTTTTAATTATTAATAATTATATCAAATTATGTTTTGATACTAATCGTAATCGTATTTAGAAAATTCGACAATATGTGAAGCGTTTCGCACCACTACTTTATTGCTCGAGTGTCACCGTGCGAATGATAAAGCTGTAACATATTAACAATAGCGCGTTACTGTTTATATTGCCAAAGTCGAACACCGTGTTATTGAAAATTCATTGCCGAAATATTTTACGTACTATAACTGTTATACATGAAAATATTAAGTAGTTTTTGTAGAAGTTTTTCAATTTATAGAATTAAACGATTATTTATTAAACAATTAATTAACTAATTAACATATGAAGCATTTCGCATCATTACTTTACTGCTCGAATGTCACTGAGCAAATGATAACAAAACCATACATACAAACAATAGCACGTTATTGTTTACGTCGTCAAAGTCGAACATATATAATCTTATTGATAATTCGTTGCCGAAATATTCTACGTATTCTACGTACAAAATATACACGCGAAATATTAAATTATAGAAGAATTTTAATTTATTGATTATTTATAACACAATTAATTAATTGATTGATTATTTTGAAAATAATATATAAATATGATAAATAATTTTTATAAATAATTTTTATAAATTACTTACCTACATATATATGTGTGTGCCCATATTGTCCAATGCTTTTCCAGACTTTCTTATTTTTTTTCTTGTATATCCTTCGCTATTTTCTCGTAGCACTTATACACGATTAATTACTATAAATACATGCTATATTTCACATGTCTGATCGCGAAATAATCACATGAAATTGGCACTTTATTATATTATAAAAAAATAACACATTTACTCGAGAAATATTATACGCGGTACTACTCGTATAGTAATACTTGTCATTAATGTTGATATATACAGTATATGCATATAAAATACAAATCGTAGGATCAAAAAATTAAAGTAATAAAAAGTCGTAATATAACGTATTTAATTATTGAATTAATATTTAATTTATGCTCGTATTTTAATTTGTATCTATGTATCGATTGTGTGAATTTATATAATTTCATATGTTATTGTTTAATATTTTTTAATGGGTAATATTAATATTATATGCTGAAGATGGATCAAAAAATAATGCGAAACGTTCGTGTTTAATGCATGTATGAGTAATTTGAAATATATTAATTAAAATAAAAAGGAAAATGTATTTTTATTCTTTGCGCTCCAATTAATTGCGTCTTACTGGTTCTTACTTGCCAATTTTTAATTAATCTGCAATTATTATTATTTGAGCCAATTTTATTTTTATTTGGAATATTAAATTATAGAGGTATTTTAATTTATAGATTAATTAAACGATTATTTATTAAACGATTGATGTATCTCTCACGGAGCCTAATCAAAGGATAGTAATAAACATTATGATTTTTACCTTTATCGCTTTAATGTTTTTACTTATAATAAAAAATAATCGCGCTTTAATAAAAAAATTATTGTTATAATACAGTTTTGTGTCGTTTTTATCAAAAGTAATCGTTAATTTAATAATCGTTAATTATAACAATCTTAATAAACTATGTTAATTATAATAATCTTAATAAACTATGTCCCTTGTCGCGATCGCGTTTAGAAAAGAAATTCGATACTATATACGACTATATACGAAATATTTCGCATTACTGTTCGAATGTGTCGTGTGAATGATAACGAACAAGATCGCAACACGTAAACAATAGCGCGTTACTGTTTATGCTGTTGAGGCCGAATATGTTATTGATAATTTGCAAATATTTTATGTATTATAACATATATGTATATATTTTTACACACACATACATTTACACGCGCGTAGAATATTTTAATTATAGAAATAATTTATAATTTTTTTTAATTTGTAGATTACTTAAACGATTATTTATTAAATGATAATATATCGTGGAGTCTTTCATTATTGCTAATTATTTGGATTCCATTATTTTACTGCTCTTTTCCAAAGCCAGATTCTTCAATGTAATTTTTAGTTTTGCATTTCAAAAGCTTGACTTCTAGAGAGCTAAATAAATAAATGAAAATGATATTGAGAAGAAGAAAACACACACACACACACACACACACACATATATATATATACATAAATAAATAAATAGTGATATATTGAAAGAAATATATAACATACTAATATATTAGTATATTAATTTAGATCACAAATTATTATTAATATTAAATTATTTATATTAATATTGTTTTATTTATATTACCTCATTTTTCTTGGATATTTCTCATTTAAAATTTGATAATTCCGCAAAAAAAGTACTATAAGTAAAATAAACTGCTGTGAGCAAGATAAAGTATTAAATTATTCTTTTTAAATTTTTTATCTTTTCAATTTTCTCTCCTAAAATTTTATTAAACATTGTCTAAAAGTACTATATGTGTTAATATAAATTTATAAACACACATTATATATCATCACATAAACATTTTTTCTACATATAAATACATAATTATTAATTAGATTTGATAACACTAACTTCTAAATCTGATATTAAAAAATATCTAGTCAGGTTTAGAGTAATTAAAAAATACAAAAAGAGATGTGTTTGAAAATACTTTAATATATATACAATACTTAAATATATATACAATGTGTAAATAAGCATTTATACCATACTAATCTACAATTTTATTTCCCAATCGAATTATATACCAACATTATGTGTCTCCCTTTCTCCATATAAGTTATATCTAAAATTATTGTAGAAAAATAATATATATATATTTATAATAATGTATCGTTATATTATTATACAGTTATAAAAAGTTATTTTGTTACAAGTATTGTTAAAAATATTACCAAAAAAAAATATTAGAATCTTTTAGAAAATTTACACAATTGAAAAAATTATAATACACTTGAAAAAAGAATAATACTTTACATCATAACTTTTTTGAAAAATTAGATTTTTTATGAAACTATATCTTCCCTAATTTTTGAATTTGTGAAACTATATCTTCCCTATTGTAAATAATAAAATATATATGCAAATGTAAAAGAATTATATAGATAAGAATATAAGCATATATATAGAATGAATAGAGGAGTAGACAGATACAGATAACAATATGAGAAATTGAATATCAGCATCACATAGATAGATCAAATATAATTTTAAAAAATTAGCTAGAAAGCTAGAAAAATGTGTTTGTTGATTTATAGTTTATTATTTATGTTTTGAACTTTTAGGTATTCCTAAATTTTAAAATATGCATTTTAGTGATGTGTCTTCTGTATTACTCAATGAATAAGTTATATTCATCGATTTCTTCGAACGTACTATTAATAGTTTTTATCCATTCATTTATTCGTTTCTCATTTTCTTTTTTGGACTTTGTAGATTTTTTCTTCTTTATATGATGTTTCACGTTTTTTTTCTCTTCTTCTTCTTCACCACTATCTTCTGAAAAGTCATGTTTTACGGCTCGTTTTCTTTTGTATGAATGCTGAGGTGGCTGTAATATTTTAAATGACAATTAATTAGTGATATATCATATGATAAATATAAAAAATATATTGCTACACTATTAATAATATAAATACCTTCGAAAAATGCGAGGGCTCTAAATCCATGAATAAAGGAATCTCAGTTCCAAAATTTGATAGTCTCTCTGTTTCAGACAAGACATCAAATGTGTCAGAAAAGTTGAGAAAATTTACAACATTTTTATCTTTTTGCTTCTCTGTAAGTGATTTGTCAACTTCAACATGCGCTTGATTTGATGCTTGTTTGTTGTCATTAATATCTGGTTTTGTTTGCAATAAGTTCTTTATTTCTCCCAGCGAAATTCTAGCAGGTACTGCAGGTGCTTGTACAATATGTTTGTTTGTATCTATCACCTGAACATTTTCTGAAGTTTGATTAGTTGGAAGTTTCTTTCGAATTATATTGTGTTTTTGGTGGAAAGTCGTTTTCTTTTTCCTTTCTTTTTCTCTTCCACATTTATTTTTTTTACTTATCTCCATATTTTCTTTATCTTCTTCCATATTTTCATTATTTTTAATATTTTCTTTACTTATTTCTATATTTTCTTTATTCATTTCCATATTTTCCTTATTATTTTCAAATCTTAACTTTGGCGTACTTTGAATAAAATGTTTAGATCGAGAAAACATTGGTAATGTCGAAGGTCGCCAAGGACTTCCCAGATCCAAGGTACTTGTCTTCAAGATAGGGGACAGAGATTTAGTCAATAATGAACAATTCAACGTGTTGTTTTGTTGCTTTACCGAGGTTTTATTATCAAATATATTTTTTGGCCGAAAGGGCTCAATATTGGGTGATGGTTTAATGACTGTAATATTGTCTGCATTTTCGATAGATATAATTTTTGGTATCTTCTTTTCTATATTTTCCTCCATTGATTCTCTTCCCACTTGAATATCTGTATTTATGTTTGATGATGCAATTTTATTCATAGTATCTTCCTTTACTGGTTCTTCTACTATCTGAATATTTGTATCTGTTCTTGGTACCTCAATTTTTTTATCCTCCTTTGTCGATTCTGTAACTATTAATCCTATTGCAGAATCTGAAGGATTACTTTGGGTAGGCTTCGTAGGATTTGTACTAAGCTCAGAAGATTTATTTTCTTGATTGTTAATTATTTTCGATTGTATAGTAACCTTTTTACGTGTAGTCTTCTTAGTTGTCTTGTCTTTCTTTTTGTTAATTTTTTTCTTTTGTTTTTTCTTAGTAGTTTTCTCTATTGTATCATTAGTATCAAACATAAAATCATATACATCATTCTTGTTTTCTACAGATTTCTCAAAAGACTTCATGGCTTTGTATACAGGTACTTTTTTATTGTTTTTCAAATTTAACTTTTCTATTATTACCAAACTGTCTTGCTGCTTTAATGGAATATATCGCTGCAGCAATTTTGAATCTTCACAGTAATTTTTTTTATTCCGACGGGGACGCAAGCGTCTTGATAATGGTAGACTGTTATTTGCAGATATATTTGTTTTTGATACATGTAAACTTTTATCTTTTGCACTAATATTAATCTTTTGTGAACTTTTATTGGTAGTAATGATTTTTTTAGATCTGAGTTTTCTAGATGCAGCTTTTGAAGATGGTTCACAAGAATTCAGACGAGAAGAACGTGTAGATACTCCAGTTGTAGACATTATGATTTCTGGAAACATAATAATTATTTATTTATTATATATTATATATTCTTGATATACAATATATTTATTTATTACATATTTTTGATATACAATCTTATAGCAAATTTAATTTATTGCATTTTAGTGTATATTAAGTGCTATTTAGATTAAATATGACTTGGGAAAGTCCTTAGTTATTTATATCAATTTCAGTATTAATCAAATATAGAGAATTGGATAAATGTCTTAGAACTTATATCTGAAGATGGTTTTTCCAATTTATGTTAACAAAAAATTTATATTGCTATTTATATTTACTTAAATAACATGGAAATAGTAATTTGATATAATTATTATTTTACATGCTTGATTAAATATTGCATTCTTGCTTATATAATAAATATTTTTCTTGTCTACTTAGATTGACATTGCAGCGCATTTCCAGACATATAAGCTCTGTAATGAGTGTACATCAATGCATGCAACCAAATTCATTATTACTTTATGAGAAATTTTGATAAAAAATATGAGAAACTGAAAAAATTATTGAAGGTATTAATATTAACATTAAACTTAGTTATACATTTTTTTTTTTTTTTTTAATTAAGTGTTTCCGGCCTGTTGGCCATCTCACACATATGCTATATTGATGTGGATTTATACATTTCTTAGTAAAATAAAGGTTAGAATTTATTGCGGTAAAAAAAAAGTATATAAAGAATCTAATTTTTTCCATAAAGTGTATGTAATATTTTACATATACGTAGAGATTACGCGGCATAATAACATTCTCGTTATAAACAATACTAAATTAACTTTTCTTTTTTTTAATAGAAAAACATCTTACGATGTATGTCAACTTCCAGCGGTTATGAGAAGCGGGAGATGTTGAATACGAATTGTAAATCAGAACTACACGTTTGTCGAGCACGTTTGACTGCGGAAATTCAATAAAAACGTACCACGATTATTACACTGTATAGGTGACAGATATATAATCTCATCAAACGAAGACGCAAATTTTTTGACAGCGTAACTACGCAAAAGCATCACAACGTAATTACACAAAAAAATGTCGATGTCACGATTGCCAACTTGAGAAGCAAACTTGTCTAATGATCAGATGAGCAACCACTTACGTTTGTTCTTTTTGCTAGGAACTTTCAGGAATTTTTTGCGCTTCAAATAAGACGGGAGCGTCCCGTTTGACACGTTGCGATTGGCCACAGCCAATCAACGATTGACCAATCAGAGAGTTTTATTTTGAATTGGCCAATTGGCGACGTGTGTCAATCGGGTGTCACCCAAATGAGACAAATACATAAGCGTTCGAAAATTCTCCATGTAGGATGATCGATACAAAAAGAAATCTTTATTTCTTTTCTCCTGATTGGCCAATTAAACATTACTCTTTCCCACGGGTAGGATTTTTGAACGCATCTTAAGAGGTCTGTTCTCTCTCTCTCTTTCTTTCTCTCTTTTTTCAACACTAAAATATATATTTATCTCGTTTTAAATGCTGAACATTTTAGAGAGTGCGAGCAGCACGAACAGATCGCTTGTTCGCTCCTTGCGGTTTCCTAAAGATTTCTGCGGTTAAAATGAAATTACAGAGTGAGAGAGAGGATTGTTTTTTTATATATATTAGCTACTTGAATGTAACTAATATATAAAGTGTTGAAGGGATAGAAAACGGCAAATTCTACATGAAATAAGCAAGAATAAATTTTGGTAACCTATTAGCTCTACATATTTTCTAAAAAGCAACTTCTAACCTATTTGAAGAAAATGTCCGATGAAAAATCGACAGTGCAAGAATTCAAGTTAGATCCGGACTGTGAATTGAGATTTGAAGTAGAGAGTAAGAATGAAAAAGTTACATTGGAGGTAATATAATTTTTTTTTAATTTAACAAATTTCTTTAATTAGCGAAATTTATCTGGAATTGTATAATTGCAGTTAAAAAGTGGCCTGGCAGAAGTATTTGGGACAGAATTGGTAAAGGGTAAAAAGTACGAATTCATTGCTGGTGCAAAAGTTGCGGTTTATACCTGGCAAGGTTGCACCGTTGAATTAGTTGGAAAAACTGATGTTAGTTATGTGGCAAAAGAGACACCTATGGGTTTGTATCTCAATTGCCATGCAGCGATGGAAAGGATGAGAGAGACTGCGGAAAAGGATGACACTAGGGGTCCAATAACGATGGTTGTGGGCCCCTGTGATGTGGGAAAGTCCACGCTTTGTAGAATATTGCTGAATTATGCTGTCAGAATGGGCAGAAGACCGATTTTCGTCGATCTCGATGTTGGCCAGGGACATATAGCGATTCCCGGTACTGTGGGCGCTCTGTTGGTGGAACGGCCGTCTAATGTAGTAGAGGGATTCAGCCAACAAGCCCCGCTGGTTTTTCATTTTGGACACAAAACACCGCAAGCCAATGTGACATTGTACAATTTACTTGTTACTCGTTTGGCAGAGGTTTGCTCGGATAGGCTACAAGCTAATAAAAAGGCCAAAGCCTCCGGCATTGTTATAAACACATGTGGCTGGGTTAAAGGGGACGGCTACAAATTGCTCACACACGCCGCGCAAGCATTCGAAGTGGATGCGATCCTCATACTAGATCAGGAGAGACTCTATAATGAACTGGTGAGAGATATGCCAGACTTTGTGAAAGTAGTTTTTCTACCGAAGAGCGGTGGAGTTGTCGAAAGGAGTCAAGCACAGAGGACTGAAGCGAGAGATCAGGGCGTCAGAGAGTATTTTTATGGCTCTCGAACTCCTCTATATCCGCACAGTTTCGAGGTGAAATGGAGCGAGGCAAGGCTATATAAGATCGGGGCACCTGTTTTACCGGCTTCCTGCATGCCATTGGGTATGAAGGCAGAAGATAATTTGACAAAATTAGTGGCCGTTACGCCGGGACCCAGTTTGTTGCATCATCTGTTGTCTGTCTCATTTGCTGATTCTCCCGAGGATGATGTTGTGCAGACTAACGTGGCCGGATTTGTCTGCGTGTTAGTATACAATTTATTATAAAAATTTTATGTTATAAAATTCCATATTTTATATTTGTTATTATTAATACTAATTATTATTATCATTATGCACACACAATTTTTTCTTATACACAAAAATATAATATTTATTACATTATTATTATTATTATTATTATTATTATTACATTTGCAGAACCAATGTGGATGTCGAGAGGCAAACGTTCACTGTACTCAGCCCACAACCTAGACCACTGCCAAATACAGTCTTGTTATTATCAGACATACAATTTATGGACAGTCATTAGCAACTAGACAATTTATCATCAATTAGTAAATGTAAAAATGTATAAAAATATGAATAATGATAAAAGAAAATTTTTTTACAATATTAGAAACGTTTAAGATAATATAAAAGAATAATTCACTCATACACACAAATGTAATATTTTTTGTAAAATATATATACATTTATATTATTAATTATCTGTGTATGTTTGTGATTACATACACAAATATAAATCACATATACAAATTAATCCGATTATTGTGAAGAAAGATCAAGAGTTAAAAAATACACAATTGAAATACCCTTTATAAATTTACCATTTTCATAATATATGATTTGTATTAATTGATTTATATATCCATCTCCCTTCTAAAAAAGTGATAATAAAATTAATAATGTAGAAAAAAACTACAGATGTAAGGAAATATTGAAAAGATGATTGATTTAAAAGATTAAACATTGATTAACTGATTTTTGTTCATTGTTGACAATTATTAAAGTTAAAAATTGACGCGTATGTATGCTTGTGTATGTGTGCATAGGTATGTATGTATGTATATATATGTATTATGTACGTATTCGTCCATACTTGTGCAGTTCGATCCGGCCGCGTGCGTTTTCAAGAATGAAACGAATATAAAGCAGTTTTTCGTTGAGCAGAAAATTATAAAAAAAATATGATGATTATTGATTCTCAAGGAACTCGCGTCTCGTTTGCATTGAAGTAACAAATTGCGTTGGTAAGTGATGATGACAATGGACCAACCTCAAAGCGAACGCCGTAACAGATATGTTAATTTCTTAACACGATTTTGTGTCATACGTAACTACGGATTTGAATTAAATGCGAAAATTAAGTCAGAAATTTTCACATTGGCGATAATATAATACTTAAAAAAAAGTGAAATAGAGAAGTGCTATCGTTACAGCTGTTGACGCTTTAAAAGTCACATGTATCTTTTGTCATTTTTTCCGCGTTAATCTATTCATTTGGAAACTAAATAAATAATAATTTTTACATAAATCTCAGTAATTTTTATCAGTTTTTATTAATTATAAATTTATTTTAGAACAAAGAAAGTTTTATTAATTAGGGTACTTTTCTGTTAATTGTTTTGTATTTGTAGCTTGTATATTGTGTGCGTGTGTCTACAATCTATAAATATTATATTATAATTCATGGATTTTTATTAATTTATTGATATTTACTTTTCGTATAGATTTTATTATATAAAGCTTTTAAAAGGTAAATATGCGTCGAGCACGTATTAAAGCTTTGGCCAGTGTGCCAATTCGAAAGAACCCTGTACAAGATACAGCAGCTTCTGCTGATGGAAGTGAGCTGTTTGATAAAGAACAAAAAAAGGAAGATGCATCTAAGCCAGAGTATGAACCAGAAGTTATCAAAGATGTCGCAGAAATAAAGAAACAGAAAGAAGAAAGTATATCTTCTGATACTGAAGTATTGGAACAAAAAGTCATTAAAGATAGTGTAAAGATATTAGAGGAGACTAGTAAGAAAGAACAAATAAAACCTAGTTTTGTAGAGCCAGAACCAATCGTAGTTAAAAAATCAGATTCTCAAGAATCATGTTCTCAAAAAAAACCAAATTCTCAAGAACCGTGTGCTCAAGTAAAACCAAGTTCTCAAGAATTATGTGCTCAAGCAAAACCAGATTCTCAAGAATTATCCAATCAAATAAATGACAAGCCTGAAAAACCTATTGATCATTTGGTTCAGAAAACTGTCCCACTGCCAGATACGCCATCGACAGGAATAGATATAAGTAAGGTTTATGTAAAATCATTAAAAAATTTATATGCTGGAAAACACTTAAAAATATTTTATCACAGTTTGATTTTTCTATTAAAATATGTTATAATTTTTCTGTTACATTTTGTACATAAATTTTGAAATATATATTTTTTTTCAGCTTCTCCTACAAAAAATCGTCTGTGTTTTATGAGACCTGTACCAAGATTAGACACTGGTGGTAGAGTAAGAAAGAATAGCATACAAGGAAGTGGTGCGAGTGCGAGTGAATCCGAGGATGAGCATGGCAAGAGAACAGCATCTGTTGTGCCGAGTCGCATACGGAATGATTCTATTTGTTCCGTACAGAGCAATAAGGAAAGTAGTACTGCTGACAATCAAAATATCTATCCGAAAATTAAAGCGATGCAGAAGAGACGCATGCAAATTTCGGAATCGGCGAGAAAGCTAGCCGAAGCGAGAAGGGAATTCTTATTGAAACATGAAAATAAAACGCCCGATAAAAGTCAGATGAAAATGTATGATTTTATATATTATAATCCTGTAACAAATCCTATGAAATCGAAAGATCAACAAAGAATAATTGCAGCACAGTAAGTATATAATGTATAAAATACAAAACACTATCTATATATCGATACTTTATGAATTTAATTTCATTTTTTGTCCAGACCGATAGAAATGCAGGAAGAGGAAGAACAGGAAGATGATCCGATGAGAAAGATTCCTGCGCCGCAAGTGAAAGTCGGTCCTGATGGTCAATTGATAATAGACGAACAGAGTACAACGATACAACACACAGATGCAAAAAGAGTTAGAGAAATAATGTCGAAAGATATTATTATTGAAGAGGGTGTTTGCAATAATGGTGGTTTCTATACGAAGCATAAGAGAAGCAAGGATTGGCCAAAATGGGAAACGCTTAAATTTTATAGAGTCTTGAACGTGGTTGGTACAGATTTTCTTTTGATGCAGACTCTATTTCCAAATAGGACTAGACAAGAAATTAAACAAAAGTACAAGAAAGAAGAAAGAGTTAATCGCCAGTTGATCGAAAAAGCTCTGAAATATCATCAAGAGTTTGACACTGAAATGTTAGAGGAACAATTAGGTATGTTCTCTTTCTCTCTTATAATGTTTGTTATATTTTATTTTTATTAATAATATTGAATTGTTAACATTTGACTGCATTATTCAAATATTGACTTAGTATAGTTTTATAATTACCTGTATATATACTCCTGGACAAAATTAACGCATAATTTTTTTCACTTTTTCTTTAAAAGCTGGTATTTAAATTTTAACGAAAAACCTTAAAGAAAAAGTGAAAAAAAGATTATGCGTTAATTTTGTTCAGGAGTATATAAAAAAATTTTATACACATATAGTACACAATGTAACAATTAAATTGAGTAAACAATTAAAATTTTCATTGGAGTTTTTGAACTTTTATCATAATATTAAGAATTTACTCTACTTTTATGTAGAACAAATTCTTATTTATTTACTTTATGTGTATGATATTGATCTGTTGTATTCTGTTTTTTGGAATTTATTTGATTAGTTTGATTAAAAATCAGAAATTTATTTGTAGCAATGTTACAAAAACTAGAAAATATTCAAAACACGCCTGAAAAGAATGAAAAAACAACGGAAAAAGTTAAAAATGGTCAAAACATAACTAAGGCAGCGAAAAGACGCAAGCATCGTGAGTATATTGTAATTTTAATCTTATTTTGAAACGATATTTATATAAAACAAGATATGTATTAATAATCAGAAAACATTTTATATAGATGTATATTTAGAGTAAATTAATTCACACAACAAATTATTACAGGATTGGTGGCGAAAAGTATTGGGGAGTGTGAAGCGTTATTAACGTCGAACGCTATTAATGCTGAAGAAGCTGAAGATGCAATGATATCGACAAGTGATGAAATTGATGTTGAAATAAATAGCGAAATGAGTGACACTCATCAAATAAGAAAGGGAAGCAAAATGCGAAAAAGACGATTGGATGATAAATCCGATGATTCCGATGATAACAGCGCAAGCGATTTCAATAGCGATTCGGATAGTTCTCCAGAGATTTATCGAATCCGGCCGACTAGATCCGGTAGACAACCGAAGAAGTTGAAAAAGCTGCAAGCGCCCGATGTCAATAAACTTAATACGCCTAATATTGATACGGAATCTGACAGTGACGCTGAAAACAAATCGTCAATAGTTGATAACGAGGTGATACCATCACATGTAGCCGTTGAAGTTACAGAGGTTGCAAATACTTCAAATGAGGACGGCGAAAGCGCAGAAACATCGTGTCCTGAAAATATTACGAGCGTAATACCAAATATAAATCAAATGGAACCAGGATCTTTGGTAATCGTATCGAAGGAATCTGCAGAAGAACCTGGAAACACTATTCTGCAAGTTTATATGGTTAGTTCCAACGTTGATAACACATCGACCGACTCTACGGATCAGCAGAATCTATTGAAACCTTTAACGACGGTAACTAGTGAGTCAGAAACGGTTAAACAGGTGACTGAATTTAATGAATTTATGGCAGATCAGCAAAATCTATCGGAACATTTAACGAAAATTAAACCGGAAATTGCTGAACCGAAATCTGAAATTGAGGAAAATTTTGAAAAATGATCTTTTGCATTTATACTTAGCTATATAATTCAATTTTAGATAGCATTACAAAGATGATACGTATCTTCAATTTGTTGGGATTGAATATTAATTTATATATAGATTAGAGAAAAATATAAAAAAAAGACTGCAAAAAAATGTGCAAAAGAAGATACATTTTGTTATACGTTTATAAACTTTTTTTTTTTAATTATAAGTGAAATTTTTTTTTGCAATATTATTTATATAAAATGGTTCTCTATCTAAGGACGAATTTATTTCTCCCGACAAATCGAAGGTGATTTATTGTGATAAGAATTGCGCAATACATGTATGCACATTTACTCCTTTAATATTTACTTTTTTATCAAAAGACAATATTCAATTTTAATAACAATATTGGAGCATTTCATGTTATGAGCAGAGTCCGGATCTTGGTGCCATTTTCCCTACTCCAAATGCATGCTAGCGGCCGAGTGCCGCGAAAAACAGTATCGTCTATGCCGGTCTAGTGATGGTAGCAAAGAGGGCACCGTCGCGTAGAAAAAAATAAAATATATATATTATATATATATATATATATATATATATATATATATATATATATATATATATATATATAAACATAGAATACATGTTTATTTAATATTGTACATAATATATAAAATAATATAATAAAATAATATATATATTATAGAAAATATAAAATAATATAATAAATTATTATATTTTTTTTCTACGCGACGGTGCCCTCTTTGCTACCATCACTAGACCGGCATAGATGGTACTGCTTTTCGCGGCGCTCGGCCGCTAGCATGCACTTGGAGTCGGGAAAACGGCACTAAGATCCAGACTCTGCTTATGAGTGATCAACATTGTATGTGCATAATACTAAAGGTAGTATGTATACAATACTAAAGGTAAAATATGCGAGTTTTCCAATACAATTTTTGCTTTTATTGTAATCTCATCTGTCTTCTGAATCAATTGTATGTAATGTTCTTATCCAGCATGATTCTTTCATTACTTATGCCACAACTACAGTGGATTAAGAAAGCCAATTAGAGACAAAGCGCACGATACATTTCTATTTTGCAAGTGTGTATGTATGTATGTATATATGTGTATGTATGTATGTATATTGTATATATACATTTGTACAATTGTATATATACATATATATATATATATAAAACTTTATAATAAAAATAAAGTTTAAGATCTCTGAGACGACTTCACATGTATAAAATTCAGTAAACGAAGCACATATTTTTTTTTTTATAACACAAGCATAAATAGATTTTATCAAATTATATTAAGAAGGAAGGAATTTTGCTATTGTATGTTATCTTTTCTAGCTAATGTTTTGAGCGTCGGTTCTAGTATATATAAAGCTCAGTAGTCAGTATACTGCCATGACAATGTATATAATGTAAAAATTACATTATCGATTATCAATTAATAATTATGATTTTATAGCAACAAAGTTGCTGCAAAGAATACAAATTGCAATTATCTTAAATAAAATATTGAATAATTGAGATAAGTATGTATGAATTTATTTCTGTAATGAAAAAATTATGTTGTGCCTGAAAAGAGCAGATATCTTGATCATTTTCAACATTTTCTTAGAATTAATAGAAAATACTTTATAATTAAATATTTAAAAGTGAGATATATTTCTGTATTATAATATACAGGGTGAGCCATTTTAATTAACGCACGCAATTATTTCGGAAACAAAGCATTTTAGAGAAAAATGTTTCAGACAAAAGTTTTATGGTTTCGAGGGGGCCATAAGATGGTATCATTGGTTTGACCTTGAAGAGTTATTTGAAGGTCACATGAAGGTCACCTTCAATTTCTTAAATGGAACCTACTATTTGTCATTGCATATTCTTGTAGCTTATCTCGAGAGCTTTCCAAAACACTATAATTAAGTACCTTTTCGTTAAGTACTTTTTGAGTTATGAGGCTTGACATAATTTCTTAATTTTACATAAACCGTAAAATATTCATTTTTCGATTATCTTACCTTAATACTTTTACGTATAAAATAATGAGAGGAATCAACTGGTGTAAAGAAAACACATAGTTGTTTTGAAGAAAAAATATGGAATTATTAATTGCAAATTATATATTTTTTCTTCAAAACAACTATGTGTTTTCTTTACACCAATTGATTCCTCTCATTATTTTGTACATAAAAGTATTAAGATAAGATAATCGAAAAATGAATATTTTACAAGATATTTTTTTTACGGTTTATGTAAAATTAAGAAATTATTTCAAGCCTCATAACTCAAAAAGTACTTAACGAAAAGGTACTTAATTATAGTTTTGGAAAGCTCTCGAGATAAGCTACAAGAATATGCAATGACAAATAGTAGGTTCCATTTAAGAAATTGAAGGTGACCTTCATGTGACCTTCAAATAACTCTTCAAGGTCAAACCAATGATACCCTCTTATGGCCCCCCCGAAACCATAAAACTTTTGTCTGAAACATTTTTCTCTAAAATGCTTTGTTTCCGAAATAATTGCGTGCGTTAATTAAAATGGCTCACCCTGTATATAAAAATCCGTGAAGAGGTATCATATATCTTTATTCTTAATCATTAATAGCACAATTCTATAGTATCACATGGAATCCACTTAGAACTTTCCAAGGCATCCCATAAATTATAATCTTGTTCAATTATTTCTCTATTTGCTTTGTCAATATCAATGGGGACTGAATGCTCTGTAAAAGAGAAAAGATGTTGCATAAAGCATATTAAATTAAAATATTTCAAGTTTACATTAAAAAAAAAAAAATTATAAAGAAATAATGGTACCGATTAATTCTAATTCATCTTCCTCAGGTTTCTGATCAGATACATAGTTATTATAAGCATCTGATGTTGGTTCGCTTTCATAATAGCCTTGTTGCCAAGCGCTGTAACTATTCCAATATGATGACGTATCATAGTAATTATACGCCTCTGAATTCATGTTTGATGCTGGATACTCAGAAGTTGATTGTGGTGGTGTTGAACTAAAAAATGATGAAAAAAATATTTCTTATAAATGACTTTCTTTTTGTAGCATAATATTAAAGACAAGTATTTTTCTGATTGATAATAGGAGAAATTTATCTTTTAAAATATATTATTGACATCACAATATAATTCTTATGTAATTAACTTACCCAGATATTTTATTCCAGGGTCTAGGTACAGCATTGCAGATTTTTAGAGATTTTGTTCCAAGTCCTCTGTAACCATTCATAGTGATTAGGCTATTCTTCTGCTCTTCTTCATTCGCGAATCTAACAAAGCCATAGCCTTTACTGAATCCCGAGCTATCCAATATAACTTTAGCTGTTCTGATTGAATTATATTTTGCAGCAAATGCTCTGTATAATGAGTAATCATCTACATCGGTGGATAAATCGCCTACCCAAATACTGAATTCCCTCTCAGCAGCAGGTTTCCCTGTAGTGCTGGCGTGATTTAAACGAAACCGTACAGGCTGCAAAATGTCACAATATTAGAATAACAATCAATTATATATATATATATATATATATATATATATATATATATATATATATATATAATTGATGAATTGTAATGTATGTATATATTTATATATATCGTAATATATTTACGGGATTTGAACCAGGTATGACTTTGCCGTTTAATTTGTGCATGGCATCGAGCGCCATTTCGTCAGTTGGAAAATGTACGAAGCAGTATCCTGCGGGCTCGCCTGTATACCGATTTCGCATTACTTTTACCGTCTGCGGCTGTTCGCCCATCTTGTGAAACGCGTTCATGATGAAGCTTTCAGTCATGTACGGCTCCAGCTAAAATGAAATAATTGTTAATAATCACGTTTATATTCACTTGCTTTCAATCATGCATCAAGTACAAAGATACAATCTGTTAAATAATTTACTCACGCCACCCATCCACAGCTGACACAGCACCATTGGTCCTGACATTTTATTTTACTCCCAATGAATTAATTTTCATCAACTGTTCTACCGAGTAAGAGAAATGTAAAAGTTTATATATATATATCGTTTATCCAGATGCTATTTTCCTGTTCTTTGTACACGTTTAGTATGGAAATCTTAAAGACACCGCATAATTTATGTACAATCACGACACTTTGCCGAGTGAATAGAACCGACAAGGTGTTTTGTGTAAGCAAAATTAAAATTGAAACACAAACAGACCGACTGACCGTCGTAAGTAGCGAGAGGTTATATTGTTGACAAGCGGAAAAATGCACAAAACACATACCACATGAGATGACAAGACTCAAAACAATCACGATGCTTGAATATCCAGATGCAATGTGTTCGACGCGAACCCGGCCATTGGCCGCGTTCAACGGAGAAAAAGAAATCAAACGTCATTGGCTGCGTTCAGCAGAAAAAGCTGCTTTGCAACTGTTGTAAAATTCGTGAGCTTGATTGGTGTATGCTCTTAATTTTGACTGAATCTAAGAGCATACACCAATCAGATTCACGAATTTTACAACAGTTGCAAAGCAGCTTTTTCTGCTGAACGCAGCCATTGGCTCCTACTTTCAGCGCCAGCAAATCAGCGTCGAATTTTACAAGAATGCGCCAAAGCGCTCGGACCAATCAGGAGGGATACTTTGATATAATACGGGAACATTACTATTGGTTCTACAGTACCGGGAATGACTTCCGATTGGCCGGCCGTGATCACGCGCGACGTTACGCTCGCTCGTTACATCGCGACTTCGATGACCGATGGCAACAAAGATGGCGGGCGCGGTAATGCGCGCAGCGATCATGTAACATCGCCGAGGCGCGTTGACGTATGTACATGTACGTCGTGACGAGCGTCCCGTGTAGAGTGCCCGGGCGGACGGCAAACTGTCGCGACGTGCGTGCGCGTGTCGAGTGTATGCGGAGCACCGCGATTCCGTGGCGTGAGTGCGCGCGCGCGCGCGGGTGCGGGTGTGTGTACGTGTTCGTGCGCGAGCCGCGTTTCTGACACGAGTGCGACGACGAGATATGTCAGAGGCAGTTCCGGAAGCATGAGCGAGGGAGCGGACTCGGTTACGCGAACCCGCGGGGATTCGCCCCAGGCCACCTCGGCGGGCGAGGGCGATGCTCAGCGGACGACCGGGACGGCGACGCCCTCGCCGCCGCCGCCGCCAACGACGTACACTAGCAGGAGGCCGCGTTTCGGCACCGGTGGCCCTCCGCCGTCGCCGTACATGTGGATCGACGGCCGTCAGCTGCGGAGCGCCCTGGCCTGGACCAAAAAATGGCCGATGCGGCCGCCCGATGCTGTCCCGTTACGAGTCAGCTTCCCCGCGAACGACAATCATCTGGTGACGAGCTACCTGGAGCCCGCCAATCCTTGGCGGCACGGTGAGTATTGTCGTCCTTCCGCGATATATCCTTGGTCCCTTACCTGGCTCTTTATCAGATTTAGCATTATCGACCGTATCTCCTTGGAGTGTACCTCGGAATGCATCGCATCTTGTGTTACTTAGATTTAACACTTAGATTTCATGATATCTAGCATCGACGATCTAGGTTGAGTAGCTCTCTATGGTTAGCAATCTGTTGTTGATCTTTTTATATAAGGTGCTTTCCATTTACATCAAAACTCAGATAAATCTCACTTTTGTCTTTCTTTTACATTCATGTTAAAGAAAGACAGAAGTGAGATTTATCTGAGTTTTGATGTAAATGGAAAGCACCTATAGACTCAGAGGAAGGTAATGTAATTAATCAGGATTAGTGCTGACAAAAGTCAATGTGAGCAGTTTTTGTTATAAAGAATTTATATGTAAAGAACGTTTGATGCTTTATACAGTACTGAGAGAAGCATGATTTAAATTTTGTTTGTGATTTGTAAATTACTTTAATAAAATCGGTATGTATTACACTGTCTCCGACACGGTACAAATATATATATATATATATATATATATATATATATATATATATATAGATAATTAATCATATGCTGTTATAATGTTGCAGGATATTTTGGTATATATATTTGTGCTCTCAGGATTTCAAGTAAAAAACAATTATCTAATATTATTTAAAATATAGCGTTGCTGTAACTTGCTGTAAAATTTTATATAAATTAATTATTTTTTGAGATCAAGATTGTAAATTTTTTTCAAGGTTTAGCAAGACACTTGTGAACCATATTAAAAGATGTCTACCGTACAATATAATATACAAGCATATTGAAGAAATATTAATGATAAATTTGTAATTAATTTTGTTTAATTGCGCATAATTCTTGTATCAAGTAAATAACCTTAACATTCTTAAGTAAATAACCTTAATTCTCATTACATGACCAGGATAATAATTGCTTGTTTGTGGAAATATTTTTACAATATTTTAAAGCAATTGGATCATTTGCACAGTTTTTTTATTCGATTATTTAATGCAGTTGTACATCGTTACTATGCTATTAGGTTTTTTTATAGACGCTGTCCCAAGTGAAGGATTTCGCAATGTGAATCTTGTACTAATTATAAGTTTGACGCAATGTTAAAGTCTATCTAGTACAGTAATATAGGATAAAACTGTAACAATCATTCTCTTTTCTTATTATAATTAATGCGTGTATGATAAAATATCAAATAAATAAATAAATAATTATATATGCCATACATTGTATTATTTATTATACTTCTACATTACTTACTTCTCTTTAATTTTATACACATTTTCTCTGTCTCTTTTATGTATATTATATATACTTTATTATGTACATGAAATGTACTTTATTCTTTCTAAAAAATCTGAAGAACTTACATAATTGAGTAATTATAGATATTTTTAAAAATTCCCGAGTGTTTTCTGTTAGTCCTATAAATATAATAAATTTAACAAAAATGTTTTTTTGTATATTTTAAATAAAAAATATGATTTTTCAATATTGGCATGCTCATGTTATAATATCTGTGATACTTTTGATATATCAAGCAATAAAAAAATATTAATAATTGTTCCCAGCTGAAAATGTGAATCGCGAGGACTTAATCTTCTCATACAAGGAGTCCTGCATACGTTACAACACCAAACCCTTGCCAAACGTTTTAGTTCAGCTCAAGGTAAATGCATTCACTTTTTTACATTACAATTATATATAATTTCATTATATCATGCTATTTCTTCTCTGGCGTAAATCACAACTGATATTAAATTCAGGTGTGAGCATGTTGCAACAAAATAATGATCTCTCAAAAGGACCGGT
This sequence comes from Camponotus vicinus, assembly GCF_025532165.1. Lineage (NCBI taxonomy): Eukaryota > Metazoa > Arthropoda > Insecta > Hymenoptera > Formicidae > Camponotus > Camponotus vicinus. The sequence goes on from NW_028141977.1 coordinate 15,322,088, forward strand.
TCTATTACATGGAAGTGTGTATCGAGCTTGTTTACTTGAACCAAAAACGCTAAACTGGCTGAAATAAAAACGTGAAGTTTATCTCTTTTACTTTTCTTTCATCATGGCATTTTGTACATGCTATTTGTTCTGGCATTCTCTAGCAATCTAGGAAGACTTTTTCACCAGATAGATTATCAGTGCCTTTTGTAGTGCACGGACATAGCTCTGCTGCTTTGAGGAATGCATTTTTGCAAATTTTATTCGAATTTCGACGTTGAGTCAGCTTTGCAAGAAGAAAAGTTCTCATTCATTTTTATGCACACATGTTTCTTCATGTTTGTTACATAGAACCTGGATGTATCTCAAGATCGGTGCGAGCAACTGAATTTGAAAGGGGAAATCTTGGATCAGGATCATTCTGAGCCATTGGAGGAGATACTGAAGAGAGTACAATTTAATAAGATTAATCTAGAAGGAACATCTCTGAACGATGAGGTAATTCTACAAAAATACATACATTGTATTATTGAGTATATTTTTATATATGCATATATAATTTATATTAATGTAAACAATTTTTATTATAGAGTTCCGTGATATTATTTGATATGCTTGAATATTACGAGTCTGCAAAACACTTAAATATCTCATTTAATCCGGAAATTGGAGCGCGCGGCTGGCAAGCGTGCTCCCATATGATTAAAAAGGTACACATACAACCAATTTGTTAAACGAGAATTTTTATATACGATCCTATATGTCAAAATTAGTTTACAAATTTTATCTTTATTTTTAACTTGGCTATATTCCAATTAATTACTGCAACGTATAGCAGATAGTGTTACTACATGTATATATGTATACACTGTTATATTTAAAGCAAAATATTAAAAGAGTAATCAATACTGTTCTAATTTTTTAGACTCAATGTTTAGAGCAGCTTGAAGCAAGAGACATACAGTTTAACGAACAAAATATGAACATTTTGAGCCGTGCGTTACGATTAGTTGGTCATCTACATGTTCTCAAATTGGAAAATTGTGGATTGTCGGGCAGAGCAATCGTCATACTTGGTATTTATTGTATAACAATATTTTTCATTGAGATATTATATCGCGTCTAATAAATATATTATTGAAATTTATCACATATTAATCTCGATATTTGTTGACATTAATAATTTTCGAGAATAAAAAAAAAAGAAAAAATGAAGCGTATCGAAACATTATGTTACCGTAATTAATAAAATATCAGAAAGTTCTTTGCAATGATTTATATGAATTATGATTGTGTGTTTTGTAACAGTTACAGCCCTAAAAATGAATAGCGGTATACGGGAATTATATTTAGCCGATAACGGGCTTGATTTATATGATGCTATACAGCTTGGATCTCTCTTAAGGATGAACAATCATTTGCAATTGCTCGATATTAGGTATGATTAATTGCTCAATAATAAAGAACAATCATTTATCTTCCATAGCTTTCTCTAGAAAGATAAATGTGAGAATGTGTGTGTATATGTACGTGTATATATATAATATGTGTGTGTGTGTGTGTGTGTATCCTTTTTTTTATATTTTTTTGGCCTCATCTTATAGATTTTTCTCTACAAATTATTTTTTAAATTTGTCACGAAAATCAATAGAAATCGTACGTAGTAACTAAATATTTTTATGTGTAGATTGTAGATGTTTGCTTTATATCTGTGAGAGGGGGGGGGGGGGGGCATTACGCTTAAGCGAGTAACGATGTTTTTAGTACAGATTCTCTTTCTTTTGGAAATGTTTTTTTCTTTAGTAATAATAACGTCCAGGACGACGGGGTACGAGACATTTTGGAGGGCCTGATCAATCAAGTGAACGAAGATAAGACCGGCAAGGGACTCAGTATCCTGATATTATGGAACAATCGTTTAACCAAGAACTCGTCATCCTATATCTCGAGGATTATAGTATGTACTATACTATATTGTATGTATTATACGAATATCTTGTATCTTTTTATATCATCTTTATTTAATCATAATGTTGGCGATAATGGCCACAATAATTTTGTTTGTTTTTTTTATAATATAAACATATAAATTGTTTATAACTGTAACTCAATGTGCACGATATCTTCTTGCGAAGTAATTGTATTTAATATGAATTTAATTATTTTAATTTTCACTGTTATATTTTATTGCATCAATTATTTTGTGTATATTTATTTGTATGTATATGTTGTGCCATTATTAATATATATGTTAAAATAGAGAAATGCTGGAAATAATAGAGAATTGAAATAATATCACAATATTTAAGTAGCGCGTGAAAATCGAAGAGGGATTTAAAATTATTTGAAATTATCAAGAAAGAGAAATAAATGAAGCAATAAAAGTATGCTGTTTGTATGCTGTAGCTTAACGCGTTTGCTGCCCTATTACGCCCGCAATAATTATGTTCAGGCATTATCGAAAACATTGGAGACTCTGAATATCGGTCAAAATATGCTGACGGACGAGGCACTAAGAATCGTTAAGGAATCACTGAAGCAGAATCGTGTTCTCCTGCAATTGGGCATGCAATCGACAGAACTCACGTGCGAGGGGATAATCACGTTAGCCGAGATCATGGAGATGAATCAAGTTTTGCAGGTAGGTTCTCTGGTTATACAATCAATCTGATTAAACTCGATATCCTACTATGCTCTCTTCTACTTGTGCAGAGAATAGATTTGCGAGATAATAACATAAAATTGCGTGGGATGCATGCTCTTGTGAACGTAATGAAGACAAACAAGACCGTAACGCAGATCGATTTGGACGACAGACCTCGGATAAGAATAGTGAGTTTCATATGATATTTATATACGTGTGTTCTAGAATCCTTTTTACGTTCGCTTAATCAATCTCTTTCTTCTTACCTTTTCTAAACGAAGGATGGTCCCTTGAATGAGTACGTGGAACTGATTGTGGAGATTCGCAGTCGCTGCGGCCAAAACGAAGAGCGCCGTCTGCTGGAAGAATCCACCGAGGATGCCGAAAGTCCGCAGTACCCGAGCCTGAACGCGAGCTCCCGTAAGATCTCGCTCACTTGTCAGACACTGCCAAGTCCGTCGTCCGGTCGATCAGTGACATCGTTGGCTGCTGACGAGCCGGCGACGCGCACCACGCTGGAGCCGGCAAAACGCACCAGCGGTGGCCGTCTGCGATCCCCGGCTCCCAGTCCGATTCCCTCACCTGTAGCCAGTCCGATCCCCAGTCCGTCTCGGAATCGTTTCGTCGTATGCCGAGTGCCGGAAGCATCGCTACGCTCTACCGACTCCTCGGCATCCACTTCACCCGTCACTTCGCCATCCCTCGGCTCCTCTCCGAATTTCTTCTCCGGTGCATCGAGTGGCGGCCCGTCGCGGTTCCGTGTGTCGGTCGTCGAGTCGGCGGGTGCCGGTCGCTCGCCGCCCAAATCGGTTATCGCTTCTACTAACGGCAGCTCGGTCACGATCGGTTTCAACGTCAAAATTGATGCGGCCGACTCGAACGATTCCGACAACGTAATCGACAAGACGAACGCCAGCAGTAACACAGCCGCGTCTGCGTCTGATATGCTTCACGTAGTCCCGTTAGCGAGAGAAACATCCTCCTCGAGCGAAGACATAGCCAAGAACCAAGATCGTTGCAACGAAGAGACGAAGACTTCATCAAGTGAACAGCAAGTTAAAGTACGACTCGAGGTAGGCGAGATTGTTACAGCGACGCCCAAGGGTAAATATGACAAGATGACTGAGATTAAAGAAGAAGAACGGTTAGAAGACCAGAATGATATAATCGGGACATTGCAATCTGAAAAAAACGAGATGGGTTATTCCAACGAAAACGAAAACAATCGAAGCAACGTTACGACAATGGATCTCGAGAACGCTGCAATAGCCGACAACGAGGCGATTATAAATCGCAACATCGTGTATACGAGTACAAAGGAACTCCAAGTACCTGCATATCCAAACGAAGATACAATTTCGACTAGTGTAGTCGAGGATAAAGAAAATGCGAATGCAATAAAATTATCTTTGGATAACACTTCGGAATTGAACCGAACAACTTCGGAATTGAACCGAACAACGGAAGAGTTATCCACTTGTATATCGAGATCTTCCGCGAATTCCATTTGGACGGGAACGTCTTCGATTCACACGACGGAGTCGCATTCACGGGAACAATCGAGCACATCAGTGCAGAAGCACAAATCCAGTCTGGAGAAGCTCTTGTCATTGTTCCAACATCCCGGCCAATTTTTTTCTGACTCCTCAAGTACCACCAGTGTCATGGACACAAAAAGCTCCCTGCAAGAAAATGTCAGCGGTGTGATGGCATTGGGCGACAAATTGCAGCAGTACCTGAAAGAAGGTCGAACCAAGATCGATGGCTCATGGTCTTCGGAGCATGGATCTCCGTTGAAAAACAAATCGATGGGACTGAATATATCGCAACTGCAGAATTTAACTGGCATATTTACATCTTTCAAGCTCGAGCCACAGGCAAATCTCGTCGAGCACGGCACCAAGTTCTTCAGTCAAACGAAAACTCAGGATGCGAGGGAGGATATCAAGGAGAAGGATTTAGAAGAATCGACAGAAACCGAAGTTGCGAGGAACGACAACGAGAGAAATTTGCTTGATCGAGAGACTAATCAACTTACAAGAAACTATGGCAATCTGATTGAGCAGCATCAAGTGATTAAGAGTGACGAAAATGATTTATTTCATCAAAAACAGAATCAGAGCATGAAGAATGATGAGAAAGACTTAGATAAACAGAATCAGTTTATTGGAAGGAACGAGAATTTGCTTGGTCAAGAAAAAAGTCAAGTTGAAAACGATGAGCAAAAATTATTCAATCAGATCAGCAGGAGCGATGAAAAAGATTCTATCAGTCAAGAAAAGGGTCAAATTTCGATTAATGATGAGAATAAATTATTTGATCGGATGAAAAATCGAACTATAGAAATCGATGAAAGAAATTTAGAGGATCAGAAGAAGGGACAGGAAATTATCAGGAACACTGGTGAAAATGTTGTAGACAGCGATAATATACAGAAGACAGACGAGGTTGCGAATAACGATCCAGAAGATGAAAGGCTGCGAAATGACATTGCGAGAAATGACGGAAAAGATTCCGTGAGTATCCGAGATGGCACACGCAATGTTAACGAGGAGAAGGATGTATGTAACGCGGATGACTTAAGAGGGACAGAATCTGACAGGATTAGTGATCGACTGTTACCTGAAAGTGTGCAATCAAAGGATAATTTCGCTAATAATTTAGTATTAGACGACGGTCACGTCGCAACAAGTGCAGCAGTGGTCTTGTCGTCGTCTCCGGCAAGTGAATCTACTGCGTATATAAATGTAAGTTTAACGGATATAGCCGAATATTCTACTCTAGGATTAAGTAACATTGCCGACATATGTATAGAATGTAACGATGCGAAACGTTTCGAGGATTTTATCAGCGAGGAAGAGCGTGACGATGCACCGCAGGATTCACCGAAATGTACGGAGCGTGATGATGATGCCGAGTGCTTAAAACATGATAATTCGGAGATTTTAGGGAATAATGACGCGAGGTGTTTACAACGTGACAACGCGGTTGAAGAAACGAATGCCACGATAATAAGGACATGTGATACAACTACGGACAGTATTAATCAGACTAGTGATAGTAGGTTTTTTCCGATTTCTAACGTAGCGTATGATAGTAAGAAAGCCGTAGATAGCGTAAGTATCGTGTCGATCACGACGGACGATGATGTCGACGTGATCAGGCCTGCGTCGGAAAACAGCGGGCTATCGACATCATCGACGTCGTTATTTACGGACGCGAGCGTTTACTTAAACGAGGAAGTTACCAATAACACGCACCGAGATCGCCGGTGCGATTTTACGAGGAAAAGAGAAGAGAAGGAAGATCTCCATGATGATGCTTACCGCGATTCCGTTGATCGTGCAACAAGTACAAGTGTAAATATTAACATAGATCCACACGGAGAATCGGAAACGACGAGTCCACATGGGAGCCAAGAGGCGCCAGAACGGTTGTTGATGCCAAATAATATCAACAAACATCGAATTATTCTTGAGGACGCTGCCGAGACCACGAGTCATTCGGAGGACAAACAGGGTAAACAGACGGTCGATCCGATGATTCTCGTCACCCCATCGTCGCACGAGATATCCGTAATAAGTTTGGACAAGTCTGATGCAGAGGAGCTTATCTTTTGCATGACCGACGTCTCCACAGACGGTACATCTATAGAGGACGAGCTATCACCTCAAGGCATCGCGCCCAGAAGCTCACCGAATAAACTGGCGGAATCGTACTATGAGCTTCCCGCTTCGAGGACCAACGTGTCGACGAGCGGCACGCTTCTGATCGAGAATCCCGGGAGCGTGCACAGGAACAGTCAGGATTCCGGAATCGAGGAGACCGCATTGACAATCGACGATACCGTCGTCGGAATGACGGAGTTGCCGCCGATACCGCCGCCGCCGCCGCCGCCGCCACCGCCGCGTAGTAGCCTCCAAGAGAGCGTGGACTCGGGGATCGAGTCGGAGTGTTCGTCGATATGCATCAGAATGGAATCCGCTACCGGAATCAACACGCTAGAGATGGTCGCGACACCGAAGAGGCCCACGCGTGACGATAACGATGACGAGGAGGAATTTGGGGAGTTTGCCTCGGATTTCCTCGCGAGGGAGACGCGACTAGTCGATAGCACGAGTGGCGATGGCGATGGCGTCTCGTACCTCAGCGGCGTCAAGTGCACGGTCGTCAATACCATGCGGCCTGTCGCCGATGAAGGCGTCGCTCGACCAACAGCGCCGATGATCGCGCACTCCCCCGCGACCGTGCACGGCACCAGGTGAGTGTACTTCTAGGGCGCCTTCTCCCCTGGGCTTCTTCTGCGGAACTTCCTGCAGAAATCTTAGAATGCGTTACGCGCGCGATTAAAACCTTAAATCTCGGAAATAAGTCTGGTCGTCGACTTACAACATAATCTTAAGAGGAGAAGATGTGTGCGATATTTTGGTACACTGATAAGAATAAGTAAAGCTTGGATTTTGCCTTCAAAGTCCGAAGAACGAGAAATTGCGAAAATAAAAATGTCAAATAATAAATAATTAAATTTAAAAACTCCTACGTTTTATTGGGAAAGGTTGTGCATTCTAAGAGTTAATGTGTGGAAGAGGATGTTTCTTTCCCCACTGCTTCGATTCTTCTTGATTTTCCGCTTACTCGCTTTTGCAATCGACGTCAGCTTTTGCACTGGTGCTTTTGCTGAGAATATCTTTAAAAAAAATTAAAAGAGTTTTAAATACCTACTTGGTAATTAAACACTTGCGCGACTTGAATAAAGGGTGAAACGACGAGAGATGTGATCTCTTCGTTGATTATTTGGATGGTGATACCGAAATCTGCGGAAACTTTACGAGATTTCCTTATATTTGTATTTCCTTTTAGTTTTTAACGTAGTTTTTTACTTTGTGATTTCTTCGTTCCCCATTGAATTGATCCTTATTCTTTGACAATAGTAATGTTTCTGCTTTATTAACAACAAAACATGAAGACAAAAAGAGAACGATGTCTTTTAAAGCCTTCATATCATTTCATGTTTTTCTTGTTGATGTATCTTTTGTCGCTACATGTTTTCATCATATTGCATAAATTTCAATATTAGGTATTATTACAAGTTTAAAAGTGCAATTTTATAATAAATAATCACAAATGAATTTATTATTATTCGACTTAATTATTTATATTTTTTGAAAGTTTTCTTGCATAATTTTTTTTCTCATGACAATGTTACGTTTTTGCAGTCCAAAGTAATGCAACGGAAGGAAATGGAGCAGAGACAGATAATGGTGATGAAGCGAACAAGACAGACTCAATGGAGTACGATGATGATGACGAAATCGACGAGCTCGAAGAAATGATGAACCAGCTTGAGCCAAAATATCGACGCTACGCCAACTGGCGAATTTGAATGCTGTTTGAAACTTTTCTTTGCAGAAGATATCTAAAGCAGACGCATGCTTGGCTCCAAGGACCATCGATTCCGTAGATACTTAACATTACGCATCCTTCGTAGCTATATATATAATTTCTGATTCCATGAGATCCTGATACCATCGAATCTTGATGTCGAATCTTTTGTGTTCTCGAATTCAAAAATTCCTGTTTTTTTTTAAATTCTAATTTGTTGAAATCTTTCGGTAGAATTTCTTGTAGAATTTACTTTTAAAGATACATCAATTTTTTTAATAAATCGAGAAGATTCAGTTTGACAGATATTTTTTGGAGATAAAAATGACTCCTTTTCAATCATCTTTGCTGGAAATACTTAATGTGTTCATCTGCACAAGAGAACCTTGATAACATGCATTTTTGCGATCAGATTATCATAAATTCTTATCATTATTATGATATGTCTTTGATTCTCTATCTCATTTACGTGGCATTTTAATATCTCCGGATCTTTGTTACCAGATCTTGAATTCGATAAAGCTTCGTTTTTACAAATATCTATTCCATAGATCCTTGGAATTATCAGAGCACGTCAGAGACAGAATGTATGGAATTAGGGCGCTTTAGTGTAGAGGAAGGATAACATGTACTTTTATATATATATATAAAAGCGAGCATTGTAAACTTAATTTTTGATTATAATAGATGTCTAATAATGTGTCTTATGTGCTAGCTAGTTTCGTGTCGATCTTTTTTTTATTTCGCGGACAGAAAATAGAAAGGATATAGAGGAAAAAGAATCAATAAAAATAGAGAGGGAAAATTATGAAAATGTTTAGATAGACGATCGATTCTAGTCTCGAAGACAATCGATCTACTGGAGAATTGTAAAACTTAACGTGCACCTCTGTCTCGTACGACACGTAACGTGCTGGCATCGTGATCGATGTGAAAAAAAAGCCAGAGCTTAAATTTACAAATTATGGGACGCCAAAGACTGTAGAATCTTTTTTTTCGTCGTCCCTTGAGTCTCTATGAAGATTTTCGTTTGAAGAAACACAATGCGAAGCAAAAGAGGTGTTTCATTGCGATTATATTGAAAATATCCTTTCAATTAGATGCGTGAAAATGTTAAAAACAATGGTAATTTTTTTCAACATCGATACATTTATAAATAGTTAATAGAGACATTAAAAATTAATTAATTTTCGTCAAATAAATGTATATATTATAAATTATAGAAACCTGTTGAAAGGACATCTTAGACGCGGAAAGAACACCTTGTATATAAAATACGAGTAGTGTAAACTTTTTTCAATGTAACTTTTTACAATTAAATTTTACTTTTGTTGGATGAATTACACAGTGTGAAGTAGATATAATAAAAGAATAAATATTTGTTGCAATTAACGTACTAATCAATATAGAGAATCATTAGTTACATATTTCCAGATTTTTCGTGGAACGCAATTTAAAGAATACTGACCTAAAAATACATGGCGATTATACCTTAAACAAAATACTTTAACGAATCATTACTTAAATGTATGTACATCACTGTTAACTGAAAAACTATCAAAAACTTCCTGAATGCCTTGCATATATATAGTGTCATAGAAAATATGAGAATCAGTAATATAGGTCACTCTTGAAGGAGAAATGTGAAGTCGATTTCTCTGCCGAAAAAAATCTATTAGTACAATTGAATTATATAGCGGCATCTAAGATTGAGAAATAAGAGATGCAGCTAGTCGAGCTTTAAGAGTGTAAATAGATTATTTTAATTAATTCATAATCAATTCGAAATCTTATTTGTATATATTGTAATTTGGATTATATATGTATCATATAAAATATTTAATGTTAAAAAGTAAAAAAGTTGTTTGAAATTTAAATCTTTTTAAATCACAATCACACCTCTAGTTTAATGATATAGTTTCTACTACTGGTTATCATATTCTCTGAGATGTTCTATACATTTATATGTATATTTGTGTGTGCGTGCGTCGTGTATATTGGTATGTGTAATGTGTATATTGAATGGAGAAAGCGTGATCAAGAAATATTCGCGATTACTACGTGAAGTGATTGTGTTTTACATCACAGACGATAGATTTCGAAGACTCGAATTTATATTTCGTGAGAGGATCTAATTGAAATTCTAATAATATAAAGAAGCTCCTGTCGATATACATATATATATTAATATAATAAAATAATTTATATTATTTTTTAAAACTTAGAGCTTGAATAAAAAAAACTTAATTACTAGCTTGAATTTATCTACATTAAATATAAGTGAATCCTTATTGCAATATATACACACTTATATGTGATTTTTTTTATTTTAATAGACATCAAGTAGATTTATATACATATAATACTTTTATCTTTAGCAGGATTAAGATTTATTAATTAACTATTTACGTTTTGTATATTCTATTTATTAAAACTCGAATTCGAATATTGCAATCTTTTTTCAAACAATTTGTGCCTTTTGATATCACATGTATGTTTCCCTCTATTTTATATCTTTGTTAAAACACATTAGAAACAGATTCGAGTCTCTTCGAAAATATCGTCAAAGTTATCACGTTTAGGTAGCTCGTATTGCGATTAAACATGTCGAGATCTATTATTCTTATTATCATTATTATATATATATCTTAAATTATATATATATCTCGTTTGTCGTTATTTACAATACAAATCTCGTTACAAATGTAAATACATACATACATACATATGTATGTATATGTACAAATATATACATATATATATTTGCCACGTTACTGGTGGCTGATGTTAAAATAGAATGAGATCGTTGCTCCTGCGACAATTATAAACCTTGTACCTGTCTCGCGCTGAGCAATAATTGCACGTGCAATTATGGCATTTTTTCTACTCTGCATCCCAATTTGTCGGACTCTAGTAAGTGCAAATTTTTATATATTATACCGACAATAATTATAACAAGCTAAATTTTTGGTATTTCTTTACAAATTCTGAGACCAAGTGAATAATGGGATGCAATTGTACTTATTTACGAATTTTGCATCGACATTTTCATTACTTTTAGTAAATATTTTAAAGTGATATTTTGTGAGTCACTAACAAGCTTTAGGAAAATTAATTAATTCCGGTAAAAAAAATTCGATGAAAAAAGTGAGTACTATTGAGAGATCTCGTATATTGCGTGCAATTAGAGTGCTTTATCTTGTAAGTCCTACATTGCTAGAATTATCGTAATAATTTTCTTGAAATTAACTACACCTGCACGCGCACTTATTTCCCAGTGAAATGCGAACATTAATCCTGAAACGTGATCACAAGATGATCACAAATGTTGTGACTCAGATCGAAATTGTACAAAGTGTGAAATCGTACAAAATCAAAAGACGATTCTTCTGCTCCTTCGTTGTTCCCAAGATAAAATATACGTTTGAATAAGACAGAAAAATATTTAAAGCATGCTAAAGAGAAATTTTGTAACAATTTTTCGATTTGAGTATATTTTAATAATACAATTATATATTATATAATTATACGGGGGAAAGGAAAAAGTGTCGAAATTTTGTCTACTCTCGCGTTTTTAATGAATTTCCTATCAATTCTTCGACAAATTTAACCGTTTAACGAAAAAGCTATAACATCTTACTAAAGTGAAAAATTTCAAGAAACGATTTTGGTAATTCACACGTTTTTGAAGAGACGTTATTCGTTTTTGTTTATATCATGGCTTTTTCAGAGCGCGAAGATATCCGAAGGAAAAAACTCGTCAATCATTGACGTTAAAACCTCTTGTTGATCTCTCGTAATTTATAATTTCGTGAATAATGCTTTTGGAGATATAAATGAAGAAATTGCCGATGAATCAACTGTCTTAATTGTATCGTATTTTTAAAAAATAGCGTATATCGATTTTTAAAAAAAATTAAAATCTATTTGGAACATTTTTTGTTCTTTTTAAATTGATGACTCTTGTTTACGAGTCTCTTATTGGTGTTAAAGGGAAGAAAACTGTTCGAGGAGAGCTCTGGGAACAACATTGATTTCCTAGATTACTCGATATATGTGTGCGTGAATATAAAATGAATGTGTGTCTCTGAATATGTAAATAATTGCACAGAATGATACGTTCTCTAAGAACGTTCTATGGATAAAAAGTAATATGTAAAGAAAAAAATTATACACATATATAGCGTTTTTCTTTATATACTACTTTTATACTCTCATATACATATATAAGACAAATTGAGTTTGAGAGATTTTACTGAATCGACGTACGAGAAAAAATAAAGATGATTTAATTATAATGATGGCATCTTAATTTTATTCTAGTGTTTATAAACGTTATGTTTTTATTATCTTAAATTTATTTATTCAACTGTTCTAAAGCTCTAATTTGATTTTCAATTCAAATAAATATTGATAATGATTTTTTCATATGTCAGATAAATGAAATTCATGAAATAGTATAAAAGTAAACATAAATTGGACAATCATATTTTTAATACTAAATACGTAAGAGTGCTAATGTAACTCTTGTTCCTATTTTAATTAGTGTAATTTATTATACAAATTTTCTCTTATTTTGCAGTTGACTAAAAATTATAGATCAGAGATCTTGTTTTAAATCATCAGATTTTGTTTTAAATAATTTAGAGTTTTTTTAAAAGTCTATAAATAACTGAAAAAAAACTTCGTATAAAAAAAGACATATATACTCTATAAATTAATTAAAGTAACAAATGGGACAGATAATTCTATCGAGAAATCATAGCGTCGGCTCCAAATGAAATCTTCGCTTTTACGTATGTGTTTATTAAAGCTTCCGCAATACAGTTCATTAATCATCGTTTGCACAACCTTACATTTCCCTTTGGGGCGGGCGAGTGATAAAGGATAAACTGCATCTTTTCGTGCCGAAAGTCCGACAGGAGATGCCGCTCGTTTTCTTTTTTTTAATTTCACAACCTTTTGTTTTTAATTTCACCTTTTTGCGTACTCTCCCGTTGCACGGAGCACACACCGTTCTTTGATCGCACACCGTTTCCTGACTTTCTGCGCGAAATTACAATGCCGGCATTGGAAGATTATCGCTCTCTCTCTCTGCTATCGACGACGCGATGTGTAATATAATTATATATAAAATAGAATATTTCGGAAATAACGCGCGCATTCACAAGATCTGTACAACCGAAAAATTATACACATTCACCGCGTCTCGTATTTATACTCGTTACTTTATATATATATATGTATATATAATATAATATATATATATCTTTCTCTATGTGTGCACACACACACACATTTATATAAATGTACATATACATATACTGTATCAATTCTGTGGGTATATACTTAATAATTAATAATACGCTTACAGCGCACTACGTGGATGAGTATTTAAGACAGCGCGACTGAGCGTGCGAATGTGGATTATGATAGATTCTAAATAGATCCGATCTTGTGCAGATAATAACAAATCAACCTTAATCTTTCACTTTTCAATGATCTCTATAAGGAGGTCCTTAGAATGTACACAGATTCGCGAAGAAAAATCTTCGAAGTTTACATTAGTCTTTTGAAGGAATTTTCAATCTCGACGTTTACCTCAAAGGAAATTTTGAAAAATCCACGAGCTATCTATCGAAAACCAAAAGATAGTTTTGGATTATTGGATTTTGGAAGATTGTTGTAATTCCGCGAGCAATTTTTTACCCAACGGAAATATCTGTTGGATCCTTGAAATTTGTTGGTTTCATGAATATTTGGCGTATTTTTTTCCATCATTTTCTTTGATTCTTGTCTTATAATGTTACAAGATTTTTAATTCCTACAGAGATCCTGCATTTCATTAGTTTTTTGCTATTTTCTGTGAATTCTCTCTCGAACTTATAGATCTATATAAAAAAGTAGAGAGAAAGAGAGAGAAAGAGAGAAACTGCAAATAGCTGTATGGATACTGTGAAACAACAAAAAATCGATTTGCATTGCGCGCAATGACAAGACTAACATGACAAGACTTTAGATTCAACAAATTGGTCGCGTCGTATCGTCGATGTGTTTGTTTAATAATCAATCAACGCGTATTTTTTTTCTCTGGTCGAGAGGAGCACTCGTGCAATCTTCCGGCCAATCGATGGCATATACACAGTATATCTAAGCCTCTGCTCATATGCACGCTTCGTTTATACGATGTACAACAAGAGAAAAAATGCTTAGAGGTGGTTTTAGATTTCCACTCCCTCGTTATGCGCAAAAAGTATCGTTACGTTATTCTAGTCCAGAAACGAACACAAGAGAATGAGATAACGAAGAGATGGCTCATTGTTTTCTATGAAGTCAATAATCTCTCAAGCATAAAATTACATTTGTTATACATGTTATAATATATTGCATATATTTCATAATCTATTTTAGTCATAAGCTGAGATTTAAATTTTTGCGACAATTGTAAAGTGATAGATTTCAAATCGTGCAGATATCTGATTCCGAATTCTTGGCACTACTTTTTTTTAATTTTATACATCATTTATTCTATTAATCTACAAATCCTTCATTTCTTAGATCCTGCATTCTTCTCTAGTCACAAATATTTTTTGTGTACTTAGAGTTTTATACATACACTTAAATTAATAAAAATAAAATTCATTAAATTTATTTCAATAAATTCCATTATGTCAATTTTTATCTCTGCATCTTCGTTAGAAATTGTTCGATTTAGATGTTTGTATTCTCATACGTATATCTTAAACTTCATATAAAACAATACGATCTCTGCCTTATCCCATTTACATGCTCTTGCAATGATTACTAAGCACGTCAACGTCGCGCGCACGTGCGATATCATTACAACATTCACATTATCTATACATTTTAATATTAATCATTATCTCTGCCCAAAAACAGTCTATCGAGAGTGTATAAGTGTCTTTTCAACCAGTTATAAAAGTTTGTGACACGCGTCTATAACGCGTTTTTCTTTTGCGCGAGTACGTACATTTCTTTCTCGAAAAAAAAAAAAACTTTAATCTTCTCTATTTTTCCTAGTAACTCTTTTTTTTATTTCTCCTCCCCCTTCCTCTTACTTATGATAAATAATATATTATTATATTAGGACGTTTTCACACATTCATTCGCTAATCAGTTTTGGCATAGGAACCTTGTTAACGTACGCATCGTCGTTGAGCTCCGTTTTTCTAATCAACAATTCTAATACTGTTCGTTCAGCTGATACAGATACACGCGTGATCGATTTCATGACCTTGCGGATACAGTTGCCACGAATGTTCCATGACGCGAGATCATGCCTCGTAAAATGTCTCTACAAAAATGTATATAAAGTTCGAATTAATACGTAATTACAGATTGTTATATATACAAACGTGTATACAGTCTCGTCATGGAATGATATACGACAATATATTATATTTAGATTAAATAATCTTACGATCTCTCTTTTATCCTATTATATTTTATAACTATATGTTACGCAATAATAGAGTTTAAAAAAGTAATAAAAAAAAAATAAAAGGATTTATCCATTTTCCAGATGCACGATACGATTCGTGTATTAATGCATGCATATATAGATCCTTAGATATATAAATTTAGATTCTGAAAATTCTGACGAAAATTCTTCGGTACGCGTTTCTCCGGATCGATAGATGCACTCATATCTGGATCCGTAAGATGTTAATTTCACGAATCTTTACATTATTTAAATATCTGATTCTACCTACGATTCCGAAGATTTTTGTTTTCGAGAGTCCTCGGATTCGTAATCCAATATATATTTATATAATATAAAATTTGCGCGTGACGGAATATTAAAATTAATTAGAATTATTTTACATGCCTACATTCGATAAATTCCACATATATTTCTATACGTATTTATTGTACGGGAAAAGCTTTCGTATAAATTCGTAAATATATTGCTGTGCCTGTTGCCAATTAATAATACGCGTGTGCGATGAGATCAATAGCCGCATTGAGCGAGTTCAAGTGGGGATTCAACGCTAGATTTTTTTCATATATTATATAATATATATGAAAACTTAGTCGCCCAACTGTTGAACCCACTGAATGCAACCAATAAAAGAGAACAGTTTCCGAACAATAAAAGCCGATAAAATTATGTGATATATCGGAGATGTTGCGATTAAAGTAAAGTATATTAACGTATTTCGTTAAAGTTTACGTTATAACTCGATTATGTTACATCTTGTATGTTATCTTTAGCGCATTAATGCCCGATTTCATCAACCGCGTTTAACTTTAATCTTAGTTTAACTCACTCTTTATCTTCTTCTAACTCTTCCTTTAGAAAGAGACAAAGAGTGAGTTAAACTAAGATTAAAGTTAAACGCGGTTGGTGAAATCGGGCATAGAACTGCGTCCTAAAAAGAAGAAATTAGCCCATTAAATGGGTTATTATACAATTTCTTCGGATCATCAATTAATCCTCTACTATAGCTTTTAATTCAAGATAGAATGCTCAAACATCGGAGACCCTCATCAACGATGTCCCGGAAGAGTTCAACGATAAAAAGATTGGTGTTCGTGATGTGGAACTCGAAGATTGTCGAGATCGAGATTCCACTGTGACGCAGGCTCAGTTCGTCGCATGGCTATTTCTACGCCTTAAGAACACTCGGCTGTTGACAGGGTAGACTCTGGTTAAGAGTATGAGCGAGCTGCCCAAAGCCAATTTGACGGGTGCTTGGCGACCACCGGGTAACCTAATGAACACCGTGGCTACCGCGGCGACGCTATCATCGGTAGGTTCGACGGCGACCGGTCTCACATCGCTATGAAAGTTGACATGCTTGCCGCGTCTGCCCTTGCGTTGCGGCGAGCTCGGGCTGCACTCGCCGCCATCTCGGTCATAGATTATCGTTGCCGAGGCGAACGGCCGCTTCGCCATGTGCAGCATTTCGACAACATGACGACGCCGAGCGCGGCGCACGTCCGCCGCCTGTTTCGTCTTCCACGCGACCACGCATGCCGCCAAGAATAGGAAAAAACAGGAGAAGAAACACGAGAAGAAGACGAATAGGTCGATGTGCAGCTGATCTTGTCGAAAGAAAATCATTCCATAGGCGGCGCGGTTATTCAGTTCCGGATTCGACGGTTCGATCGCTCGTAACGCGATGTGAAACTTGGTCTGGCCGAGCTCGTGTTTATCCTGTGGCAATGTCAGCACCAATCGATTTGTCAGATTACGTATCACTAGGAACGTATTTCGTCTGTTGATCGTCAGAAAGGTGGCCAAGTTTTCTGCGTAGCGCTCCATCACAAAATATTGCGGCCCAGTGTTCCACGTTGGTTCTGTGGTGGTACCGTTCACTACGCCGAAACCGTGAGAATGAAACTCGACGATTCGGAGCTTGCTGTAGGATTGTTCCTCCAACCACGTATCGGAATGGTCGGGTCGCCATCTAAATCTGCTATCCAACTCGACCTGTGGATATTATGATAGTGCTTGAATTTTCTTAGATAAAAAATAATAAAAGAGCTAGCTAGCTAGCTAATATAAAAAGAGCTAATAATGAAAAATGGAAAAAATTGATTCGGCGATTTGTGATGAAAGTGATATTATTTTTTATTGAAAGAATACTTTGTCAATGAAAAGATTAAATAAAAGAAATTATTGTACGTCTTGATATCCGGTCGATGAGTTCAAAGTGACGACAAAGGAATCATCTCGAGGACTCAGGAATAAATCCAAGGCGCCTTGAGTAACGTCTACCATCACTCTGATGTCCACATTCATAAATCGGGGCTGTACCATATAGAAAACAGTCTGGCCCGGATTCAAGGGCTTCGGCTTCATTTTGCATTCGTCTGAAATAAGATAACAGTATGCATTAACTTAATCTTTCACACGACTGCTAAAATGATACAGGATATCAAACAACTTATAATAGAAGAAGAATACGAACCGTAAAATGCTCCACGCAAAACAGAATGTTGCAATTTAAGAAGAATAATTACTAAAGTGTCGAATGTGCATGCGTACATACATATATATTTTGAAGCGCGGATATTATTTATATTTTATTTACAACAAGAAGAAAAAATAATATAAAAACAAAAGTACCAGTTGCAGCTGCCAGATTTATATAAAAAAAGAACTTATTAAAATATCGTCCAGTCATTCTTTTGCATTATAGCTATATTATTTATCGTTACACAAACAACTAGTTCCTCATTCTTATATTTTTTACTGTTCTTACCTATCAATTTCGAGTCGAAACACATTTTGTTGTCAACCGTGACGGTCTTGTAACACTGATGGCCCATCGTCGGCGTGCCAGCGTAGTTCTCCCTGCATTTGCTGCACTGCACCTTCCAGCACGGCGTGCCGCCCGTGTTTGTGCCTTTCATGGGACCGCTGATGCAGGACGGTTCGCTTTCCGTATTGTTACCGCAGTTGCATTTCTCGCCGGTCACGGGATCGCACGTGAAGCCGTGACCGTGGCATTCGCACGGTCGACATACATCACGCAGATCTTCTGTGCCGCGGAAGAAACCGGTCATGCACTCGCCGCATTTGTCGCCCTTGGTATTGTTGCCGCAATTGATGCATTTGGCCTTGGCCATCGGTCCCTCGCCTATCTGTTTATACAACAGCTCTTTCGACATCTTGCCCACCGCGATTGGATCGGGCACGGTCATACTTTCGTTGATGCAAATTCCCGTGTGTCCGTTGCAGTACTCAAGACACGGCACGCACTGACCATTGTCCGCAGGATTGCCGACGAACAGCGGCTTACACTTTTCGCATTGGGCTCCCATTGTGTTATTACGACATTCTTTGCAAGTATCAAGCTTGTCCGGGCCGCCACACGCGCTGTGGCCATTACACTGGCACTGGATGGAACAGTTGGCGCCTACGTAACCAAAATCGCAATGACACGAGTCTGGCTCGACGCATGTGCCTCTCACGCAACCCTGCGTGCACATTGGCACGCAGATCTTTTTACCGAAATCGCTGCCCCAGGTAGTTTCGGTCTTGTATCCGTCTCCGCATTTGCATTCGAAACCCTCTTCCAGATCGAAACATTTCTCGCTCTTCGGTGAACAAGTGTGATGTTCATTTTCGCACTCGTTTTCTGGCGGACAGCGGACATAGTGCCACGAGAATTCTGGTGTTATCGAGTGATTAAGTAATGATAACGATGATGACAACGTGATGTTGTTGTCTTGCGACTCTAAAAAGTCTGTGGGATGCAATGTCGTGATGGTAATTGACGTTTCGGTCCCCGGGAAATGTTGATGATAGAGCATCTCGCAGGTACCGCCCGCTGGATGATCGGTCGGCGCTTCGAGTGATCCTTCCGTGCATATTCCTTGACCGGTTATGTCAGCAGAATCCAGGGAGCACCAGCCACAGTGCGAGTGTTTCAGGCAGGTACTGCACTGCTTGAAAACCGAGCATGGCTCCGGACAATGATCCATATCCGCGCTACGCAATACCAAACCACAAACGCCGCCGGCGCAGTAAAGTGGCTGGTATGATGGTGAGATGCATTCGTTCAATCGCGTAGACCATCTACATTCGCTCCATCCGCCTTCAGCGCCAGTACCTTTCAAGCAGCTCCTACAATCTTTGTGTTCGGAACATCTTTTATCGCAATCTGTACTAATCAGCTTGATGCTGGATCGCTCAAAGATTTTGACCGGCACGCAATTCCAGTCGTAGACGGGTTCTGCTGACAATGTTGGTCCCAGCTCGGTTTTCAGCACTTGCCTCGTCCACTCGCAATTGTCAATATCGTTACACTTCTTGCAGTCGCTCGCCGAACATTTGAGTTCCTTGCATTGATTCACATTGGTGACCGATACATCGGTGCATGACGATTTATCTGGCCCTTGTGTCTGTTCGCCGCAGTCTCGGTCGAATGGGATACATTTAGATGAGACACCGTGCGGACAGTTGGTGCACCATTTGCAGACCGGCTTGTCTTCTTTGTAGTACGGCCATTCCGCCAGACATTCAGTGCAAGTTTTGAAGCTTTGACACTTTCTGGTAGCCATCCAATCCGAGTTGCAGAATATTCCGTTCGATCGTTGCGCTTGAATAACGTTGATGTCACATTTGTCATCACGGTTGCTCGAAACTTCGTTCGAGAAACAAAACGTGTCATTGATGCCATTAATGGTGGTGACAGCGCAAAATGAGCAGCCAAAGTATTTTCTGCATGTGATTTTGTCTTTCCACAGTTTGCACAGATCTTCCGGTATGTTGATCAACGTGACGTGACTTTTTATGCCGCCATCGAAGCCACCGACAACGTAAATAGCATTCGATTCCGGATCAGCGTGAGTCATCGCATGAGCATAAGCTGGCGGTGGCGAACTGCCAATCGTTTCCATATCTCTCGTTATCAAACGTATCCACAGATTGCAGGAATACTTATACGCTATCAGCGAGTCCGAAGTGTTGTGAGGATTTTGTCGGCCACCGAATATCACCATATATTCGTCTGTCGTGACCGCGGAATGCAAAAATCTAGCTTGTGGCAAGCTACTGCCATCGGTAAAATCGTCCTCAAATGGTGGTAATACCGACCACATCCGTGTCTTATAATTCAGAGAATACAATTTGTTCGAGATGAACGTCCTATTCAACGCGTACGTGTAGCCACCAAAGATGTAGAAGCTATCTGACTTGCTATGGTACACCGTAGAATGACCATAAATACCTAGAGGTCCATTCCCGTTAGTATCCACTATATCCCAAGTTTCCGTTTCCAGATTAAATTCTCTAACGGTGTCCAGGTATCCGTACTTGGGACTGAAACCACCGATTAGAATCAAACTCTCCGACTCTCCGTCTCTACGAAGAGTCAACGTATGACCGGCTAGCGGTAGCGATTCCTTCTTCTCATCTTGCACGATCTGGCTCCATCGCTGATTCTGCAGACTAAACTTCCAAAAGTCGCTGAGAGTATTGTTCGACAGTCCCTGTACATCCTCGTCTTTCATCGATAGACCACCATACACGTAGATCTGCTGCCTACTGTGCACGATTTCAGCGGCGTGAAAGTAGCGACCTTGCGGCATGGACGTAGACTCTGAAGTAGACTCGACTGTTACCGGCATCCACGTGTTGTTTTTTGTATCGAAGAGTCTAATGTCATTCAAGGGTCCATGACTAAGCGAGTAGCCGCCAAACATCCACAGACTGCCGCGTCGATCGGCCACCAGACTGTGTCCGAAGCGCGGCAACGTTTTTCTCAAATGATCCAGATGATCGGCCAAATATTCCGAGTTAAATAGCTCTGTAAAGATCAACTGATAATCCTTGAGTTGAATGGAACAATCACGACCACCATAATCCGATATGCAAACGCAGCGGCCGTATCCTTTGTCGCAGACACCTTGTTTTTTCGAGGCGGTACAGTTGTTCGGGCATATCTCGACGTCGCAATTGATGCCGACATATCCAGATTTGCAGAGGCAGTTGCCGTTTCGACATTCGCGATTCCCCGGGCAATTATTACATGTCATCACTACGTAGCTTGCATTGAAGCCTTCGACCTCGTCTAATTGTTTGTAGTGCACCGTCAAAAAGCCGGACTTAGCCTCCACTGTCACCGGATAGTCAGTACTTTCCGTACAGTACACGCCTAGTAATTGGCTCTGGTGACCACCGGTAGATGAGACAAATTCCGGCAGACCATCATACACGTACACGCTGTTCTCCTGGCAACTCACGTTAATATCATCATGAATGGTAAATTGTATTACACTCTGAATCGTCGGTATAGTCGCGTCTGACGAAAGATTAGCCTCCGGACTGACGATCCAAAGACATTCTCTTGTCGGCGAGTCGCCCGCGTAGCTTCTCCAAAGCGAAGATTGGGAATGTCGGCTACCAAGACCCTGCTTGCTGTTTTCCACGCCACCCAGCATGCCCCGTGACATGCAGCCGTAATAGCACATTCCGCTATCGCGTGGATCGCCGTAATAGCCGCGTTTACAACGCTGGCACTTGTCGCCTTCGGTATTATCACGGCAGAAACACATCCCGGTTTGTCGATCGCACACGTCGAGCTCAATGTCACCGTGTCCGTTGCAGTCACATTCGCGGCAGCCCAATGGCATTGTTGCGTTTCCATAACTGCCTGCCTTGCACTCCTCGCAGTAGCGTCCGGTGGTCCAATCTTGACACTCGTCGCAGATACCTGGTCCCTAGACATCCAAAGATTAAAATGCTTACACATATATGTATGTGTATATGTACAATTTTTCCGTTTACCTGCATGCACGTGGAATGATTGTAACAGCCGCAGTTGGTTCGACAATCAGGCCCAGTCCAACCGAGGTTGCATTCGCATTTGTAGTCCGGTGCTTCACTGCAATATCCATTGACACATCTCTCGTAACAAGTTTTGGTACAGTTTTCCTTGCCATCGCCGTTGAAACCGCGCTTGCATTGGCAGCTAAAACTGCCATGCGTATTGGTGCAAAGTGCGTCGGGATGACAATCGTGAAGACCAAGATCGCATTCGTCTACATCTGGACATTGCGCGTACGCCCAACCAGATTCGTCTGCTTTTAGACTGCTGTTTCGATCCTCGTTGATGACCGCGCTGCAATTGACATGCGGTTGATTGAAATCACCCTGTACGCATACACCAGTAATGGGATTTTCCAAGCTGTAGCACCATCCACAACTAAGCGAGTGTAAGCAACTTGAGCAATTTGAATGCCGACTGCAGCTTTTGCACTGATCGTTGCCAGTCAACGATGAACTGCGTGATGTAACACCCATTAGACCTGCCTGATCCATCCATTCCCGGCACAGGCCGAATTGATACTCAGATGTGTACACGGAGAAGGAAAAGCATTCGCGCGTGGCCTCACACCACACGCACCTACCACGCTCGTCCAGACACTGAGTGCAATTGAAGCGTTGCCGACATGGGATCGGACATTGCTCCAGACTTATCACAGCGTTCGGCAATCGGCCAATCCGTGCACATTTTGCTTCCTCCGTCCACCATTCGCACAGTTTGGTGCTTACACACGACTCACAAGAGATATAGTTGGAGCAGTTGGCACATGTCGATGGCGTGATCGTCAAATAATGCCATTCGCGTATCGGTTCGCCTCGCTCATTCCAATCCACATCTGCCGCACAGCTCTCTGTTTCGTTAGCCGAACGTGGTAAACACTGGTAAGTGATGTCGCACCAACCACACGAAGAATCCGTTAGACAGTGCAGGCAATTGCCATACTGATGGCAAGAACCATTTTGATACGGCTCTAGATATTCGAATGTAAAGACTTTTGGATTTTCCGTTTTTTTATTGTGTGTGATTTCCATTTTACTTGCATGGGCGTAGTTTGCAGTCACCGTTCTTTCCGATTCGAAGTTCAACAGATAACGGCCTGGTTGTAGCTCCATCGGATGTCCATCCGACCATTTTATTAGCATACATTGCGATGTTTCTGCAGTTAAATTGGCGACCAGTTCCTATAAATAAGTTAAATTATTTTATAGATAATTTAATAAAATTTAAAATAAATTGTTAAAATTATTTTTAAATTTTTAATTAATTATTTTATTTTTAATTAATCTTAAGTGTTAAGAATATTTCAATTTGTAATATAAATTTCCTATTGTTATATATAAATAAAATGTATATCAAATTACAATTGTATTTCGATATCTTTCAGAATATGTCTCTTTATATTCGTTAATACGATTAAGATGTCAAGTAATAAAGATAACTCACCAGCTTATCGGGATCATCGTTTCGCGATACGTGAAGCGTCGCGCTATTGTAACCGACGCAGATTTTTAACTGCTCTGCTGCGCTATCCCAAAAATAATTCGGCGGTCTGAGGAAGCCGGTCAATCTAGCAATCATCTCGCCACCCAACGCCACCTCTGTTTTCGCGCCTTGCACGGACGGCATAAAATCGACCGTGGTCGCATTTACTATGGCAACCGAGTCAGGCTGGCTGAAATTCACTGGCGGCTTGTATTTGAGGAAGGTTAGACCCGGCCTCCTGTCCATCTCTCGACATTCCTCGACCTTGGTAATTTCCGTGCCTTTCGAACCCCACCAGCCTGGTATCTGTGAGGGCGTATCATCCCGCAAACCGCATACACCGTAATTGTCGTCCTTGTGATGGCAGCGAGCGTTCTGGACGCACCACGTGCACGTACCTAGATTAAGCTTGTTCGAAACGGATTTCCTGCCGCGAAAATTTGTACCCCAGCCGCCACCGGGTTGACCGTGTATTAAGCAAGAATGACAATCGCCTAAAGCGGGACAAACTCCCGGACAGCGCGTCGTTTGAAGATTCGTTGTACAATTGCTGCCTATTGTACGACCATAACATATCTGTAATATTCAATAAAGAAATTTCATAAATAAAAGTGTAAAAAGCGAGAGATGAATATATCAGCGTGAAATTGATATATGGAGAATACCTCGTCTGCAGAACACCAGCCGCATTCAGGATTTGCCGCGCACTCCATCAAACTCTTATGTCTTGAACAAATCTGTTCCGGTTCGATATAATCCTCATCTCCCGGCGCCAACATAGGCGGCAAAGTGTATGCGAGAAGATCGGCATTTACGTTGCCATGATATCCACCGACGAGCAACAGGATATTTCCATTACGTACATCCGCTGCATGTGCGAATACGCCCTGTTGCTTAGGATAACGAGAATCTAAAAAGCGAAGATGTTATTGTATTAAACGCATAAACACATTTAAATCAATATAAACATATAAATTTATATATCGAATCAATTAAAAATATGTTTTACCTTTATCATTTAAGCCTAGCACATCGTGGCTCACCCAAGCGTGACAACCGAGATGATAAAGATACATTTGATTGTCATAACAGATCTCCTCTTTGTTATGTCTATGAGAATATCCGCCGAATACCACTAGATAATTTCCTGTCAAAATATAACATAGTAATAAATATGTGTATGCATCTTAAATTTAAAAAATGCAAGATAATATGGATCTATAAATGGAAACAAAAATTCATATATCGTTTAATTTTATATTAAATAAATATAATATTTAAAGAAGAAAACATATATTTTGCATAATTATAGATTTATAAATTACCTATGATATTACACGTGTGAAATGCGCGTTCTCTTGGCACGTATGTATCTCGTAAGTGTGCCCTCGGATAATGAATCTCAGACCAGACCTTTCTGTCCAATTGAAAAACAAACATTCGATCCGATAATTTGCTGAAACGGGCAACGCTAGCGACCACACCGCCATATACCAGCAAGGAATTGGTAGCGCGATGGTACACAGTCGAGTGCGCCACCACGCGCACATCGAGTTCCTTACCACCTCGAGGTCGCACCTCTATCCACCTTTCGCTGGTTGCCGTAGAATCCGCTATAATAGTATATAACATACAATAGTATTAACATTCTTCAATATTTCTTTTAATCACGTGTTTCTACATCTAAACATTTTTTACAAATTTCCATTTGAGAAACTTCAAAGTTCCAACGTAAGTATTATTGTAAAAAACGCTATTCTTATGATATGGCAGAAAAATCTATTTAGGATTTATGTTTGATATTTATCATTTTGTATGAGTTACATGTACGAATATATATTGTTAAAATATACATTTTTTGAATTATTCTTTCGTTTTAATCAACTCACATAAATTTAATTTGATTTTATAAAGTCTGGACGAAAATTCTCCATCAAGAGTGCTGCCTCCGAACAAATAGATGTAGTCGCCTGCCAGAGTTAAAGTGTGTCTTGTGAGTCTGGGCGGATAGAAAGGAGAGTTTTTAGCACGTAAAGTCCATGTACGCTTGTTTACATTGTAATGCCACAGTTCATTCGACACAGAACCATCTTCTTCCGACACTTTTCCTCCATAGATTACAAAACCATCTAAAAATGTAGAAAAATTCCATTTATTAATTGCAAATATAATATTAATATTATACTATATTATAGTTAAAAGTCTACAATTTCACAATTATAATGGCAAGTCATTCAATAGAAAGCAGATTAATTTTTAAATTAAAGTTTTTCTTTCTCAATTTTGTCATTGATGTTTGTAATAAGTAAAATTTATTTGCATAATAAAATTATTTGATGATTTTTTTTGGATTTGAGGAATAAATATTTGTAAAAAAATTTTTCAAAAGCTTATTATGTAAATTCAATTTCTGTGTGCACTAATGTAAAAAAAAAGATTTTATCTCTTTATCATTGTACTTTATATTGATTAGCGATACAATAAATTTTAAATGTGTTAATTTATGAGTAAAAGTCGTAATGTCCTCTTATCAGTATAGATAAATTATTATCAAATGCTATATGTCGACAGACCTTGATATTTACACGCAGCGTGACCATATCGAGGACCCGGTTTGGGTAACTCATTAATAGTTGGTTCTGTAACTTCCTCTTTCAGTGACTCGCTCGTGGTTAATTTTGGATCTATAAATTCTTGCATGAATATATTATCTTCATCAGGCCCTGCTACCACCTGCTCCTCCCATTTCGCATTGTCGTTTTGTATGTCTGTTGCATCATGTTCTCGATATAAGTTTTCTAAATTTCTGCGGTATCTTTAATAAACAAACACGCACCGATAATTTATAAGCTTAACACTGTACAAATAAATAATATTAAATATTTTACAAAGATTTATAAAAAACATATAAAACTTTATATAATAAAGGCTGTTTTCCCTTAGAAATTATTTCAATTATAAATTATGACTTGTGATTAAATGTCTAATTAAAAAAATATGATTTTATCTTCATATATAACTTATTAGTATCTTCATAGGAACAAATGTAAAATTTTTCCGAATTTTATAAAGATAATTTTGAAGGAATTAGAAATTAATGAATAATTCATCACTTACTACCTTGTCGACATTTGCGAATATCGCGGTCTTATATTTCGCGGATGCTTTCTCCTGGGATCGTCGTTCCTATCAATCCTAATGGTGCTTCTACTTTTCTCGTTCACCTTAGGCAAGTTCCGGAATTCTCGCGTGCCGTGTTCACGACTGCCGTTAGCGGTCCGATCGAACAGACTGAAAGTATTATTATCCTTGATGCTATAAAGGACTTTCCAGATTAAAGATGACGTCGGTAGGCCATATATCTCCTTGGCGCCAGGATTGCGTAATTCGGTAGCGATCAACATAGGATCCAGATATTCGGCAGATGCAGCACCTTCTACAAATGCAAGAAGTATGGTAATATAAAATTATTATAATTGCTCTTCTGTATACATATTCTGAGCACACAATCAGTAACAGTAATAGTATTTAGTAGAAATTTTACATATTTTATCTTTATATTTTCACACAATAAAATATTATATGATAATAAAATAATTTTTTCCGCATCAATTATATTACTTTCTCGGATTATATTAGAAAGAACTTTAAAGGGTGCAACATACCACGCACCCTGTAATGTTCTAGTCTTTATACAAAAAAATGAATCAAGTTAAAATTCTTTTATATAAAGTTTTTGTTATTGTGTATGATTTATATACTTAATTTATATACTTACCTAATACATTCCCGTATTCGTCTTCCCATTGGCTTGTACTAAACCTATACACTTCCAAGTCGCTGAGAATATAGTTAAGATCGTAGCCGCCGAAAACGTAAAGTGAATCCGTTTCCTGAACGTAGACTGCCGTATGAGCTGCGCGTGGTCTTAGTCCACTTTCCGAATGAGAGAGCCAATGCCATCTGTATAAATAATTACATTATTTTAGATTTCTTATTCACACATTCATTTCCATTATTCGATATAAATGCAATTTTATAAAATATTAAAAAGAATGTCATTATACATATATACAACTTTATATTATCATACAATTTACATAACAATACAAATAGAAATGTGCAAGCTTGCAATTTCGGAAAAACGTACCGATTTCCTTCTGGATGCGTTTTATGCAAAGAACAAGATTGTCCAGAGTATCCACTATTGCATTCACATCTTTTTAAGCCGCAGATACCGGCGCCACTGCAATTGTTTGGACAGAGTGCTCGAGAACAGTCTTTACCTCCCCAATCGTTTTCGCAGAAACATGTATTGTTAATGCACTTTCCATGATGAGTGCAATTGTTCGGGCAATCCGTGACTGAAAATTCTGCGTGAAAGCCATCTAGGACGTAGTTTGTGTCACTATATAACAATATCAACATCTACAAAGAAAAATATATATTTCTATGACATCTTGCAATAATAATGCTATTTTATATTTCTTTTATATCATTATTATTACTAAGTTTTATATAGTAATATATTCTATATATTATAAAAATTTATAAAACTTTTTATATACACTTCACTTTTCATATATAAAACTTCTTATATATACTTCATGTAACATTATATTGATTGATAATATTAATGAGATGCTAAAAACTTGAATCTGCAACATATCATTCGCATTACTAATGTTGCAGGATATGTACTTACATAACCGGACGATGATGTCACTTGTTGAGGCTCTGTTTTGCCACTAAAGCTACCTAGAAGGGGGGAACGAAAGGAATCTCCATCGTAAACAAATACATAGTCATAGCTGCACTCTGTACCCATAGTCCGGAAACTCAATGTAATAAATTGACGACTATGATTAGCTGCAACAAAAAAAGCAAATTATATGTAAGCTTCAAAAAAATTTTTACTGTAAGGCATTGTATGTGATTTTATATTATGCATCTTAGATATATTATAAATATCTATATATATCTATATAGAGAGATAAAATAGATCTATAAATATCCATATATATATATATATATATATATATATATATATATATATATATATATATATAAAGAGAGAGAGAGATAAAATAGATACTAGAAAAAAATAAATAGGAAATGAAAAGTAAAAAAATATTTAAATGTTCACATTAAGTACTAATGTATATGAAAATAATTACACATATTTCATTGGAAGAAATAGCTGGGTTTAATATGTATTTATCCAGCAAAATAAAATTTCACTAACTTTATAATGATTAGATCTTATTTTTAAAGTCTTCACATACACATTCTTATTTATGATTACTCTTATTCTTATTACCTTTAATGAGCCACTCGCAGTGGGAATCTTGAGTATAATTTGAACCCATAGGCCCATCACTGATAATTCCCCATGAGTCTGTGAAGACTTTCCTTGTCTTATCGCACGGCACTTGCTTTGGAGATGGCTGCGGAGCTAGATTGATGCTCCGCAGCAAGCAACTCCATATGAAAATGCATGCTGCGGTGGATATCACCCACCCCATCACAGTGTATTCTCCTCACTGTTGTCGAACAGCACACAGGTCATTATCAACATGCATCAGATAATTTCTTGAGCAATTATGCGGTGTAGTGTGCACAGACAGAATCATATCTGAAAAGGATGTATAAAACTCGTTATTTTATCTATTGCAAGTGTCATTAAGTATTTAATCATTACAAGATAAGAAATGTCTTCATATATCCAAGAATAAATTTATGTCTTTACATATCCAAGAATAAATTTACACAGCTGTATTAATATAAGAGATTAACATATAATGCAATTATTTACAGGATACGCTTATATATTGTACAATATACAATATGAGATTGAATTTTAAGAATGTATATATTATTTTCAAACTTTATTTTCAAGATATCTTAACTGTTATTAAGATATCTTAAGCCTTGAAAGATAATGTACACTAGTAATGTACACTGTTAACATTAGATATGTACTATGTATTATGTACTAAAGCATAGTGCAAACTCTACACAATGGATATATGTATAAGTAAAAAATCATCCTTGAGACTTGTAATGTCAATATCAGATATATCTACATCACATGTGTTAATATTACATTAGTAATTCAATAATTGATGAAAAATAGACTTTAAACTATTTATCTTTTCTCTTTTCGAATTTTTTAAAATCATATCAAAAGTTTCTCTCAAGATGTCAACGCATTTTTTTCATATATATTTTTTCAAATATATACATGTCACTAGTATTGTTTTTAAAAATTGTATCATTAAAACTGTTATTTATATTCCGTCAAAATTTCTCATTGTACGTAGTAAAACAAAACTACTGTCAACCAAAACACTCGACGCCGATCAGTAAACACACACAAATGCCACAATAATTAATTATAAAACGTACGATGTATATAAAAAAAAAACAATGCATGTGTCATATATCAATGCAATGTGTCGAAGGACATTCTCGTGAAACGAGTTAGCATCGCGCGAGAAACGCAAGGCTCTCGACTCCTGATCAATTTGCAAATAAGCACAAATAAGCAAATGACACACGCATACACTCTCGCGTATTAGCGTGCGCGTACATACAATACATATACACGTGTGTCCATGAACTTTCCGCACCTATCGCGAGATGACGACGATGACGAGCGTAACATAACAAACCCCTCGGAAGGACTGGCACTTTTCCTCGGGATTCTTCCGGCAAAATCTCAAATAAATCCTGGGGACGGGGTCACGTCTTCGGCGACGAGACGGCGTCGCGGGACATCCTCCGATGACAGGGAAGCGGAAAAAGAGAGAGCACGGAAACGGCGAACGTGATCAAAACATCGCGGAAGAAAAGTCGCGAATTTTGCCTCGTCGAGGTTTGTTTGACGAAGCTGCCGATGGTAACCTTGTATTTTTATATACACGGTCGCGAAACTCGCGCGTCGAGCACGAAATGTCAAGCGGGCGTGACGTAAACGTCATACGAAACCTCCAGCCTGAACGGTGCCTCGCCTCGTCGTTGACACCTCGATCGCCTCGCTTTTTACGATCGTGCTTACTCAGGGTCGGGAGGGGGAAAAACCAGTAAGGCCGCTAACAATACTCCGATACCTACTATCGATATTTACCGATTTTGCATATCGGAGCTTCCCAGCTGATCTTTACGATGGCGCACTTTCGATATTTTGACGTCACTACTTTTGAAATTTAAAACTATATCTTATAGATGTATGCGAGATTCATTTTATTATAAAAAATATTCTACCTCTTGCCAAATATTTGAAAAAGTAATCTTTCAATCTTGAATTGCTAACAAAATTAAAAGTAATTAAAATAATTAGTACGCTTTGATATACATATAATAATACATTAAAATTTAATTAGTTATTCATCGGAACATTTTCATTCGCAATTGATTATTGACCAAATTATTTAATTTTCAGATAATAAAGATATGATATTTTTTTATGATTTTTTTACTTATTCGTGCTTTAATATAATTTTTAAAGTATTTCACCTTTAATAAATTTTAATAAATTTAAAAAGAGTACAAAAAAAGGCAGAGAAAAGGCAATGATTAGGGCTTTTCTTGAGTTGCTATTAATCTGCGACAGGCATAACGAGGATACAAATATTTTATTATTTCGGCAAGAATAAATTATTTCAATCCTCTCAATCCCTGCGTATGTTTAACGTAACAAGATAAAAGTGGTAATATAGATAAACGCGTTGTTAGAAATCTTAACTATGATTGAAATTTATCGGCTAAACAGTTCGAAAACCGAAATACTTTAGCTGCAATAAATCAGCTTTGCAATACTTTTAAAGTTCGGTGCATGGAGTTACTCAGTACTTAAACAACATATGTAATTAATAGAATAGAAAAAATAGAAAAAAATGGATTTCTTTTGAAATATAATAATAAAGAAATTTTTAATATCTATTGTAAATATATAAATAGCCAAAAAGAAAAAACTAGTGTTCGATTATATTTGTGTAAAATCAAATCGATTTTAAATTATGATTGAATTTCTTATTCGAGATTCTCATTTTACGAAAATTTTTCTTTTTCCTTCTATCTCAGGCAAAATTTATTAGTTTTATAAAAGAAAGTTCAATAAAATGAAGGACAATCTCTTAAAGGCTTAATAACGTATATAAAATTATGGATTTATTGTAGTTTTAAGATATATATTGCATATTTAATATAAAAACATGAAATTTAAGTCCTGAGCTTCTCTCAAAGCGAATCTTTTGTTTATATTTATTATAAAGTTAATGATATACTATTATTAATGCAGTAATTATATTTTTTGCCATTTTTTTCTATAAAAAATAATTATTATATATCAATAATGTCCGAATTCTATCGATTTCTTCAACGTTAGCTTTCCAATTTAATTCTATCATCGGAGATCTTTTCCGGTGACTTATTGCAATACCGTTCGCGTTGGTCGCGAAATAGATTTAAAAATGCTAGTCGACTGGAAAAGAAAATAAGATAGAGTACAAGTAATCACACACCCCTACATAAAGCGCAACGGCGTGATCTCTCGTAATAACGTACAGATCGTATATTTGCTATAATCCGTCAATAAATATACTGTACATTATCTTAACGATTGATACAATCGTTCTATAGCCGGTATGTAGCTTTTTACCTTTCTACCTTATAATACGACTCGCACGCGTCATTTTTTTCCCTATGAAAAATTTTAAAAAGATATTTACGCGTACTGGTATGTGTACATATGTGTACCTCTCCCATTGAACTTCCCTCAACCGATAGATCAACTCTTTGCGCTGTGAAATGTCGACTCAATCTCGCTATTACAATAATATAATATTATTATTATATTATTATAGTGTAATATTAACACAATAGGAGAGTGTTGTTATGTATTAAATTATTATAATAGTATAAGCGCATTACGTCACATATATTCGCGATATAATATTATTATAATATTTCTATAACAATTAGAATATATTCCTTTTCTTTATTTTTATATATAATTATTTTAAAAATCTGTATTCTCTCTATTTCCGCGAAATTAGAGAAACTGCTCCACCGCTGTTTCTTTCTTGATATTTAGATTCTTTAATTAATTTTGTTTCAATATCAGAGAATTCAAGCAACAATCCAATTTGAATTCAATTATCCAAAGATTTAAATATAATAATCTAGTTTTATCAACTTTTATTTTTTTACGAGTCTTAATCTATATGTATAAATTTGACATAAATTTTTAATCGCGTTATGCAACAAACAAATATCACAATATTATATCTGCCCGATATAATTTTCGATATTAATTGTTACAAGAATGCATTCCGAGCGCAAAGTGTCGACTTTCCACTTATTCTTGACGAAACATTTCGTCTATTTTGATAAAAAAATGCGAATTATTATGATATCAACAATTGAAGCGGACGGTGCAACGAACTTGGTTCATTAATATTATCAGTGGATGGGAAAGCTATCGGTTGAAGGATTAACGTTACTTCGCTTTTTTGAGAAATATGGTGCAGTCAGGAAACTGTTTCTAGAAAGCGAATGCTTTATATGTTCGACTATATGGTTTCGATCACACTTGCATTGAAGACGCGAGAAGCTATTCCGATATTTTAAAGTTCGCTAGAACCGGTACTCAACACGACAAACCGCTCAGACAAAGTCGGTTTGAACATCGACGATATTGTATAAACGCGATTTACAGTACTAAAAGACTGTAAATTATTCGTAGTAATATCATAAAATTAATCAGAATAAGCACTAGTTAATGCAAATGTGATACAACAAAATAAAAAAATTTGACTTTTTTCCAAGATTTTTCTTTATTTTCTTCGATCATGCTCACATTGATCGAATAACGCACGTTGTTCTGCGTTGTTGCATGATATAAATAAATTCATATAAACTAATACCTGTCTTTTATGTGACTACAATAAGTAGTTTACCTTACGATATTAAAACGTGAAATATAGTTGTCAAAAAGGCAATTCAAAAAGATGAGACGCTATCATTTTTCTCACCTTTGTATTTTTTTTTTCATTTGACAGTTCGTAAAAAATGTATCAATTAATGACATCGCACGCTTATAGAATATAAGCGACTTGCTATTTTTTTTTCATTTTTTCTCTCGTATTATAATATTTGAATCGCGATAGAGCGGAAGAGAGGGGCGAATGTTTTTTTTCCTGATTCTAAATAAAGATATATACCTGAAGATATTTGTACTAAATATAACTCCCACGCTTCTTGAGCGTAAATTCACGGGAGTTAAAATCGTTTTCTACAGTCTGCGTCGGATTCATTAGCATTTAGAAGATCCTTGTTAAAAAGTAGGATACAGAATATTTGGAAAATCTAAGAATATAACGCCAGAACTTGCATTCTCGATTTTTATTATTAAAAAAATAATAACCTGATAATTAGTTAATAAACTATATTAATAAAACTATATATTTTTAGATTTCTAATTTTCTATACCTTTAAGTATTCGGATCTTCGAATTGCTAAATTCTTAAACCTTAAATCTTTTCTTGATTATATTCTTTAAAATGTTTAAATTTTTGAACTTTTAAATTTTTACATATCTAGAGTTTTCAAAGTTCATCGTTAGTTTGTCATTAAAATTTCGAAATTGTTGAATATTTTTTGTGCTTAATTGAGAATTCTAGACTTCTAAAGACGAATAAAATAACATCAAGGTTGGCAAAATTCTATATTATTTGAATAAAATGGCAGTAGTATTTTCCGGAAAAAACATTTTTTCTATTAAAAAATATTAAAATAAATAAGAAATCTTTTTATATTTGTCAATTAAGAGCATTTCTTAATAAGCTTTATTCAAAATAAAATCCGTAATAATAGGAATCGACATAACAAATAAATTATTTTTTGTTAGATATATTGAATGATAACGTGAATTAAATTGATAATAATTTTTAATTGTTACCATGAAATTTTTCTTATTAAATTTAAAATTAATATAAAATTTAATAATAAATATTTATATCTTTAAAGTTTTTGTTTTAAACATTTCACATATTAATTTGATTTAAAAAAGATTTCATTATTATATTGATTTTTTTTTAAACATTTCTTTTTTTAACGATTAGTATTTATTAATTAAAGCAAAAATATTTTTTTGCAAGATCTTTTTTATAATATATAAATAAATATATTTTAATGTTACATATTAATCATATTTATATTAATATATTTTTTGCCAGTTTATTCTATTGGAATAAAAGCCAGAATATTAAAAAATTAATAGAATTTATCATAGCCTCACTCATTAGACTTTTTTGGCCAACCTTGAATAAAAGGACTTCTTTTTCTCCAAATTATTCTCGCTAAAAAATATAAATCTCAAATATTTAAGCAAATTTTCCCGATTAAAAAAAGCTTCCGACGCACGCTGTATAATACGCGAGAAAAATGGACCGATTGAAGAAATAGTATGTACGAGAGAAATAAACCGGACGATTTTTCTTCGCATATCGCATATTATATTTTAAAGCAACAACGATCCTTGATAATACTTATCAGCTATAAATATATAGCGTAAGTTAGAAAACAAGTTTTTCCTGCTGTCGCATCACTAGACTCTTCCTCTCATTCTCCAAAACCATGAGAAGAAGGATTTTTTAAAGGAAAACCATCAAAGACAATCTTTCGCCGCTTCATCCTCCCCATAAATTTCAGGTAGAGCGGTCGATTGTTCGCATATCAGATTAGAAACATTTTTTGTATTTGCCAAGTTGCCGAAAGTATTCGCACAGGTACTGAAATCCTTGGTTATCTCGTTGATCTCCTTGTTTTCTTCATAATTGGCTGATATCTTTAAGGTCGGTACGGAATATATATTCTCGCCGCCAATACTGTTTTTCGTGAACGATACGGTCGTCGACGGTCGGTCCAAGTAACATTCCTAAAATATTATCAAGATTATTTCTCTCACTCTCTCTCTCTCTCTCTCTCTGAATCTATCTTTTTAATTATCAAAATCATTTTTGAATCTATATTTTTATATCTCTTATAAAATCGCGAATTTTATTGTGCGCGAATTTAATTATACATTATATTTGGAATTGTGAAAAAGAAATATCTTTTGAATTATATAATTAAAAATTTAATTCATAAATGATTTAGAAAGTTATAGTTCATAAATTATTTAAATCTGATAAATTTTGATGCAAAATGAAATACTTTTTCAGAAAAAGATTAAATCTTCAAAATCTTTATATAGTTAATAATAATATTTTTTATAGTTACTACTGAGAATCTCTCTCTGTTTCGAATGTTACATAATTTAAGTATATCTTCGTACATATATATTATATGCATATTTATATCAAACACACACATAGTATGTGTCACATACA
Organism: Camponotus vicinus; assembly: GCF_025532165.1. Taxonomy (NCBI): domain Eukaryota; kingdom Metazoa; phylum Arthropoda; class Insecta; order Hymenoptera; family Formicidae; genus Camponotus; species Camponotus vicinus. The sequence goes on from NW_028141977.1 coordinate 15,358,273, forward strand.
CACACAATATCTATTAATTTTATAAAATAATTACCTTCTCTGTGTTCAAGGGAGTAGAGATTTGTGTCTGTGGTGTTTGACTGCAATGTGCCAAGGCTATCAGCTCTTTCTGACTTTCTCTGGCATTCACTAAGAATATACTTTCCTTTACTTCTTTTGCGTTATACTCGTCAATTCTAGAAACAGTTAACAGATATTTTGAAATTTGTCAAATAAAATAATTGTCATCCTATAATTTCCGACCTTATCAAAAAAATTACGGACTCTCTTCTACTTCACTATTTTCTGACACATGCCGAGCTACTTACTTATCATATATAACTGCGTGTAAGCCAAGTTTCTTCAGATGCTGGATAGTGGCCTTATCGTTGTTATCATCACCCCAACAAAAGATGATTAATCCCGCATCTTTAACCAACTTGACTTGAGATGGATCTCGAAGAATGTCTTCTGTATGAACGTTAATCCCTAGAATGTCCGCAGCCAACGCATGTCTTATAGCCATCGGTATCGTCTGGCATCTCGGATCATGATAAGTAGGATACTTCAATGTAACGCCTTGTGTTAGAAATACTACTGGATATTTATTTTGCTTGAGACGAATCATCGCGCAAATGTCCGGATTGAACGAGGAAAATACGATTTTTCGATCACCTCCGTATTCCAATACTACTTTCAAAATGATGTCTAGATATATATTGAGATCAAAGGGATGATTAAGCTCGAATGTGCCATCCTATATAACGATAAAAATAACTTTAATTTATATTTCGCTATTAGAAATAAATGTCGCATATCATCAAAAATATTCTCACCTTCAATTGCATGGTCCATTTAATTTCGATATTACATCCAACATGCTGCTCTAATTCCTGAAGCACGGTTTGTAGCGTAGGGAAAGGTTGATGATCTTCCAAATCCTCGTCGAAGAATCTAGGATTCTTTTCACGGCCCTCGGCAATGTGATAAACCTGTAGAAAAAAATTCCCGCTAATAAAATAAATGCGTGCACGCATGATGACGATGTTGAATCGCAAGAGGATCAATAAAATCATAAAGATCAGACCATCGTTGACTGTAATAAACGTTAGAGCAAGACAAAACAAACGATATTTTATGCGAATATATATCTTACAATTTTGTGCGATTTATGGACATTATTAGTCGCACATGCTATGATTGACAAAATTGTACAAGATGTTAGAAACATTATGGGATTGAGCTACAGGAGAATAATTATGAAGAAGAAAAGTATTAATCTGTCTTTTGAAAGCGTCTTTTCAAAGCGTATATATTTTCGAAGATTTATTTAAAAAAAATTCTGACCCATCAAAATTAATGACTTATCAAAGTTATTACTAAAATTCTTCCCATATTTTTAATGAAATCTTGAAATTATGAGCAATTGCATGAAATCGTAGAAGGAGAGGGTGTGAAACTGGTGACTGACGATTTTAGTAATGATATAAAATGTTAGAAACGTTAGAAAAGCAAGTCTGTGAACGTTACTTTAGTCGTATTTTGCTTTTGCATAATTTCAATAGCTACCAATATTTGACTGAATGTTTATCAAATGTATTGCAAAATATATTTTTTTGAGAACAAAATTCGAGAAAAATAAAATTCGACAAGTGTAAAATTAATTGTGGTGCTCAATTTTAATTTATTCTCTTACTGAATCACAAATTCTCAAATAGATACTTATTGAAAACTAGATTAAATCTATTTAGATATAAATTTATCTTGGGAATTTAATTATAATATGTCGCTCTCAGAAAGAGAGAGGAATTTATTGAGATGAACATTCAGCTCTTCTAAGAAAAGCGGAATATTGGATTGTGATAATGAAAAAGAATCGTTTTTTCGCAGTAGCGAATAATAATCAATATATTGATGAATTCGATCATTTTGATATTTACAAAGAAAGCATGCAAATCAGAGCATATTGATTATTATATGTTTTTAGCCGGCGCAAGCTCACCAATTTGTTAACCCTCTGCTCAGCTTTATCAACGAAATAGAGCACCTTACCCAACGAGTCCGCCGGGTAACAATAATCCTGTTAAATATTAAAAAATCCAGACAAAAGAGCATGTCATTTTCGAATATTTGAATGCACGAGTTTATGAGCGACTGTGTATGACATACTCTTATGTAGCAATTTACTATATCTTCCTTTATTTAAAAAAAAAAAAAGGATTGCAAGAAGCAAAACATTGACTATGCGAAGCATTTCCGTAAAAATATATTCCACCACCTGATAGTATTATATGACACCAATTGTAATAAATGCATTCCTTAATTAAATTAGCGTAAGATTAATAAATAATACAAAAGTATAATTTTAAACTCTCAAGAATTCAAGGTTTATATATAATAATTATAAATTCAAGAATCAAAGAATGTATATGTTTTCTATCTAGTGCGTGATTTTTAAAAATCGATTCCTTGTTAGTGTTTTATTTATAATACATAAGAGATTTTTCAATATCAAAATGGTTCTCTTTTTTCGCTGTTTTCATTAATCTTTAAACGTATTTAGCAGATACATATTTTCTATAAATATTAAATTCATATTATTGAAAATGAATCGATAAATTGTAATTATCAATCGCTATTGTAATTGTTGAATATTATATGAATCAGAAAGTTACATAAAATATATAAATGTAAAAAAATACATATATAAATATACATAAATATTCAAAAATATGTAAGAAATGAAAAAAATGCATGACATAAGAGACATAAAAGAAATCATTGTGACTAATCGATACCTTGAGTAGATGCAGTTGTTCTAAAGTAAGATCTTTAACAGGTATTTCTAGCATATCCATAGCCTCTATCTGTTTTTTACGTTTCATCGAGATAGATACGTAAAAGTCGTGGTAGATCACAGGTATAAGATCCTTTGATAATTGAACATCAAACTCGACCATATCTGCACCGTGATATGATGCGGTCTTCAAAGACGCGATTGTATTCTCGCGTACGTTAGCACAGCTGGAAAGAGATATCGAATTAGATACACAATTTATTCTAAAAAAGAAATTTTTATGCAAAGTTATACATGATTCATGAGAATATTTTGAATTCTAGTTTTATATGGAACGTGATAAAAAGAAGTAGTTTTTAGATATATATCGACTAACTTTTTCATTTCAAACTTGAAAGATGTGCCAAGTCCTCTATGTCCTACGTCCAAACCTGACCACCGTTGTTCCCAGTGTTTCGCGTACGAAATGCTGGTGTCCCACGGGTAATCCGGAATTGGTTTTATGACGACATATTCCACTGTCAATTGCCCTACAATGTAAGAGTAAATGATACATATAAACATAATATTACCACTATTCACATAAAAATGTAAATCAATCGATGTGATTTTTAATCGTTTATTATTTAGTAAAATTTTATATGCAATCGACAATTTCCATATCTTGTGGCTTAAAAATAAACTCTAAATGTTATATATGTAAAATCTTTCAAAATCAATTCTAATTGATCCTTTTCTTCCTTTTTAATTATACAGCAGTTTTTTAATTATATCATAATTATATCATAAATGTGATAACTGTTATTTGATTTCAAGAAATAATTAATTGAAAAACAGAATAGAATCTATATATATTTTTCACATATTTACCAATTGGTCGATGCTTTGTACTAGTAATTGGTACAGTGATAAGTCCGACACTGGATTGTAAAGTACTAGGCAAGATATAGCTGAAACCAATGTGATTTGGTGGTTCTCCTGGGAAACACCTTGAGCTGTACACGTAGTAGTCCACTAAGTATGCCTGGAAAAAAAGTCTACTTAATGCTTCATCGAAAAGACCTTAGCATACTTTAAACAACACCAAATATGTTTCTTTCAATTTTAGCTCATCCATTTTTCGTGCTTGTTCCAATATTAATATCATATGTCCTGTGATCAAGGACAATGCAAATAAGAACAATGTTTTAATTATTTATTATTCAAGTTAAGAATTTTGTTTTATTCCTTGCCACAACAAAAATGATTTGTATTTCTGAAATGTTTGCAACAAAACATTAGCTCGCGAATATTCCTTAATTAAGTAGTATTTTATAAACTAAATTGTCTAAAGCTTCCGTTATATATTTCACGATAATTGAAAATTTTGAAGCTTATAGAATCGTTGGTAAGCACAAGAGCAACAAATTTCTGGTAATAAATAAATCGGATCAATAAATTGCCGAATGTTGTACATCGCCATTGGTGACGCGTGCAACGTACCCTCGCAACACCTGCCGAGATTATTTAAATGTTAAATTTCGAGAGAATGAAATGAGATAGAAATAACAGATTAGAAAGAACGAGTCAGCAACGTTTGCAATTCGGATTCAGAAGAGATTCTGACAGCATAGATTCTGGCATTGGCCGCGCAGCAGTGGCACGTACGGTACGTAGAAGTAGTCGATCAGAGCTAGAAAATATTAGTAGTAATACTAAAAGGATATAGGAGTGATGGGAATCTCACCATTTTCGACGCACACAGATGGATATGAGATGTGATAGCGTTGATATCGCAACATTTTTTAGGACTTTAACGGAACGGCTGCGCATCTCGCGTAAATCGACGATTACAAATGAATTGTCTTCAGCTCCAACAAACGAGCGCAACTCCATTTGTCGATACAATGTGCATGCATAAAATCTCAATTTCAGACGAGAGAAAATGCGGGCAATTTACAAGAGATCAGCCAAAAGGATGGGTCTGGTAGGATGAACGACAATCAAAACCATCATATCTCTGTGTGATGTCATGTGACACAGATGTAAAGTGGTAGACGATGCTTTTTAGCATCAATACACCAGATTGTATGCTAGCATCATCATTTGCACCAGAGGTCTTGCTTTTGTACAAGTCGAACAGGTCGTCTTCGTGTTTCTTGTGAGCAGACATCGCGCGCGAGCACATCGCTGCTGGCATTTCCAAGGAGGGAGATAGCTGCTGGACAAGTTTAATTATCGTTTACCAAATAATTCGAACAAGTCGCGCGAGGAGACGTGGCCGGCCTACTCGTGGTCTACTGAAAACTCACATAATATGGTCAATGCGTATTCTTAGTGTATTCAATTCGTTTCATGAATCCGCTATTAACCAGTAATTTATTGCTCTGCCGTGCCAACGATTTTCTCGCTCTTTTTATGAGCATGAGTTTCCCGAAAAATGGAACGCAAATAAATAAATTTTACACAAAGGATCGAATTGGAGGAACATTGGAGGAACAGTGTATTTTTTATTTCGTTACAAAATTCGCGTATCTAGTTGTTCCTTGAAGAGATATATTTGTGATATATTTTTATTGTAATAATTATTGTAATGTTTTGAATGCAAAACCTATAAACTGATCACTTAATGTTTATTAACGATAAACATTATCGAAATCGCAAGCAACGCAAGCAATAAATTCTAGCCAATGATTTTCACATAATTGTGCATATATGATGCCCTAATAAAAAGACTTTCTACGCGGAAACTTACAATTGTGTCAGTATACCGAACGGCAACGTTGAAGATTACAAATTCATCTTCATTGTAAGGACGGCCGAATTGTTCCTGGGACTTGAATTTAGCTTCTTCATCATTCATTACCTGGGAAACATATGTATTCCCTGATTACAATTTTATTCATTAATAATAATAAAAGATATTTTTGAAATTTTATACATACAGCGATTTCCGTAATACTTGTAAAGGCAGGTTGATCAATAATATCTTGCGTATCCACAGAAAGACTATCATCTACACAGTCGCCCCCAAACTGTTGCAATTCTAAGGAATTATGTCTAACTAGATTTACAGGTGTCATCTATAATACAGACATAAAATATTTAATTTGAAAAAATATCTGTTATTCTAATATATATGTATATAATATTTATATGTTAAAAATAATTTATTTTCCTTTAAAGTTATAAAATAAGAAAAAAAAATAGAAAGGAAAAATAGAAGATAGAAATAGAAAATAGAAATATAAAGATAGGTAAAATTATAACATACCTTAATATGAACTTTTCTATTTTGAAGCCGATTCTTCCAGAGTTTAATAGGATTGTTAAAAAGTTTAAATTGTATCACAGTTTCATCTGTTAACCAACCTCGTTCAACCTTATAATAATTATTGTGATAGCCAAATTTATCAGGCTCTGGCAATATGTCATTATCAAAATTGCTTGGTACTGTAAAGAAATTGATTATATCCATAATTAATATGATTCAATATATAATTTATTTATATATAAATTTAAAAAAATATTGATACATACTATTTTTACTAATTATTCTTGGTATCATATGAGTTTCCCATCTACGAATAATCATAGTTTTAGCTGAATTTTTAGTGTTATTTGATTGACAGATGACAGCTGTAAAGTATCGGAATTCGATATCAACATCGACGGGAAGAGCAACCTTTTGTGAGAATATTCGTCCATCTCTGAAATTTCTATTAAATGCATCCAAATATTTAATATATTTATCACATAATTTTAATATTTATTTTTTGTTTCCAAATTACAAGAACAAAATTGATTGCTTTTTAAACCATTGATATTACATTCAATATAAGCAAAGACTTGCAAAGATTCTTTTAATAAAAAAGAAAGGATAAAAGATTAAAATTTGCAACAAAGAATATTTAATGTTTGCATACAATTAGAAGAAACATCTCACAACTGTATATATATGCACTTACTCTTCACTATCAAATATGCTATCAGTTGCAGTGCCTTCACATCCATCATCATTATAGAAATCTCCACTGCTATTATTATCAAACAATACAGGGGACTCCCTGTGACTGTTATGCTCCTGTGACATTAAAATAGCCTGATTGTGATTCCAAGCACCCAATTCAGGCAGATTTCCAACCACGTAAACAACTTCATTTTTTTCCAGATTGGGCACCTTTAGATTTAAAGCAATTTATAATTACTATATGCAAGTCAAATGTCAATTTTTAATTTTTTTTTCTTTAATTGGAAATGTTTAAAGATGTAATAAGGAAAAAAATACAATATTTGAATATTACCTGGACTCTAAAAATCCAATCTCTCTTAAATCCCTTCATGTCGGAACTTTGTGTAGTCGCCACTTTGGGGATGTTAAATTTATGGCGCCTGATATCCTCGTTTTTTCACTCTAAAAATCATAATCACAAGATCTTGCTTCTTCAATTGTTTTTCAATATTTTAACACAAAATTAAAAAATGAGATTAAGTTCTAAAATTAACTAAGCTACTCTAATAATTTTGATATTAATTCTCAAATGTAATATTAAACTTTCATAAAATTGTGGCATTGTTTATTTCAGTTGTTTGATCTAATTTCTTTCATGCTTTGATTTAATTACATAATTATTTAAACTATGAATTAATCATTCCATATTATATGGAGAACTTGATAAAGATAAAAAGCTTGAATGCAAGCATATTTTTCTCAATAATTAATTTAAGTAATGCCAATATAATTTTTTATAGCAATAAAAAGTAAAACCATTATTTTATACTCCTTCATTATTTGTATAGACAATTTTATCCTCTTATTAATTATTAAATTTAATTATATGTTTTTATAGTATAATTATAATATATTTCAATATTTTAACAGAATATCCTGAAAATTTTTATCACTAAAAAGAAATTTAAAATTTATTTTTTAATTTTTATTATGTACTTAATCATTTTTTACAGATGTCCAAAGAGGAATATATATAAATTTCTCTTATATATTTTTATATAGATTTCTAGATTTTTTCATTCACTTTGAGACTGCTAAAAGTGCAACAAGTTATTATGATCCATATGTGAACAGAACAAAAAAAATGCATGATTCACAAGTATTAAAGAAAATGTCTAGTCAATAAGAATCTATCAGTATAAAAAATAATATAATACTCAGAAATGTCATTCTGAGAATTATTTTAATAAAAATCCTTACAGTATAAATCTCTATATATCATCAAATATATGATTAAATACATAACATTTTATGATGCGTCATTTAAATTATAACTATATCACATTTCAGTCTGTATTCTTCTATATAGATTCTCTCTATTGATGTATACAAATTATTTAGCCAAGTTGTAACGCTACGTAATATAAAACTGTATAGAGCTGAGTGTATTTTAAGAGAGAATAAAGCTGTTATATTTAAAATGACTCGAGATCACACACACAAATAGCACTTCTATATATACCTTCCAATATGTACTTCTAAAATATTATATTTATATGACCTTTAGAACATTAAATATGTTTTGTAGAAGCTGTGAATCGTTTCGTTCTTCATACATGGGGAGAAGAAAAGTGTCATCGACACATCCTCGCACGTACTGATGTGGTTGTGACATCAAGAGGATCGTTTTTTGATATGTACGTCCTACACAAGTAGATCGTTACACGCGCAGATCGATGCTGATGTTTTGACATTTTCAGCATGCGAAGGACGATTATGCAAATACATACAAGAGATGAATGATTAGATCGAGCGATGCTTCGCGAAAGGCACAACAAGTTAACGTTGAATGAAACATTCGTATCAAGATTTTTCTCCTCAAACAAGCACTTCTTTCGAGACTTCTTCTTGAGAAGATCATTCCGAATTATTCCGAGAGAGCAAGTGCGAATAGCGATGTCCATAAACAGCATAATTTCATGATAAGTTTCAAGTTTCGTAGACTGGACTCTCGACAAGATCGCGTAAGCTCGCGAATCATCCCGCTTTCACTTGTATGAAAAGTGCTCTTCAAGAGAAGGATTCTCTTTTTCGCGAAGTTCCGCGAGTAAGACTCCCTTTCCCTTTTCGATCCTCCTTCACCGAAAATACTTTCTCCTCTAACAACACCAACGAAGCTACTTACGATGCGGAGACGTCTCGATTCGAACGATTCCTTTCAAAAAAGACTCTCGGAGTCTGCTGTCTCATCCAGTCCTCACTGTCTGGCGACTCGCGTTATTTAACGAATGACTGCGACGGCCGTTCCGGATTCTTCACGAGACTCGACATAATCGCGACCGTAACTCTCGCCTTGACATAATGACAGATGATAGACCGCGTGCACGCACGACGACGCGTTGACACGAAAATGCACTAGCTGCGATGGTGACCAGTGTTGGCATGCGGGGTTGGTTTTTCGCGCATGCGCGACAGTAGTGGCGGCTAACCAGCGAGGTACCACATGTGGAAGATTTGGCGGGCTCGAGGAAAATTACGTGGCATACAGATATAGTTGAGTGAGACACAGTTTATTAAAAGTTTTGTGATATTTAATAAATAGTCGTGAGTTATTCATATAGCGTATGATAAAAATGTATGCTGTTGATCACTCGAAACAATTTTCTAAGAGAAAATTTTTTCGGGCGACCAATGGCACACCTTTTTGTCTGTATTAGATACTTCATTGAGGCCTCGTTTGCCGCGCATGCGCGAAAAACGAGGCCTCAATGAAGTATCTAATACAGACAAAAAGGTGTGCCACTGGTCGCCCGAAAAAATTTTCTCTTAGAAAATTGTTTCGAGTGATCAACAGCACACATTTTTATCATACACTATGGCCCATATTCTGAATCCTCTTTTATCGATAAAAGTGCTCCTAAAAGCGGCCTGTAGCCAATCAGAAGGCTTATATGTCACTTTTAGAGGCACTTTTATCGATAAAAGAGGATTCAGAATATGGGTCTATATGAATAACTCACGACTATTTATTAAATATCACAAAACTTTTAATAAACTGTGTCTCACTCAATTATGTCTGTATGCCACGTAATTTTCCTCGAGCCCGCCAAATCTTCCACATGTGGTACATCGCTGATTAGCCGCCACTACTGTCGCGCATGCGCGAAAAACCAACCCCGCATGCCAACACTGATGGTGACAAGTCGCTTCGTCCATAAAAAAACTACTATTATAGGGACGTACCTCGATATAATTTTCTATCCGCGCCAAAATTCATTTCATCGATGCGCCGCTAGAGTGCGCTTTTTGGCGCTCGGTTGAAAATGCAATATTCAAGTACATGATTGAATAAAGATAAATCGAAATTTATGAAAGATAAAATTAAAAAATAAAAATAACAGCTTGCACAATATTAAATCAATCATTCAAAATATGGTTATATTTTTTAATCGAGTTATTGATATGCTTGGCGTTACAGTATTCTAAATTATTTGAATGATCATTCAGAATAAAAGAAATAAAGATTACTTTGTTTTTTGATATTTTGAATTATATTTTTTATTAAATATCGATTAAATATTGTATAAGTTATTATTTTTATTTCATCTTTGATCTTTCATAAATATTAAGCACTTCACATGAAAACTACCAGACCATGAGACCGTGTAATGCGACATCTAGATATGATGTTGCGTTCGATGACTGTATAAACAGTTTGAATTCGAGGTGGGTGCAGTTCGCAAAGATGGTAAATAAAATTACAAGTGTCAATATATATAAATGAAAAATAAGATGAGACACAAAAGAGGTAAGAAATATGCAATTACATACTTTGATAAAAATATTTTTTCAAACAATAAGGAGATTTAAGATGTATCGAAAAATAATTGAACAATTAGATAGCCTCTAGATGCCGCGCGTTGTTTGGCAGTTTCGAGATTTTTTGCATCGAGAAAAAAACGAAAATCAAACGAAATCAAACGAAATCAAACGTGAGATTATACTCGGTTCTAATTCGCGCAGTAAGTTAATATATTCGACAGGAAAACATTCGTTACAAAACCATTGATATACTTGGCGTTACAATATTTCTAAATTATTTGAATGCTCATTCAGGATAAATGAAATAAAGATTACTTTGCTTTTTGATATTTTGAACTATAATTTTTACTAAATATTGATTAAATATTGTATGAGCCATTATTTTTATTCCATCTTTGATTTTTCATAAATATTAAGCACTTCACATGAAAACCGCTAAATCATGAGAGCGTGTAGTGCGACATCTAGATATGACGCGTTCGATGACTGTATAAATAGTTTGAATTCGAGGTGGGTGCAGTTCGCAAAGACGGTAAATAAAATCACGAGCATCAATATATATAAATGAAAAATAAGATGAGACACAAAAGAGGTAAGAAATATGCAATTATATACTTTGATAAAAATGTTTTTTCAAACAATAAGGAAATTTAAGATGTATCGAAAAATAATTGAACAATTAGATAGCCTCTAGATGCCGCGCGTTGTTTGGCAGTTTCGAGATTTTTGCATCGAGAAAAAAACGCAAAATCAAACGAAATCAAACGTGAGATTATACTCGGTTCTAATTCGTGTAGCAAGTTAATATATTCGACAGGAAAACATTCGTTACAAAAACCAGTCGTTAAGTGGCAGGGGAAACATGTTATGATAAAAGTTGCCGCATATTCGAATAGGAAAATATGGCCGATGTGCACGGTCGATCAACGATATCGACCGTGTAATATTACAAGTCATTTCACATTACAAAAGTTCACATACCTCTCTTCTCAGTTTGATTGCATAGTTCTTATATTATGATATTATAATATACGATTCATATTTATATTTTACATTTAACGTTTAATATGAATGTCTGATTTTCAGATTCAAGATGGGTTACGAAATTGCATCATTTCCTTCTTAATTGCCCATCATTGTTGCCGACAGATGTAAGTAAAAGACAATATATAATATAAATATATAATATATTATATTTATGAAAAACAAAAATAAGAAATATGATCATGAGATATAAGTACTTCTCTACTTTTATCTGAAATTGCTAAATGTTTAATATACGGTGTTCAAATAAATAAGCGCTGAGATAATGAATTTTAATCATTGGCTGCGTTCAGCAGGAAAAGCTGCTTTGCAACTGTTGTAAAATTCGTGAATCTGATTGGTGTATGCTCTTAGGTTCAGTCAAAATTAAGAGCATACACCAATCAGGCTCACGAATTTTACAACAGTTGCAAAGCAGCTTTTTCTGCTGAACGCAGCCATTCTCTCTATACATATGTCTCTTTTTCTCTGAAAAGAAACATCTCCAGCGACACGCGAATAATAGCATACGCAATAAGCGATTGGTATAATCGATGTGTTTATGATGTAAATAAAAATTAGAATGTGAAGCATACGAAATGCGTATGAGCAATACATTAACCAAAGTTCATTTATTGTACGTAAGCACAAAGCTCGTGATGTCACGAGCAGCTCGTAAGATTCTAAATCATAAATACCGGATGAGAAATAAAATTGAAGTGAGATATCGCTATAGAAGTAATATCGCATGTGCGTACGAGAGAGGGGTTTTAATCAAAAGTGACATGAAGAAGAGACATGATGTTGAAGATGATACGATGAATTTTTCGTAAAAGGATTTTCTGGAAAGATTAGAAATTCCTAGCGGGATCTTCATGCCCATCAGCCAAGACAATTTTGAAGCTTTTTGTAAAAATTTTCTATAGAAATATTAATATTAAAATGCAATTTTGTATTCTAAATAATATTAAAAATATCAAAATAATGTGCAAGATTTATTTTTATTTATTTTTTCATCATGCATATATCATATAACATGTTTATTCCGAAAAAACCTTATCTAAATATTATAAATATCCTGATTTTATTTTCATAAAATTTCTAAAATATGAATATAAAAATATGTTATGAGAAAACCCAATTTAAAAAAATAGATGTCGAGGGATATCTACGTATTTTCTATCGGTATCCAAGAAAATTCTTTGCATATCCTTAGATTCTGCAAATATTAATTAATATCTGAGATATTTATCATATCACGATTGAGATCGATATTTAAAATATGATTTTTTCGTTTTTCATATTAACTGCGTTGAAAACATTGTGACAAATCGATTTCTTTGCAAGTCATCATTATTTCTGCTTTTTATACAGAACGTTCTTTCAGAATGTTGACATACATAATATCATCATTATCATTAATTTATTACGATTGACCATTGGCAGCAAGACAATTTATCAAATTATCACAATTCACAAATTATCATGATATTTAATAACTTACTATCGGGTTGTTATGTATATCGACTTTACGTCAAGAGTTATCGGGTTAATTGCAAAGACATGATGATCACGATGAAGTCATATATTTTTTGCAAATATTATTAACGAGTTATATAAATGTTATATTTCGTGATTTTGAATGCGGTGGTCCGATACAACAAATAAACATGTTTAATTATATTTTTGATACGTTAACATTGTTAATGATTTAAATTTAAATAATTAGTAAGGAATGAAATCTCGTGAAAACATAAGTTCCAAAATTCTTTGGTTGCTTCGGCATTTTGATCAGATTTGTTGTCGTAAGATGTATTTTTATTATATGTGTTATTTACTTATGTTTTCAAAAATTAAATATTTTTATTTAGCGTCTTCGTAACTACATGCGTTACATATAATCAATATAAAACATATTATATTCTTATTTTAAAACGGTTTATTACTGTTTAATTTACATTTTTGTTAACTAGCTTTATTGCATCAAACTATTAAATTATGAAAATATTATCCTGCTTTTCTCTCTACTAAATAATTTAAAACTTTAAAATCTTAGAAATTGAAAATTACAATATAAATTGCTACAACGTAATATCCGTGTTTGTAAAGAGAGAGAGAGGGAGTTCCTAATCTCTTTAGTATTGTTTAATTACATCCTGATATTATATCACTATTATTTTTTAAATCGAAACATATAAAATTAAAAATAACGGAAAAAAATAAAAAAAATAAAATTAAAAATAACAGAAGAAAATTTTTCAGCTATGATTTCATTTCAAACTCAAACAAGTTGTTCTAGGTATCATAATTACAACTCACATGAGAAAGTAATGCAAAAAAATTGCGAATATAAATCTCGTCCAAAGACCTGAACACCTTTAAAAATCTTTCTTTCTTTATTACAAGATATTTTGTTACAAGCTATTTTGTCTACTTCCTACCATGCAGAGTTTGACATAGATTTACAATACCTTTTATTATTTAGCTAACCATAAACTTATTTTTCACGTTTCCTAATGCTTTTGACACTATAGAAACTTTTTTAAAAAGAATTTTATTTCGTCTTTTCTTAACAAAAATATTTCGAATATTTAGAACATTTCGAGATGAAATTTGAAGTGAATTCTTTTATGCTCACAATTTCTTTCTTCTAGTACTTAATCTTTTTAAGGCTTTCTTCACATTCATCATGCTGTGATGGACGTGAGAAAATGCGAAGAAACAAATAATCTTATTCAAAAAAAAAAACGAAAAGCTAAAATTAGGTGAAAAAATATTAACATAAAAAGACAGAAAAAATTATGCTTTTTTATATTTTAAATATCAAATTCCTTATAAATATCGAATATATGTTTGATGATTTTATTTAATCTTTTCAAGATTTACAAAATTTAATTTATTTATCAATAAAAAGAATATTTGTTTTTCGATTTAAATTTTAATTTATATTTTTAAACTGCGATTCCATTTCATTATTATTTTATTATTTTATATTTTATATAAAAATATTTTTTTAAATAAAGATTAAAATAGATTTATACCAACACCGAGAGAATTATAATTTAATTGGATTGATAGTAAAAAAATATTTATTTCTATCATCTTTAATCGTATCTTAATAAACAATTAAATATTCATTTAAACATATGTATGTTTTATATAGGTAAATCAATTAATATTTTATCGTATTAATTATATATAAATTAATAATTTATCTCGATATTTTACTTAAATTGATAATTTATATATACATTATTAAAAAAATTATTTCTTTAAATAAATATTTATTTACATTATATATATATATATATATATATATAATATGTATATATGTATATATATATATATATATATATATATATATATATATATATATATGTTGGTACGATACGCCTTCTCGATGCGTATCGTACCAACTCAAACGGCATTGTTTACACCATACATTTAGTACGAACATAACATTTGATACACGTATCAAACGGTGTAAACCAGGCCATTATCGTGACTGTCAGATGTGGCGCAATTGGGAAAGTTGTTTATAATGGATCAGCTGCGGTCTATTTTCCCGTCGTCCTCGCGAAAGTTCAAAGTCTATCGACCGAGAAGTTTGTTCACTCTTTAAATATCTTATTTATGATACGTCATACTCAGTCATATTGTTCGTTTGAAACATTGAGATACGAAACTCTTACAATAAACTTTTCTTTGTACCAATATTTCGTGCAATTTTAAATAAATTGTTTTTTAACACAATTTCACACATTTATAAATATAAAAGACTTATAAGTTTTTATATTTTTTTTAATATGAAAAATTGATTGAAACAATAACTTTTAAATTTTTATTCTAGAAAAACACAAATTTTTGTTTTATTTCAGAGTATAGAATTGGAAAAATAGCGATATTTTCGAAACACTATATATAAAATTTTAGTCTTTTTCAATTGATCGAGACTTGCATATAGATAAAATGTTAATCACAACCTTGATTTTACATGAGCGCTTAAATTAGCTTTAATGATATGAATAACAATATTTTATTCGATATTTTATTCTTTTTAATATTATTAATTTTTATTGAAAAAAAATATCGTAACAATAAATTAAATGTAATATATAATAAATCAATATAAATGCCTTTATGCAATCATTTATATAAGAAAAATTTTAAACAAATATTCATATGCATTGAAATATGTATAATAATAACAAGAGTCAAATGCATAATAATTAATGTAATTTATAAAGATATACAGAAAAATGTGTCGAAAATAAGATGCAATTTTTCAAACACAAATATATCTTGAATCGCGTTTTTCTCAGGCATCAATATTTTCTCTGTTCGATCCACTCGTTCAATAGTTACGCTGTCAATTTTCCATTACTCACCCAAAAATGATTTCCCGCACGTGTTAACTTCCGGTAAGTTGCATAGTGCACCGATCCGTGATGCTATCGATCATCGCCGCCTTCTGGATCGCGTCAATGCTGACAAAACGGGTTTTTATTTTCCAGGAACGGGTTTGTTTCAGTCAACCAGTTTGATCTCTGTTATTGGGAAAGTTGCAGATAGCGAATGTAAAATAAAAAAAAAGAGAAACCGACGGAGAAAATAATCGATCGAACGTATGCTCCGACGCGCGCGAATGCTCGAGAGCTACTAGCTTCGCATTCGCATTAGGCAGGTTTGAAGCTTCTTGGGTTTCCCTTCTCTTCGACTACCCGTTATATACACGAGCGACGATGTCGACAGTTGTATTATGCAGAAATGAGTCGCGCTATTCTATATATGCGGAGTATACAGGTATATTTTAAAAGTATAGTGTCGTTACTAAGTATTAATATTTGTAACTTTGATAAGAAAGTTTCATTATTAAAAATATTCTGATAATATTTTTAATAATGAAATATAATTAATATCAGAAAATATCGATATATATCGAAAGAAGTGGAAAAAAGGAGTCCTGAGATCTTGGTGATATTGCGATATCTCAAGATATTGTTGATACATTGATAGTAGCATCAAAATGTTTATGTAACTGTTTAAAAATCTCGCGCATTCATTTCTTCTTTTTCTCTTTTGTAATTTGGCTTTAGATATGTTGATGAAATTATTGAAGCAATATAATTTCAAGATTCTATTTCATAGTCTGCATTGTGTTTTTAATGTGTTTTATCCTTCAACTTTAGCGCTACTACAATTAGCGCTTATCAAGACACGAGTCCGACACTTATCTTTTCTTTGCACATTCCGCCTGTGCGATAAATGTGGACACAAATGGTCCTATGTCCTTCTATTGCATATTGCATCATTTATACTTGGAATACGTTGGAAATTTAAGAAGTTGTTATGTCTCCAAACTAACATGAGTCATTCTTTTTTCTTGATCGTGTCTGTACATTATTATTGCCATTAGCTAAACATTATTCATAATTTATAAAACTTTGCATTAAAAATTAATAAAGAGCATATCTAGCTTTTTTGTTATTTCTAAATACGGCTAAACAAATTAGTAAAACATATTCCAAATTAGTAAAAAAATAATAAAAAATTAGGCAAATGTATAAATTAGTTGAATTACTTTTTGTTTTGAAATGTTCTTGTCGTGATTTTTTAAAGAAAATTCTGGCAAAATAAATTATTATTTTGAAATAATTGAGGAATTATTTTTACTGTTATTAAGAATGATGCTTATTCATAATATCTCGCTGATTCATGAATAACATTAAGATAAGATAAGCGTATTTTACGTCTTAATAATGAAGAGAGTCGCGTATATAAAAATGGATCACAATTAAGCATATATAATTTCAGTTGTCAATAGCAGCAAATAAATCGACGTATTCTAAAGTTTGATAAAAAAACTGCTTATCGTGCTTTCGGTAGACTCGTTGGAGGGAAAACACGTGCTGAATCAGTAAGATTAGTTTTCATTACATACGATTACAGGAACTACATTTTATGTTTTTTTTTTTACTCTATATTTGTAGTGTGCGGAAAAAAATATTCAATTTTTTCAAATTTAATTAGAAAAACGGAAAAAGACTTTTGCGATAAGTTTATATGTGTATTAAAGTATCGTCAAAATATATATGGTTTAATTCTTTAATTTTAAACTCTTTATTATTAAATCATCGATTTATTTCGTTTTTAAAATACTTCGGCATGAAAATCTCCCCTTCTCTTTCGTAAATAAAATTTTGTCTCTAATTTGTAATTGGAGATTAACACGAAGATAAGATCTCATGATATTCTTCTTTTTAATTTTTGTTTAAATTTATAATAATTTTTCGATTCTTTAATTTTTTATCTTAAATATTATGCCAATTAAGCTTATAAGCTTCGGTTGAGATTTTTGTAGAAAAAAAGTAAACTCTTTGAAATCTTTAAACAATATTCTTTCTTTTTCTCTCTTCTTCATTTTGTACATTTTGTCTGAAGCAAAGTTTTATACAAAAAGCAAAAAGTTTTACTGTATTTAATCTACCATCTGGCTTCTTTTCACGACTCAGACAGAAAAATTCGATATCGGCGTAATAAGCGCTCTAGAAATAAAATAACACCTGTCAAGGTCGATGGGGAGAAATTAATAATCAGATAAGCAGACGCGATCAAAATATCATCGTCTATTGACTTTATACTTGTCGCGATTGAATCGCGGAAGGAAGTGATTACACGATTATGCGGACACATAAAGATAGACAGGAAGTCAAATTAGAATGTAACGAATATTGGCATGTTTAGAATCAGTCAATAAATTTGAGCGAATTTTATCTCTCGAATCTCTCTTTTGATAAATTCTGATAGTCTCTCTTGTAATTTGAATAACTTTGATCACTCTTTGAAATTTGAAAAAAAGAAGAGAAAAATAAAAGAGATATTACATTTCACACGTTGAAAAGTCTCGATTAGATCTCGATTAGACAACGAGAACGACAAAAAAGATGACAAATAAATAAAATTGTGATATCGTTTTTGCCTTCTCTCAATGTGTACATATGAGTCTGAAATATTCGAAAAATGTTAAATATTCGAAATTTTTGACGCAAAAATTTTTAAATGGATATCAAAATGTAAAATATTCTCGTTAAATGCTGAATACGTCGCTACTTGCGACATATAATTCATTCGTTTTGCGTTAAAAGTGATGATGATTGCGTGTCATGATTTATTTGGTCCAGCCTCAGGTACAATTTTTTACATAATGACCCGGAGAATGTATGTACCGATAGCATTTGATATATGTGAAATATTTGATGTATTAAATATGTGTATGTATGTCTCTATTCAATATTTTTACAAAATAAGACTTTCTTAAATTTAATTTATACATATATGTATATCACATATTAAGTAATAAATTTTAAAGGTTTTTGCTATATTTTGTATTATAATATATTAATAAGTTTAATAAATTTGTTTATGATAATTTTGTTTGTCAACTATTTTTCAAATAATTTTAAATTTAAAGAATATTCTCACACTTCAGGAAACTATAAATCTGTTATTTAACTGTTATTGGAACATACGTTTTTCCGGGACACATTCTACATTACGTTAAAAAATACAAAAATATCTTTATATTTATACAAAATAATTTCTTTGTATGATTTTTTTTCTCGTAATCAAAGAGCATAATTCCGATGAAAAAAAAGGAATAAAATATATATTAACGATTAAACGAAACGCACGCGGTAGAGACAAGAAAAATAATGAACTCGTATCGGAAGCATGCTCTTGGATCATTTTTTTTTGTAATGTGACTTTAATCTTTCTCATAATATGCAGCATCTCTGATCAATCTCGCTCTTTTATTAGATCTAATTTTTTATTAGATAATCTTACTAGAAAAAAGTTTTTATAAATGTGTTGAATATTGCTTATTAAAAATCGGAAAGAATTGGTGAAAAATTTATACTTATCAATCGTTAAAAAAGATTAGATTTATGGAGAACCTTTTATGTGTGAAATAAAACATGCAAGATTGTTGACTTAAATATCACAGTCTAATTTTTCGTCATTTAACGATGTACAAAAAAAACTGTCGTATAAAAAAATACCAATCTATATTTTAATCAATGTAATATAACGTTTACGAAATTATCTCATAAATGAGGTGACGCGATTCATTAGAGACAACCCTGTATATTCTAAAAGCCGAGATATCGACACATGGTGTGCACGCATTGTTGCAACATTGAAAGCACGAGATCGTCCAGCACATCCATTAGTATCACGTATTTATCGGCATTATCGTAATTTATCGTAAAAAAGTGTCACACGACATACGAATATATCATAAATTGTACTTGTACGTGTAAAATATAAGAGAGAATCTATGTACAATATAATTTCAAAGAATCAATACGTCAAATATAATTCTAAGCTTTAAAAAAGATATGTATGTGTGAAGCATGTGGTAAAAAAATACGGAAGAGCGAGTCGAGTATAATTGAGACTTAACTATGCAATAACGCAAGACAACTTAAAAGGAAATTTAGGCGAGGAATTTTCTAATAATGTTAAAAAAAAGTAAGAGAAAACTTAAAGATTATGAACGAATTTTGTCTTCAATCTCTTACTTTTACTTGGCCTGTTCTCTGCATAGTCGTTTCGCGTACGTTATAAAGTCGTTTTCGCGATAACGTAGCATCTTTCGCATATCTACCGTTATAAAGGAATAAAGCGGGCTTTGTGCAACGTAAAGAAGCGCGCGGGTCTCTTTATTTACACGGGGATTTGGTCGCGGTAAATTACAAAGTTACGGTATAAATCCTGCTCTGTCTCTCGTTGCACGTTGGTTGCACGAAGAATCTCGCGACTTGTTATTACCGCGTCATTGTTATCAGTACGATCGATATCAATGCGATTGTGCGCGTTTGCGCTTGACGACGTTTCTCCGTCCCGCCGTATTCTATTAATTACGGCTTCCAATGTGATAATTAGACTACGAAGCTGCAATTATACATATATACTTCGCGTCGTCGCGAGCTATCCGAGATAAATTACTCCGGGTTATTGAATTGTTCGCCGGAATTAATCTATCGCCTTGCAATTTTCAAGCAAATAGCCTTACGTCGTCGAGTTGTCAGATCGCAATTAAATATACTATAACGATAATATGAAAGCTTCTTCGAAGTAGGATTCCCAATTTTATAAACAGGTCATTCTTTTAATCCTCATTCATCATTGAACCGCAATTATTCTTTTGCATCTCTATCTTATTCTTCTTTTTAACCTTGTCCTTCTCTTGTTAGGTCAGTAGATCCTCGTTTGCACTATAGTTCGGTAGTGGCCACGCCCCAATATTGCTGCATCCTCGTGGCATCCTGCTCGAGCGAGTCCATGCCGCTCCTCTCCTGGATGACGGCAAAGTCGTACTCCAGATTATAAGGCATTAGCCTTTGCAGGCTGCCGAAATAGGCGGCATTCGGCCCGCCATTCAGCAATCTTCGTCCGCTGCCGAAACGGACGACCGGCGGTCGCGATAGCGTGGGATTGAAAGATCTTGCGCTGCCGAATCTCTTCGATAGAAAGGGCAAGTTGCCGCCGTTCAACTGTGGTGTCGACCTCGCCTGACGCAAAGGCGCTTTTGTCAGGGTGTCCAGCTCCTTGTCGAATAACAGCTGAGTGTTTTGCTCGAGCATGTATTCCCAGCAACGGAATTGCTCCTCGCTGAGGACACCGGACCTCTCCGAGACGGCGTCCTCCTGGGTAGGCATGCACGGTGATACCTGAAACAGAGAGGGGGAATTTTTAAATACAAGAGGCAAGTGTCATTAAGTATAATCGGAAATAATTATTGAAAAAAATTATGTTAATTCGTTAATTAATTAAGTCATAGATGGATGTGTGAGGTAACTGTAAATGGAATAAGTCAGTTTTTGATTATGTGGCAGTTGCTGATATAATCTTGATAACAGTTCATATAACAGTATTTTTTAAGAATAACTATTTGTAGCACACTAATTTTCCTCACAGTATAAATTCAACAAATTTTTTTTTTACGTTTATATTCCTTGTAATCGTACTCTCGTATGTTTTGTGGGTCAATATTTCTTCTTCAATATTTGTTACTTCGACAGAAAGAATCGCAATTTTTACAGCGCTTTTTCGTTATGTCCCGCATGTCGATATATTTTTCAGTAAAGTTTTTCGAGAACAAATTAATGGGAGAGATTCGAGAGGTTTACCTTCCGCGTCTCCTGCATGAGAACGCTCTGGTGAGCTTTGTTCGTTGCTTTGGAAGCCGCGCTTCCCGTCCACATTCTTCCTGATGGATGGCGAGACTTAAAAGTACTGTCGCTAGCTTGATCGGACTGTCCACTCGGCGAGCTGCGATCATCTCTGTAGGGAGGGCTTTCGTTTTCTTGTGTTGATCTAGAATTCTTAAAGTATCTTCCGGAACCCCCATGAACCTTGTTGGATCTACGAAAAAAAAATACATTTCATTATGATTCTTATTAAGAAGAATAAAATCTTTCAAAGTTTTTCTGTGATTATTTTATATAATAAAAAAATGAGATATTCTAATCTAGATAAATAGGAAGAAATTTAGATATTTTCGATAGAGAAGTCTATTTTTGATCTTAAAAACTGATGACTAATGTTGAAAAAATTATTCTGACCGATTCTTCTCAATTAATTGATATTTATTATAATTAATTAATATATATATATATATATATTACATATATATGTTACTTTTTTTAAATATAAATAATTTATTATTTAAATACTTAAACATATAATAAAAATTATAAAATTGGTGGAAGATACAAGTATTGTTTCCTTGCATATTTTATATCTATATTTTAACGTCACATAAATTCGCGATATATCGATTGGTTTGTTCGCCACCAAGGTCTTTGTATAACGATATATTATATAACAATATCATTCTATTTTTTACTCGTACCTGTTTACTATATTCTTTAACACGCCATTAAGATAATAGCCCTCGCTTGCGTGACAACAGCAGGCCGCTGGTGGTTTATGCGCCGCTGGTGGCACGCAACAAGGACAAGGACATGCGCCGTCACCGGTTTGGCCTCTATTTTTGCCAACAACGTGTCTGAGTTCGCGCATCAGCTGATCCATGTCACCTGGACTCGGTCCGGCCAATCTCACGACAATAACGCTTAGATTATCCTCGGCGCCATAGGCTTGCGCCAGATCCTGCAGCCTCTTCGCGGCTAAAACGGGACTGGCTTCAGCTCTGGCCTCCCTCACGGCTTCTTGGATGCTCAACACTTCCCATAATCTCCGATTAGCCACTATAACGAACTCGTCGTCGTCCTCTAGAGTCACTTCTTCGTATGTCGGGTCGGGTACCACTAGCGGGAACATGGCAGCGTTGCCCAACTGATTTTTAACTGTTTCTCTAGCTTTCTTAGATGCAAGGGTCAAGGGACCGGCCGCTCGACAGAGAACGGCTTTTGCTTCCCCGGAGGAAGCCACTTTTAGAGAGTATTTGGTCGAGGCTTTTGGGTATCCTTGCTGTGATGGTAGTTTCACAATATGGACTAGAGTCGCGTCCACGCCGTACTTCTGACCCTTCTCCCTAAGCTCTCTGTGTGCCGACAGTAAGGTATACTTCAGGTACTCCTTCGATGTCTCCCGTATAGTTCGCTCTTCCAGCAAGAGACGCGGGATCATCTCTTGAAGCGCACTAGGCGTTTCTTGATTCGAACCGCCATCGAAGATGCCGAATAAACCTTCGACGTTACAAAAGGATGGCATTCGTATCTGAGAAATGTATAGCCTGCGTGCAAATAATAAGATTTCTTTGAGCTTTTAGAGTAATACGTATTCCAATATATTGTCTGTTCTACGGGAGATAGATAACGAGATTTCTTTCGTAAAAATGAATTAATCTTCTTAATAAAAAAGAATAGCAAAAGTAGAATAGATAGATAAATAAATAGAAGGATTAATATCTTTTTTTATCTATTTCTTATCTTTTTCTCTATTTCTTTTCTATCTTTCTATCTATACATTTTTGTAAAAGGAAATATCATATATATTGTATATTTGTCATTAAATAAATACTTTTCGCGAGAGCCCGTAGTTTCCGAAAAGCCTAACCGCCACGGTTGCTCGGCATTTTTTTCGGCTACGACAATTTCCTGTTGATGCGGATGAGATGGCAAACTGGGCCTGTTTTGTCCAGATACGTCCACTAGAGATATCGGTCTCTGGGATCTATAAACTTGGAATTGTCGTGGATCCACATGCAGTCGGGAATTGCAAGATATATCGAGAAACTGCAATTGTGGTGGCACTAGCGTGGCAAGATTTACCCTATCCAGTTGATTGTGCGCGAGGTCCAGCACCTGAATGAGATAATAGATCGTATTTTCCTTTATACTCGTTTTATCTATTTATTTCGTGTCACATCATTAACATTTTTGTATTTTTCATCCTTATACATTTTCTACGTTATAAACGAACACTTTGCAAGTATTATTTTTTTATGAAACATTTCACCGAATAAGAATATATCAATATTTTTATACATGTAATTTTTAAGAATATTATGTATCAATAATTATTATTTGATTGAATTAGAATTATTTTATTCAATTTATCAGAATTATTTTATTCAAAATATTGATATATAATAAAAATTATTAATGGAAATTTTATAATGGAAAAAGATTATAATTTTGTAATTCATATACTTTATAAAATGTTGCGTATTTTCGAATATTATGTATAATTTAATTGGATTATTTATCCTCTTATACACATTTTTTAATCATAATTTAGATCTTACATAAAAATATATGTGTAAAAAGATAATTACTACAGTATTTTACTTTCTAGGCCAATTCCGTATAAATACGAAGAATTAACTAGCACTTTAATAAAGTCAATAAACACGTTTGTATATTTTTTCCGCTTAAGTGAAAAGAGAATATGTAATAGTCTTAAATTCGATTCTCGCGATTTCGATCTCCGGTATTTCGTTTATCTCATATACATTGCAAATTGCTCGATTAACGTTTGCGCGCGTGTTCTAGTCTCACCTTCAAGGATGCCGTTTTACCAAAGGTGGGACACGTTAACAGCCGATTAGAATGCACGCGTAGCACACGCAGGTGTTGCAAATTGGCCACGTTGTCCGGAAGATATTGCAATCGATTTCCGGACAGCACCAATTCCTCTAGGTCGCTCCACGCGGCTATGCAGCTGCAAGATTTTTCGGATTAATTATAAATAGCTTTACATTAATAAATATGTTATTTAACACATGCAGCACACAAGCGATAAAATAATATCCTTATCAGTTCTAAAATTCAGAATCACTTTAAAAAGTCTGTAATTTAATTAAGAGTTCTAGAAAATCAATAATCGATAATAAATATTAATAAAGTTATTCGAAAGAGAGATAGAAGGATAGTTTACTGAGAAATTAATTCTTTTATTACACATCTTCTATTTTGTTCCATCACGATACGGGATTAAATGTTTTTCTCTTCGCATAAAATAGATATACGTTTACCTTTCCGGTAACGTGTCCAGGGTGTTGTAAGCAATATGAAGAATTCTCAGGGACGTGAACTTCGCGAGAGCATCTAGAGCGGTATCGGTCAGGCAATTCGCCGTGACATATAATTTCTCCAAGGTATGCGATCCCTGATGGCTCCTGCCGGCTTCCTCGCGATACGGTAGTTCAGAGAGCCGATTGTTAGAGAGGTTCAAAACTTTCATCCTAGAAAGGAGTTCGTAAGTGCGAGGCGCAGTCTACGTCGTTTACGATGAAGAGAACGACGATGAGTTCACTTCGGATAGTTAAATACAATTTGCTAACAGGATACACATGTTGGAAACTTTAATTTTCTCTTAAGATCGATTCTCTTCAAAATTTACAATGCACACGTTTCGTTGTTATTGTTGCATATAAATGAGATGTTATTATATAATGTTATTATTATTATTATTATTAGCGTCTTTATGATTATAATTTTGATAGATGAGTTCATTTATATCAGCGAGGAAGATTGATGTCTTACTTTTCAGTGTTGGCGAAGAAGCTAGTCGGTAGCGTGGTTAACATATTGCCCTGGAGGGTCAAATGAACAATGTTCAATGGTCTTCGGGGCGGTGGTAGGGCTTGTAATCGATTGTGAGGCAAATGAAGAACTTCCAGTCTCGATGGCTGTGACAACAATCTGTCTGGTAGGGCCGTCAATGCGTTGTGCGACGCGAAAAGAACGCGCAACGCTGGCAATTCAGTCGTCCATTCCGGCAATGCATCTAAATTGTTGCTAAAAATGTGTATAATCTTTACGTAAGACAAAAATTAATGAAATGATAAAAGAGAAATATATTAAATCTGATATTATTATTTATAATACGATGCATGTTATTGACGATTCGCTAATATATATAATATTCGAAATATATTAGATTAAATATCGTGTTAAATAGATTTTTTCCAAATATTTTCGTATTTTTATAACAATTAATATAAAATTAATATAAAAAATATAATTAATAATATAATTAATATAAAAAATAAAGCAAAGCTCATAAATATATAGACAGAAATATATTTCAAATTATATTGATTAATTAATAATTTTTAAATATTCTGTCATTTTTTTAAATATCGATATATATACACTATAATATGTATATTGTACACAGACATTTACTTACTAGGAAACATCCAGATGCTCCAAATTAGTTGGCACAGGTTCGACAGTTAGCTTTTTCAGTTCTGTACAAATTCCATTTATTTTATTATTTATTTTAATCTAATTCGTTTAATTCTGCTTTTTTCGGTATTTTTTCGATTTAATCGACTTAACTAAAAGCGTATGCGAAAGTCTGCACTCACTATTGTTTCCAGCGATAAGTGATACGATATTTCGGCCGCAAAGAGTCAATTCTGTCAGATGATTTCGAGCGCAGCGTACGCTTCTTAATTCTTGTAGGGCGCTAATGTCCAATTTTTCAATGCTATTTTCGCTGACATCCAGATGCGTTAGATTCTTTGCGAACAGAAAAAATTATAGAGCCGTTTTATATAATTTTCTTTTTATATGATTTTATATGATTTTTTTTCTCAAAAGAACGCTTGTTTGGAATTGGTAGATTTTGAAACAATAAATATAAGAAATAAAAAAAACATCAAAAATAGAGTTTTATATAGCAGAGATAAACTTACGCCATAATTTCCCAAGATTATGTTTCCTTTCAATTGATTATTCCTCAGATTAATTTTGTGCAAATTGTTATGCATCGCTTTCTCCTCTTTATAAGACTTTCCATGATCTGTCTTTGACAGAACTTCCTGTGGAATAATATAAGGATAATAATACTCATCTTTGAAAAATTTGAAAGATTTAAAAGATAGAAAATCGAAACTTCTCTCCAGAATTTAAAATTTAAAATTAAAAATTTACAATAAATCGATAAATTTATAAAGTTGACAAAATTAATTAATAAAGAAATTTTCAGAAATATCGCGAAAGTTTTTCTAAATTTTATTAAACGCTACTTTTTGTTTCTTTGATCGGATTTATATAAGGGCACCTCGTGGGCCTTGAGGCTCCGAGTCAAATACTGACTGCTTTCGGATAAGGCCAGTAGATGTCTACGGAATCGAAATGTTTCTCGTAAGTGAAATGCGGTATGTAGTGTATATAAGGATCGTTACAAATTCGGATTATCATTCATGTTTCCCTTCAACACACGAATAAATCTTTCGCCTTTTACTAAAGATTTCCGTGGAGGGGAACACCTTACTGAATATTATAGAATTTTTGGCAGTACCCGGCGAAAGCTGGGTCATAAATCAATCTAAAATTAATTCACACAGGAAATTACTTGACATAATTATTCTAATATAAAGTCTTGTACAAAAATAGCTAACAAAATTTTTCTCGTACAGTTTCTTTCTGATTAGATGATTAGATGTATCATCTTCTGATTAGATGTGCCATCAGATGTATTATCTTTTGATTAATGTATCATCGAGAGTGTTTATACGAAGAAATGTTTTCTCAATATTAAAAATCCTTGTATCTTTATTTACATCTAATCGATATTTTTAGGTAGTGAAGTGTTTGATATATTCACGCGAGAGAGACAGGTTAAATTGGAGAAAAGTTGTATAATTAAATTTTTAAATTTATATTTATATTTATAATATTTTTCTTTAGAATATAGCAGTAATAGTAATAGAAAAAAAGTAATTAATCTATAATTTTAATATATAATATTTCTGCGTTAATTGATTTTATATGTATATTATATATAATATAAATTATGTAGTTTATTAATATTCTGTAGGTATGAGAAAGTTAAAATATTTTTAATTGAAATTTCCTACAATTTTTTTTTAAAGCATATTACAGGTGAAACATATTTGTCGCATATCTTTGGAATATAAGTATAGAATAGAATGTTAGATAAGCACGTGTGAATAATTGAGCTGAATTGTAACGGTCAAGGTCTAATAGAACGGATCAATAAAAACTGTTTAGAACTCGTAAACTTGATGTTACTAGAAATTTTTTGCATGTTTTATTGCATTCATTATAATTTAACAAAGCATTAAGCTGGCTTTAGGTGATAATTAACAATGCATATTCCGATTTTTCACAAATATTTTCGATATTACGTGGCACATGTGAAATTATAAAATATAATAGAATTTCTCGAAATTCTTGCTGATATTTCTGGTTTATTTCACGATTTACAGATAATTTAAAATGAGTTTTAACAATGCTATAAATATCGTGAATTTATTATTAACTTTTATTAACTCTATATATAACCACATTAGACAATACGTAAAATATTTTCACATACCGTCAGGGCGAGAGCTCGCATGTTGAAAAAATACGGTGCAGTGCTGAGTAAATTTCCGACAATGGAAATATTCCTCAGATTTTTCAGTCGTATCACTTCGTCTGGTAGGTCTTTGATGCCATTACGATCAAGGATCAGCTCCTTCAGACTATAACAATCATTATGTTTAATGAACAAAGATTGTATCGTAAATAGATGAGCGAGATATGTCGCATGCTATTTCGTATAATATAAATATTTAAAAAATTAATTCTTATTAAGAGAAAGAAAAACAGAGAGGAAGAGGGGGAGAGAGAGAGAGAGAGAAAATAGTATAATTAACGTTAGCAAAAAGGTAGTATTTTTTTTAATATTTAAAGGAATTAATATAATTCTATAAATAAACATATGTATATTTTTTATAAGTTAATATTTTTATTTAAATAAATTCTTTGTGGGTTTTTTTGCACTCCGTTATTTTTCTTAAATGTGAAGCACTTCGTGCAATATTTCTGAAAATAATTTAGTATAAAAATATATATGGACTATCGAAAAAAATCTATATGAAATATGAGAGAGCAAGATATGAAGAGAATTGATTCTATTGATTTATAATAACGTAAAAGCATGTAAAGTATTTATCAATTAGTTTATTTTTTCATCGGATAACATTTTAATCAGTTATTTTGAGAACCTCTTCATTATATTTAATTAAAATATTAACGAAAGAGAAATTATGTGTCTTTCGCAAAAGAGTTTGTTCGCAAATTATAATTTTTACAACGTAGCGTAGCGGTGTAACTTTTCGCAAAGCTTCGGACACGCGAATCGGTGAACCTAAACGAACGAGCCGCCCACAGGATGTGCACTTGAGTAGAAAGTTTCGAATTATAGTGAAAACTTCGTTGCAGTAAGCATCTGTGTCGTCGGACAAACTTTCGATTTTTGCAAAGTAATAGCGATTCTAGTAGTAAACGCAACAAAGCATAATCTGGCGAATAATTCGAAATTTTATTTCTTTATTAAAATGCATATACGTTATTTTTTTATTCAGAGATTTATCAATCACATAATTGGTTATTTTTTTTCAGCGATAACAACTTTTGCGTTTTAAGCAATTAAAAAATTAAAGACATTTATTACGTTTCCAAGATATTTAATAATAAAGAAAATAATAAAGTAAAGAATTAAGATTGATAAATATTGAAGAAAAGAGTTTTATAAAAGATTTAAATTAAAATTATAAAACACGATAAGATATGAATTGTTGTAATAAATAGATTGAGAAATAATTACAACAGAAATAATTGTGGATTATTAATAAAAATAACAAAGAAAGCAGATAGATTAAAGAATTATGTGCGTGAATTTTCTTTTTTTATATATGGCAAATATTAAATAAATGTGGCATTACAATATTAGTGATTAGTTTATTTAACGAAGTCTATTGTCATTTTATTTTAGAACGCGCACTTGTTATTTCTCACCTCTCTCTCTCTGTCTTGCCATTTCTCGTTACTTTATTGCTGCGTATACGCTCCTTTGTAAGACTCAGGTAATGTTTAACTATATCTAGAGTATTCCTTAGATGATTGTTGTCATGAGATGATATCATTCAGGAAACACTCGTTTATATATTTTATAAATTTAATTTTTATAAATATATTTCTTCTGCTTTTTATGATTTTTATCGGTTATCGTTGCTTTAACAATTTTTCATATATGCAGCGCGTAGAAAACTACTTAAACATTTCAAATTTTTAAAATTTTTAAATTTCTCACCACAAATATTAACTAGTAACTTTATGTTATTTTATTATATTAGCATCTTGCTGATATCAATAATAGTTTTATATTATAAATTTGTTTTACACTGAACGAATATCTGTTATACAAATGTATAATGCACGCAAATAATATGATGTATATTAAGGATCTTTTAACATTAATGATTTATTTCCTCGACTACATCTCACAGTGTTGCATTTTTTCCAAATGCTACAAAGTCCTGGAGTATCCAAGTTCATCGCAATCGACATTATGTTTTCGCTATAAGTTACATTATAACTTGACAAGATGCTTTTTCACAAATGGTACACTTTTTTTAAATTTTCAGCATCGATGACATAAAGTATTATATCCATTTAAATTTTCACGCAATATATATTTTTAAATTTTCACGATGATGTTTTCTCGATTCTACACGCGAATTTTCAGAATTGTCGAATATATTCTCTCGATCATCGGTTGAAGAAAATCCATCGTAACTTTTCGCGACCGCGGGATTTCTTGCGGCGGGGTTTCCGCGACCGTAAAGATGTACGCTCGCGATCGTTCTTTCGAGGACTAAAGAGGTCGGTTGAAAGGCAAACTTATTCTCCTCTCAAGGATTTTCAAGTAGCGAGGAAAGAAACGGGAGAAGGAGGTGGTATGAACGCGAGGATGGGTTGGCTGACCACTCTGATGTAACAGAACAGAAATTGTTCTCTGTCGGTGTACGAAGCGGGACCGAGCGATAATGCGCCATGGCTCGATGCAAACATGCACCGACAGCGATGGCGGTCGGTACGAAATCCTTGTTACATGTAATGCCTTAAACCCCGGATGAATAACGTGTAACAAGTTATGCCGCTCGTAGAATAACGCGACGTTTCTGTCAAAATGTTCTGCCCGAATCTCCGGGGCGCGAGATAATTTTAGAAATATTCGCGCTTTACAATGGGAAGATTACATGGAATTACCGCGGACATTTAAGTTACTCAGATAACTGACAACGTCATCAGTGTTATTATCGCGGAAATGGCGAGATCTTGGCACGAGAAAATTAATTACATTAGTGCGAATTAAAAAATGAGCAAATTTAATTATATCAGGGACGTATAAAGGTTTAAGTTTTCCAAGATCCTCGTCTCTTAAGATCCTTTGTCTTTGAGATTCTTTGTTCTTACTAGGTATCTGGGTCAACCGAGAGGTATACCTGAGACGACAAAAGCTCTCTCTTCCATCCCCGCATTATCGTTGTATATAATCTTTAATTGAGATGATCTCTCGCGGTTTTCTTTCGTTCTTCGAACGCTTTGTTCGATTTCAGGTGATCGTCGAAAGTGAATGAGTGCAAAATTGTTTTTAAGTGCCGAGTCTTTCTATAGTAGAAACGGGGTTAAGCAATACCAGGAGTCGCCTCGTATGTCGATGCACTGGTGCGAGACGATTCAGGTGGAAATCGCCGCGTGCGACTTAAAAAGCGACGAAATCGTATTCAGATTCTTCGAGTGATTTATCCCTCAGATAATGAGATCTTGGAAAAGACTCGTAATCTAGGATACTATAATCCAAGATCATACAAGATCGAATAGTTGGGATTTATTTACGTAATCGACATTATTTTTTGGAGCACGTGAAGGCCCATTTTGAGATAAACGAGCCTGAAATTTTGTATATGACAATAATTTGAAATTTCCGATTGTAATTTACTCAATAATGAATCAGCAATGCCAAGGCTTCATGACGTAGGATTAATTATCTTATCTTTGATGACAGTGGAATGGAAATTTATTTATATATGCAAGTATCTTGAAAGGGAGGAAAAAAGGAGATGTTACTTGTCTCCAACGATTGTCAAGATTTGTAGATTCGCCTTTAGATTCACCGATGGTGAACGGTGTATGAAGAGGAATATGTATCTTGCGTGTGTAGGTGCACACGCGTGCAGCGTCGTCATCGTCGTCGTCGTGTTCACACCCCGTAGTTCCTTCCCTCCCCTCTTCTCGCCAGAGTCCCGGGATCTCCATTTCCGGTCGATGGAAAGCGGTTTTCGAGAAACTTTACGTAATCTCCGTTTCAATTGTGCGGTCCCCTGTCTGTATAAGATTGGGAAGATTTTCGCGTTGTCCAAAATCACATGACTGGCTATCATGTCTCGTTGTGATCTTTCTCTTTCTCTTTTCGAATAAATAACTCACTTGGTGTAAGTACAGAATAAATGACAAGTAAAGATATATTTGCCAGATCAGATGTGTAACACGATGAAATGAAGTGCTCAATCATTACGTAATTCAATTTTTTTCATTATTCTTAGTTTGTGTTTGATGATTAAATATACTTATTTAATAAATCTAGAAAATTATTAAATTCATAGTTTTTTTTTGGTAGAAAAAAGTAATGTAATTTAATAGATGATGAATGGATGTCTCATTAATTTTGTTATTAAAGTTTAAAATTATTATATTTCTCTCTCTTTCAGAATTAAAAATGGACAATAAATTATATGTCAAAGATTATTTATCAGATTGATAAGAAGATTTATTACTCGTTTTAATTTGTCAGATTCTTTTCATGCAGCCGAATGATAAATTCGAAATAACTTATTTGTAATTATTTTATTTGTTAAATATATAATATTTTTTAATTGATATTTTTTCTATATGTTTCTCGAGTTTATTCCAATAATCGATAATCATCACGTGTTTTTTAGCAAAACGGAGAATTAACAGTGTTACTCGATCATTATCGCGAGCGCTGATTTTCCACAGGAGCCCGTTATCAGAGCTGATCGACAATAGCGCGTGATTAATGTGTTGGTAATTAATTGTGCTCCTAGATTGACGCGTATAAATCAGGCAGCGTAGAGGGAAAATTTAGCTGTGCGCACATTAATGCAATATGTACGAATCGGCAGCAACCGATTGATAAAATAAATTTTGTGAATGTAAATATTCAATATATCAATGTTTAATATCAATTAATTTTAAATGTGCAATGCGCAATAAAATAAAATTGTTATTGAAGCATCGAGTATGACATATTATTGTAGTAATATTAATATCAATCAAGAGATAAATAAAATGTAGGGAAAAAATGAAAATTTTCGAGATCGATTTTGTCACGAGTATGTTTTTTAATATGCACTCGAGAGTAAAAAACAAAATAAATTTTTAATCAGAATTCATTCAAGTAAAAAACAAATAAAATAATATATAGATTTTAGATAATTTTCACATATATTTGATAGGGTTCAATCTTTTCCGACAACAAAGCATAAAGTAAAAAGATCTCTTCAAGAGAGAAAATCGTTACTTGCCTAACTGATTTAAATAAATAAGCAGCATGATTAAATAAACATACGTGAACACATGAGAAATTATGTACATACTTGATCAGTTGGCAGATGTCAGCCGGAATTATTTCGATCTTGTTGTCCGAGAGATTAAGATAGGTCAGCGCCGGCAACTCCAGAAGCTCCCTCGGGATTCTGCGGAGATCGTTGCACTCCAGATGGACGGCACGAAGTTTGGGAAACCTACGTGAGGGAATAGAGAAAGAGAAAGAGAGAGGAGAGAGAGAGAAAGAGACCGAAAGAGTTACGTATGAATTAAATACCAATTAAAGTTTCCACGTAGTTTCTTGCCGCATTTTGTTTCACTAGCGGATATGCACTCGCATTTTTCCTACTTTTATCAGATAGGGATTAATCTATCCGCTCTAATTATCTCGGAGAATTTCGCAAACAGTCGATTTAATTTCAGAAAAAAACTAAATTCAAAAGGAATCAAATGGGTCTTTGTATTAATCATTTGTATGAAGAAATCATCATGTTTGAACGTAGACATGATAAAGACGTGTATACCTGTGCAGAAGCTTTAGATTGTTGTCGACATTATTGAACTGGTTCCATCCCAATGCGAGCTCTTCTATCGCTGGAAAAGCAATCGCGCTTTCAGGGACCCTTGACAGGCCTCCCTTGCTCAAGTCTAATCGTTTCGGACATAGCGACAACTGCGTAGCCTGTAAAAATATAAAAAAGTCGATGTCTTAAATATATTTAAGATATATTTAAAATAATATATTTCTCTGATTTTTATTGCAATAAATCATCGAGCTATAAGTACATATGTTAATGGTACATATTAAAATATAAATAATTGCTACGTTACGTTACATTGCATGATATTATCATTTCAAATAAAACAATTATCTTAAAATAAATAGAGAGATGAATTATCGCTGGATATATTATTGTTAGCTGAATTACAGCTGCAATTCGTATGAATCAACATCGATATAAATGCCATTTACCTCGAACTCCAAAGAGTCCGTATCTATGGTGTCCTTGTCACAATTGTCCATGATCAAGCAATCAAATTCCTAATATGCATCATCTTTTGTACAGTTGTCTATTTTTACGCGAATATGAGCGTTTTTTCATTGAACGCACAATTAATTGTTTAGCATAAAAATTTTCGATACATCTTGATGCAATTATCATTTGCGATATAATCCACATAATTTCGTTATGTGGAATATAATAGTTCAATTTAAAAGTTTTCTTTATAAAAATGTTCACTCTCGCTTCATTTTTGTACATTTAATTTCACATCATTGTATTCGTCTCTTTAAATTTTCACCGATCCTTTAAAACGTAAATCGCATTATTTTAATTAATATTGATTTCGATATAAATGACGTTTTATTTCCTCGAAATTCTTTAGATATCACAATGTAATAATTATGTTTAAATCAATCCGTTCATTAGAGATGAGAAGAATCTCATTTAATAACGAATCAATGATTCAACAATATCGCACACGGTTCGGTGATTAATCAAACGTGAAGGACCCGCACTCGCCGAAATAAAACGTTTAAACAAATTTTAACGTTATAATTTCGTCATGTTATTTCGATTTATTTTCTCTCGAACGCTTGCATATTCGTTATTATTATAAATGATCAATCAATGTGTGGTGCAATTATCGAAATGGCTACAACATAAAAGCGAACCGCACGCAAATTTAAAATAGAGCAATGTATGCGTAAAATAAAATAAAAAGATTTACATAAAATTACGTATTTATATAGTATACATATATTTTATAAATTTTTTTATATACGATAATATAAATTATATATCTCTATACAGAATATAATTATATTTTCTTTGATCAGAATTCTACAACAAATTTGAAATTAATAAATTCTAAATCAATTATTCGTTAATTAATCAATTAACAAATAATTGATTTCATTCAGTTAGGATTAAAAACACTGAGGGGAAAACACTATTAAATTATTTACTTATATCCTTTGCGGAATTTAAATTCAAAAGACTGTATAAAATTTATCTTAAAAAATAATTGAGAAGCCACATCGATTTAATTATTTCGCATCTGTTTATTTTGTATACATGTCCCAGTAATAATGCAGTCTGCGTTTCATTCTTTACACGCTATGTCTTTCGAGAATCGCAAATTGCCGCGTGTTTTATCGTCGGGCGAGTCAAAGATTCATAATACATTCAGTCTCGTTGAACTTCATTGTAAGAAACCGGCGTAAAATAGCGCCGGTGCACGAGCAATATTTGTGCCGACAAGTATTGTTCTGCTCGTTGCGCCGGCTACGAATAGCCTCATTGTCCGCGCGGCGAACTTTCAACCGAACAATGAAGACGTCAGTCAGAGCTTTCTTATCGGCGTTAGATTCGGCCGCGATCGCGCGTGCGAAGCTCCCTAAAACAATACGACGGAAAAATTCACTGCGGAAGTATCGCTAGAAAGCAGAACGCGCATCGCGCATCAAATCAAACTATAACGAAAAATGAAAATGCGGATAGGCTCGTATTATTTCATCGCATCGACGATAACTCTAGCAACAGTATTTTAATTTACATTCACGGATATACATATAAAAACATTATTATTAGAAAAATTTTCCCGACTTTCTTTCAAGATCATGGAAAATGAAAATATGCAAAAGACATTTTAACTTTTTTAGTATTTTTATTTAACATCTTTTGAATTTTTTTATGAATTCTTATTCATCCCTATTTTCATTCTGATTGAAATTAAAATAATCGAGCAGAGAATGTGATTACGTTTTACACTCTTGGATTTTTATATCCTTTCAGGAAGAATTACTCTTCTTTTTCAATCAAATTGATAAGCTACTTTATATTCTTTATAGTTAGGAATTATTAGCCAGTTTATTAATAATTATTATTTTTAATTTGACAAATCTTTGAAATTTGATAGCTTCTTGCTAGGGATTTGCAGAAAATAAGAACTGCTTTAATGATAATGCAATTTGCCGTGGTAATCGCGATCCTTTTCTTTGCCATTAGGGAAAGTGCCACGTTGATGAAGGGGAAAATAGGATTATACGAGGAATAGCAACCAAGATACCGTGTTATATCGCAGGAAAGTCTCGAGTGAGCGAACGCGATCGTCGCGTGATGACAGTCTGTTAATTTCCGGTCGTGCGACACATCAGATCCAGGGGGAAAAGTGCTCTTACATTCCACTTATTTAATATTTATATAAGTATCATACGTATTGTTCTCGTAATCTTGGAGCCAATTATTTTCGAGGCATTCATAGCCTCGAGACTCGAAATAATTAAATTTATTCAAAACGTTTATTCTTGTGCACTTCTTAAAATTTGAATTCTACTTTTTCATCTCGATTTTATTAATTTCCCGATGATAATTTCCCATCGGAACTCGGCTTGATTCTATTTTCCAATCGCGACTCGAATTTGCTTCACCTCCTCGAGTTTTTCATTCGATCTGGAATTCCTTCCCGAGGAGGAGAATGAAAAGGGACGAATGAAAAGGGAGGTGAAGAAAATTACGCCGGTATCGGCCGGTCGACACGATGGCGATGGCGTGAAAACGAGAAGGAAACGAGACGAAACGACATTCCCAGCTAACGGACGCGCTTAGCTCACCGTGAAGAGACATGGAGGTAAAGAAGATAGCGAAGGTACGATAAAGAGCGAAGATGGAGAAGAAGGAGGGAAGAAGTTGTCTTCGTATCTTCTCGATCGTCCACGCTCGTCGATGGTGGCTAACGAGGAAGGTAACTTTCCCGATGATGTCGGAAAAGTTCACGGCCAGTCGACGATACTGATGCGTCGTCAAGCGAGAACCTACGATAATTCACTGCGCGAAAGAAGATGAAGCGATCTCTTCCCGACGAAAGAATCACTTATTTAATATTTTAAATATTATTTAATATTATTTAATATTGTTTAACTTTTTTCTATTTCTTTTTTTTTCATCAGAGAGTGCGGATCCAAAAATATGTCCAAAAATGCGTTTTTTCATCTCAATAATCTCAATGATATTATCGATGCTCTTGTAAGAGCAAATAAGTATCATCTCTGTGCACGAAAGGAATCGAAGGTATAAATAATGAACTGTAAAATAGATAAGCGTGACGCGCGCGAAGATTATTATGAGATATAATTAGCAAGTACTGTTATTAGATCGGACGCGCGAATTCGCTTAATATGGTGTACCGTTCGGCACGTGCGGAATAAATTCATTGTGAGAATTATGTAAACCGTTAAACGAGGCTTCCCGATGTGAGGAGAGAATAATCGTGCCAATTACGGGGAGCGTGGAAGGCAGATTATGTAGAAACAAAAAGTAATTGATTAAAGAAAAGTTGAAGATTAAAATTGTTGCTATTTTTAAAGCGCGAACGTACTAATTTTAATCAATAATACAGAATCGATCGTCACAATCGCAAAATTATAGTTGGATAAATAATATACCGATGCGTTATAAATTAAATAAATCAATTAATTTTAAAATTAAAATCGATTAATTTTTAAATTAAAAGATTACTCATAAAATAAACTTGACACTTTTTTATAATGATAGATATAATTTCAAATAAAAAAATTTGTTAAATAAAGATATAATATTTAAAAGATATAAATGTTAAAAGTAAATATAATATTTATTTAAAAAATCTTTTATATGCATATAAATTCACGTGAGTCTTTTTAGTGATAAAATATCAACATGTGTATTATATAAATTGCTAAAATATGTTATTATTTTATATGATTTAGTAGAAAATTTAATTTAGTTGAAAATCTTAATTATATATCGAACTATTATAAAATGATTTACTATTATAAAATAATGCAATTATTGTGTATGACAGAGAAATGTTTCGTGATATCCCCGCAAATTTTCACTCGATTACAATATTTTTTTAGATTAATGCGAGACAGTTTACGGTTTGTTTAATAATACGTCTACACACAAAGTCGGATTAATTTCGCTTAATCGATTATTGGACAACTGCGTATCAGTGGTTTCCAAGCGGACAGTTAAAAATTTTTGACCACAACCGAACTATTCCGATTAATTTCCCCGGGATAGCGCCGAGAGAGAAACGTGACATTTCAAATGCGCTCTCGAAAATTTCTTTGTCGTTGCAAACTTTTAATTAATTGCGCACCCGCGGCGATTGTTGCTCGAATTAATAGATAAAATTCGAAAACGCATGATTTATTCGAGTCGAAAATATGCAAAGTGACTCGGAAATCGATGTAACGGCCTTATCTATTTTATATATATCGTATCTTCTTTTTCTTTTTTTTAGTAAGTTTGAGATAATCTTTGTCAGTAAGAATTATTCACGTTCGTATAGTTTTCGTAAAGTTTGAAAATTTGTAAAAATTGTTCTTGCAAGTCATAACTGAGATTAAATTTAATCTTTGGTATTAAGCAGCTCCTGATTACGCTACGCTGTGAATCCTTTGACGGACTGGAAATTTGCGAAAATACGTACTCCTCGAGCTCAATGAAAACTTTACGGAATACCGCCATAGCATCCGGAATGAACGTCGCTCTTTGGCGTCTTAATTCCACCAATTTCCCGGAGATAATTTCTCCTTGTCGAAGCTGGACACGATCGCGAAGTAACGTTCCAGTGCGCCGAGTGTCCGAGAGACACGTTTGCGTTTCGTGAACGGAATTTTTTTCGACCGAAAAGATGGTCGAAAAACACTGGCTCGCGCGCAATCTCCGTTTTTGCTCGCCGGATACGAAGCATTATTCGCTACTACCGCCAGCACGTCACTGAGAAGCCGCTCGGAGAGTTTGTCGCGTGTCCTGCACCACATAAAAAGCGGAAGAGAGCACGCTCAGGTGCTTAGATCGCGCAATTTTTGCGTCTGCTAGACACTTTGGGTCTCAGCTTCGAGACTATATACGAGAGAACGACACATGCTGCTTACTCCGACATTGACGTTTAACCGTTGGAAAGCTGCACACATTCATACGTACACGGATACACGCATACTCGAATGAAAATCCTCAACTTCTCCGACTTTAATCTACTTGTAACAGACATGTACAGATATCTATTTGGTTCCGAGATAGTGCAATTCGAGAGAAAGACGTAGGATCTCGTTGTGAATTTAGAATTTAAAAAGATTTTCAAAGAAGAAAGGAGAAGATTTAGATAGCAAATTCTGGATTTTTTGGCATATATTGATGATGAAAAAGTAAATCTATTTTTTTTTAAATCGTAGAAAAAGATGAATTTAATTTTTTATATACATACATTAAATAGGAATTATAAAGCATATTCGCGAACAATTGAAAAGATTCTCTAACGATATTTCAAAGGATCAGAATTCAGAAATCTGAGGATGTAAATATATCGAAAAGGATGAGAATGTAATTTTCCCGAGTATTACCAAGCGTAATTGAGTTCTACTGCAATGACGGTCGAAATAAAAGTAATTGGCGACACGGTCGAGTCCTTCCTCCCTTCTCAATTACGGAAACGCATTGCGACGCGGCCAGAAGACTTCCCTAATGGCCAATTTAATGATCAATTTCGCATACCGTTGGAATGCACATGTAACGGTACGCGCTTCTTCTCTCTCCTGCCTCTTTCTTCGGATATCTTTTGCACCGCCTTCTCGTCAGCATTTATTTCCTCGCAATGAAATATCGATGGAATTCGCCCTGACATCCCCCGCGACATTATTATATTTTATTCTTCTATCCGGATAAATAATATATTTAAATTGTATAACAGCTGGAGCGAATCATACATCATCCTCAGAGCTTTCCTGATTGAAAACATTTTTGACGTTGCAAAGTTTAGCTTAAAACAATTACATTTTTTAATTTCATTAAGTTGACGTATTATCGAAGTACGTACGCGACATATTCTTGTAGGAAAGAATCAGCAATAATTGATCTTGAAAACATAATTGTCTAACAAAGTAGCACCTCAAAATTTGTCGACATTTTGTGCGATAAAAGGGGAAGCGTCACAAAAGGGTTCGCCAAAGGGTTTTCCAATCCAAAAAATGTGAAACGTTCTCGCGCGGAGTTTCCTGACGCGCGATCAAGGAAAAAATCACGCGGTAAATAAATTTCAATTAAACTTTCAGAGTTCGCGAGGGGAAGTTGGTAGAAATGGCCGACTTTATCAACATCGTTCTAATCGTCGGTGAACTAAGTTTTTTCTTTCCCCGACACTTCTTCCATCTCGCAGACTCTCTTGCGGCAACTTTCGATCGAAAAGCCATTTTCGCAGGATCTGCGAATCTGTATTTGTATCCTTTTTACCCGCGATTTCGCGACGATGGCCACGATTTTTTTTCCCAACCGTGCCATGGAACGCCTCGGTTTTGCATTTCACGGTGAGCCGAGCGTGTCGATCCAATCTCGGCCTGTTTTCGAATGAGCACATTCGTTAAAGCGAAATTCCGCAGTTCACTTCTGATCGAACGAGTCATTCGAAGGCGAAGGAAAGCTGTTAGATAACTTCTTCGAGGGAATAAACGTATGCGACACACGCGTCGGCTCGTAACTCGGGATTTCTCTATTCTCGTAATATGATCACGCGATGTAGCAATGTAATAATAACTTAGAATCATCTCATCGTTAAATTTCGCCCGCAATGAACATTGGTGGATCTTACGCGAACCCCATTCAACAATAATTGTCGTAGAGCTGCTAATTGCGCCGATATCACGTTACACAATCGTGATTCGTATGACTAGCTGTTAAAGCTAATAAACTCTAACTCCAGTTTCGTTGTTTGTTCCCTTGCGAGAGCTACACCCCCGCGAGCTAGAACGCGAGATAAGGACGCTCGACGATATCGTGTCGCTTGGTAATTTACGAACGGCAACTGTAGGGAATATAAACAGAGAAAGAGAGAGAGAGAGCATGTCGCGGGATATACAGGAAGGATCTGCGGAAATATAGGAAGCATCCTGGGGATATGTTACGTTACTCACCGAGACTCCACGTGAGTCTTTTATCCAAAATTCTACGCTTTTCACGAGAGGAGAGCGAGAGAAAAGCAGCGGAGAGAGGAATATTTGATACACACGCGATCGCAGATGCGCAGGAGGATATTTGAATAACGCGATAAGGATTTTTCTCGCCTCAGTTCGATAAATGCATTGCAATACGGTCGTCTATTTTCGTTCGGAACACGCCATGTATTTGCGCTTGATAAAGAGGAAAGATATCTAGCGATTAGTCGATTAGGCGAGCACGGAGGATGAATCGGGACATCGCTCGACTTTTGGGATAAAGAGTGACAAGATATGGGTTCGTTCGGAGAAAATGAGATGCCAAAATTCAATCGTGGCAATTGCGATATTAATATGAGTGAAATTATTTAATTAATTTATTATTATAATTATTTTATTATTCTATTAATTTTTCGATAAGTAACAATTAATGATTTGGAAATTATGAAGAAATTTTAAATATTTTCGTTTAAAACACATAATTATTTTCTCTCTCTCTTAATATACATATGTATGTATGCAAAGTATACACACATGTATTAAGAGAGAGAGAAAATATCAACAGAATAAAATTTATAAATTATTTATTAAAATAAGTTTAATAATTATGTGTTTTAAATGAAAATATCTAAAATTTCTTCATAATTTCCAAATCATTAATTGTTACTTATCGAAAAATTAATAAAATAATTAAATAATTAAATAAATTAAATAACTTCAGTCATACTAATATCGCAATTACCACGATTAAATATATATATATATATATATATATATATATATATATTTATGATTTCGCTCTTTTAAATGTGTATGTGTTTCCCAACATATAAAATTACGAATCAAAATTTTTATCTCAAATTTTATTCCGAATTATAGGTTGTCTAAAGATATTTTTATAAAACAATTTGCTAAGATAATATATCTATATCACGATATCACATTATTTTATTGTTACTAATCTTGAAAATTTTCTTTTTATTTTTATATATTATCGTATTTTTATATTTCATTATTTTTTTTATTATTGCTAATTTTTTTATTTTTTATTCCTGTCTTTTATTATGTCCATGTAATTGTTATATAGCAGAGATATATATTATTAAAATGTTATACTAGTTACATTGTTACACTAGTTCTTCCACAGGATTCTGCCATATCAACGTAGCATTTCTTCTTACTTCAATCTAACTCGTTCGTTTCTCCAAAGATAGTGTTACAATCTCGAAAGTAGCTTTAATAAAATCTTTTAAAAATCTCAATTGCTAATATTTTAAAAAAATGTTTAAATGTTTGAGCTATAATTGAGAGAATATATCTATTTCTTCAAAAAAAAAAGAGAGATTATATTTATTGTTCTCTAAATATTTCTTTATTTTTATTTATTTTTTAAATATATACAGAAACTGCATATTAGAACAATTAAAATGTCTAGAGATTCCTGAACTTATAGAAATACTGAAATCTGAATGATTACATGCACATATGCTTATTGATATTTTTAAATATTTAAACGTTTGAAAATGCAGATAAATTTGTCATTTGCTCGCAAGAGGAAGATAATTGTATTTATTCGATATTAAATCTAGGTAAATAACCTGAAGTCTCACTTATTGTAAAGTCATTTATTGTAGAGTAGTTATTATAGAATTATTATATATCAGATTTCTACGATCTCTGTACTTTCTCAATTTGACAGAAGATACATTTCACTGCAGTGTTTAGAAACAAAGCCTACTTTCTAAGAGTACAACATGTTTTTCCAATATGCAATTATGCAATTATGCAATTATTAGGTACAATAGTAGGCGTCGATATGCTTCAAAAGATCAACAAGGCAATTACGGTAAACACGAGCTATATCAGTACCGTAAACGTATTAATCTCACCCAATGAACTGCAAAGCGATAGTCAACGTGGCTGTTTGTCGTGTAAGATCGATCAATTTCGTCGAATCTAATTTCCGAAAGTGTTAATAATCGCAAAACGCTCTGAAGTAAATTCCGATGTAAATCGCAAGCAATTATGCGTTTGATTAAAGTAAAGAACATTCTGACTTCGCAAACTCTTTCTCGCAAACTTGTCGCGCAACAAGTCGCTTCGTTATTTCTTACTTCTACTTGCAACGGAGAAAAAGTACGGTCCCGCAACCGATTCATTTGTTTATTGATTCATTGATTATTTTCTTCGCAATATTTGCATCTCGCGAGCAATCGCGATTTTTCGATTCCGTCCGATCGATCGCGGTTATTGGATTCTTATTATTATTATCCCCTCTTTTCGCTTCAATCGGCCTATAATAACACCTCTGCATCGTTCCTCCATGAGAAACGCGTTTAATGAGTGATTGTTGCACGATTTCGTTAACGGAACACCCGATATAAGGGACTTGGATTTTCCCGTAACAAGAACATCATTATCCTCCTCGCGGATTTCTCTTTTCCTCTTTTTCTTTTCTATATGTCATGGTCTGCTTTTACACTTGAAAGAGTCTTACATTGCTCCGGAAGGATTTGAAAAATCAGATGGGACAAGATGCCTCTCCTGTTTTCTCTCTCGTCTTGTTTTTTCCTTATTTCTTTCTCTTTTTTCCTCTTCCTGGCTTATACCAAAGTTTGTGACTTTTCCATTGCATTGCATTTAAGATATATGTAGTTTCCGCGACGAGATGTTTTTCTATTGCCGTGTTTATCCGGAAAAGCTCGGCGCGAATGCTTCTCTTCTTATTTAATCTTGTATCGGAAAGAAGAAACTATTTATCGCTTGGAAAGCGATTCTTGTGATAGTCCGGGGGCAATATTATAATTAATTTTGATTTAATATACCGTTGCGTTGCGGAAAAATGCGCGGCATCAAGTTTTCTCGGCAAAATTTTATGAATTCAGGTAAGGAAGTTTGGGCGCGGCTAAGATCTACGCTAAGGCTCGTAACGAGGGAAGTTCCGCACGAGAACTTAATAAGGAGCCTTAATAAAAATTTCCGCTTTGATCATGACAGTCATCCGCTAGGCAGATAGGTTGCGGCGCGCTTTTAAGGGCCCTTGGAAATTATTTCGTCGGTGAATAAAAAAAAAAGAAGAAAGAGAACAAAGGGGTGAAAGGGTTTCTGGCTGCCTTCGGTGTTTTCCTCTTTGTGACTAACAAGTGGAATTCATGTGAACGCACGTTCGCATGCTGGTTTATTCCCGTAAAGATCTTTTGAGGGCGAAAACGGGATGTGCAAAAGGAGAATGAACAACAAGATAAACCAGTAAATAACAATGGTACTTTGACAAAAAATAGATCATTGTAGTAGAGAAAAAAGAGTAGAGCTTAAATGCATTGGATTGCGTAGTAGATAAAGAGGGAAGTTTACGTGCATTGTATTTTTCCTTGCATTATAAGTAATGGTAGAAAAATTTATTTTTTTATGCTAAAGAAATATCGGCTTCTGATCTGGAATAAATTTAGAATAACTTACAACGATCACGGAAAAT
This sequence comes from Camponotus vicinus, assembly GCF_025532165.1. Taxonomy (NCBI): domain Eukaryota; kingdom Metazoa; phylum Arthropoda; class Insecta; order Hymenoptera; family Formicidae; genus Camponotus; species Camponotus vicinus. The sequence continues at coordinate 15,403,183 of NW_028141977.1, forward strand.
ATAATAAGTAATTTTCGTTTATATATTTTCCTTTTATCGGATTTATTTTCAAGTTACAATTGTTCATGTTAGTAAAAGTTATATACAACCAACCGATAAAAGCCGAGAATTATTTTTCGCTTTAAATCTAGATGCAACATCGACTTGTCTCTTATTCTCAGTCGTTGTTTAGTGTTACAAATTTCGCAGTTTTACAAAACGAGTTTAAAGAGTAAGTTTATTTTATTGCTTTCGTAAAGGCAAATATATTGGCCGATATTCCGAGCAACCGAACAGTCTTAAGAATGATCGAGAAGCAATCCGAGAGGGGGAGTAGACGGGGAGAGGCGAAAATAGCGATGCGAGTGTTGTAACTGGCAACTTTTCCGAAGTGCCTTTCAGCGATTAAGGGGAAACTTTCGCGATTTACAGTGGATTTCAAGGAGAGCCGCAGACCTCGCGGGTCCAATCGGGGATTTACGGTTGAAATCGCTATTTGAACTTTATATCTTTCTCAACGAGTTTCCGGAATGTAGATGGCTTGAGTAGCATCAAACATGCTCGCTTAATTGTGTCAGAAGATAACATTGTCACAATATATGTGACAAGACACATTTATCGCACTAATTGCTTGTCCTCTCATGATTCGTAAAATGTAAGCAAAGTTCGCGAAGCACACATTAAAAATTTATAAATCTATTTTTCAAAATTAAAAGTTTTAATGTTTAAAGTTATTTTATTTACACACACGTGATTCGATAACAAGAAGTCGCTTCTCGGAAATAATTTATTTAGATAGTATAAAAGTTTTTTTTTCGTAAATTATTTTCACAATAAAAGTGATATATGAATTAACGCAAACACTACATTGTCCGCGATATTAGTTTTTATTAGTTTTATTCGGTTCAAATAATAAATGTGTCATTTTATATCTTCTAGGCTTCTCCTCCACAGATCTTGGTGATAAATATCCAAAAAACAGTCAGCCCTAATTTCGAACCTTTCGCAAGGTTAATCACCGCTATCTTCTTGTAGGGGGAGTTCTCTCTTTGGGTGCGTGAGAAATTAGGGCAGAGCTTTTATCCCTCGAGCCCGATTTTTCTTTTCTACGTTATTTTATTCCTTTACTTTTACGCTCGCAGCGAAAAACCGTGAGATGCACGAGAATTCGCGTGAGTATAAATATCTTTCGTATAACAATGGAAAAAAATTCTCTGAATTATTCTACTGACGTTTAACGATTGATATCCATAAAACCTGATTAATTTGTGAGATAAGAAATAGACTACTTGTATTTTATAATTCACTCGTCACGTTAAGCTTACGCTTTACGCTTTATGTTGTAGCCAGAAGTTAATTTGGGTTAGACTATATAATGCGGGAAATTTCGCGGTGGAATCTCAGTCAAGCACGTACTTGATCAAGCCGCGTAAAAATGGATTTTGCGGCATTTAATGATACACAAATTACGGTATTAATTGCGCGTAATAACACTGCGGCAAATGGATTCATTTAGTTTCATGCCTGTGAACGCTCGACTGAATCGATAAGCTGTGCAACGTTCATAGGCATGTACATAGGTGAATCAAAGCGCGAATAGAGAGTTTTAGTGTATTTAATCCTTATCCTATTTAGCTGTGAAACAGTTACAATAGCACAATACAGAAGATTGAATTGCCATATTTGATAATGCTATGCAAATACGAGATAATCGAGTTGCCATTAATTAATTAATTAATTATTCGAAATTATTGAATTTTGCTTGAGGTCTCAGGTCAGTAAACAATGAATAAATTGCCCATCAGATTAAATATAATATATACGGTATGTATCTCTCTTTGATCTCTTTGGGTTGAATTTTAATGGGTAATAGATTTTCTTTTTGGTAAGTCTGGTTAATTCTTTTTAAAGAAAAATTTCGGGGAAATCGCTATTATTAATTTTTAAGATTTAGTATTATAATACTTTAGTGATTAATTTCGAATTAAAATTTTGCAAAAATGAAAGCTAGTTTCTATTTTAGATTTTTGAGACATTTTCGTAAATAGTCTAGTTTATAACACAATTAATTTTAATGCCAAACAGAGATTTGAGCTATCACACGTTCTTCATCAATTCTTTCTCAGAAAAAAAATTAATTACTCCACATTTTCGCATCTTCTAAAATAATCAAACGCCAATTAATTGATTTTTCCAAGTTATTACATTACATTCTCATATTACATTTGCTCTAAAAGATTGATATGCAATCATAAACGTCAATATTACAGTCAAATTGTGCCCGTTTATTTTATTAATTTATTAATAAAGTAATTAATTATGTACGCCTTCATCATATAAGCGATCGAGTCGTTGCCGAATGAGATCGATCCTCACCAATACACACATCGTATTGTTGGCATTAATTAATCTTTCTCGTTGTCGCTTATGATTCTATGCCGCGAAAAGCGGTATCACGAGATTGATCACATCGCACACGGCGATCTCTGATTCCCGATAATTCACTGTCATACCTGAGCCTCTTATAATTTCCGGTTAATGGCATGCTGCCGCATTATCGTCAAGCGAAACGGATTGCGCGCGATGCGCTTTTCGCGATATAAATTATAATGTAAACACATGTACATGCGCTTTTCTCGGCTAAAAAGAGAGTCATGGGTCAGTACGAAATTAATTTTGACGGAGATTGATTTTACGCGACGCCTCGTTTCGGAATACAAATGCGCGTTATTACGCATGCAAAGTAATTAAATAAATCATGCCAACAAAACGTACTCTAAAAAGAGAGAAAGAGAGAGAAACTTTTCTATATGAAACTTTCTTCGTTCGTTTTTTTTCAGAAAGTTTGATCATTTTGGATATTGGTAATTAATTTTGGCTTGTATTGGATCTCAATTAAAAAATTTTATCAGAACCTATTACGTTACGAACAAAACTTCTAGCGAATTAAAGTTTAATTGAAATTAATCGTAAAACAATATTTTGTTGTCACTTTTTCTTCTTCATTGTCTTGCTCTTGAAATTATTTAATTTTTAACAGCCAATAATTAAAATTTGCAGGATCCAAATTTTGAGATAATCGCTACTTCTTTTAATTTAACTATGCTATATGTACCACAGTTGCGTGTATCATTGAAAGATAACTCGTATAATATCGATATGTATGTAAAATCATACGATTGTTGTAAACCGATTGCAATTGTGACGCTTTTTACGAGACGAAAACTCAACTATTCTTCGTTTATTAAATCGTTTCTAATAAAGCTCGATCTCTCTTGCGTGTAGTTGCATCGTAAATTAAAATGCGTATTGTCGTGGGTGCAGTATTAAAAACTCGGAGTGTAAAATACGCTGCGCGCGAGAGGGACAATTTTTTTATGGAAATACGTATCCGACGAGAGCGCATTGGGATGAAATAACAGATGTAGTTGTAAATAACACCGGGATTATATTTTTGTAGTAACAGGACGGATGAACTATACATCCCGGATTATTATTTTATGCCACCGGTAAAAATAGGCAAAGAAAAATAATAACGTTGAAAGAGGAGTTTCCGTCGAGCTAAAAGTTCGATTGCAAATTGAAAGAAGGAATACGCAATGAGAAACGATATCATCATAATTCCGTGACACTTGGTGTACATGCAGACTCTCTATGGATACATCATCGTCGCTGATGTTCGATTCCGGCCGCGGACGCAGCGAACGCGACGAATACGATTAATTAATGAAACGGTGACACGCAAACTAGATGCAGCTACGAATGTAGCAACGTTTGCGTAACGTTGCTCTATGATCAATGCTGTTGACACGCGCAAACGCGCTCCGCGTGGATAATCAGATTGAAAGATATCATTCTCGTTATACTACTTCGGGAACTGCAATTGTTTATTTTTCATTTTTCCCGTTGTTTTCCATCAAACGGAACACGATAAATTTATCACAATCGGAATATCTTCGAGCGAGCGTAATCGAATACACGGACACGTCGGTCACGATTAATCGGACTCCATTTTTTAATCCGGAAAATTTAATAAGTAAGCTACATCGCATGAGCTTTCAATTCTCGCGCAAATTTTCATATATATATATATATACTCTTGGTATATCGATTTATTTTTGTGAAATAATCGCCATCATCTTCATTTAATAATATTTATATCATCGAGAATATTATCGGAATTATGTTGAGATATGTCGTAATATGGGAACACACACACATACACAATTTTAATATTAAAAAATATTTTTTCTCTCTCTTTCACTCTAAATTAAAATATTATTTTCATCACATATTTATTTTTCAGATATTGATTGGAATTTTAATTTATTCGAATGTTGGTAAAATTAGTTTTTAACAAAAAATATGTGACTAAGGATTAATTGAGAAAGAACTTTAAATATTGACACTGATAGAAGTTGCCAGCAAATAATGCTTTCAATATAAAAAAGAATCCTCTATTAATATCGGATATTTTCTCTTTCTCTTTTCTAAAGAGTAATACAATTTTATATTATTTTACACACATGAGAAAAATATACGTAGATTCACAATACTTATGTTAAAACGTTTAAAAGTTGTATTATTTAATTTTTTAGAGAGAGAGAAAGAGAGAAAGAGGGAGAGAAAGAGAATAATCTCATTTGAAAATTAAAAAATATTTACTGAGATAATCTGTTTGATTCAATGGACAGAGAATGTCGATACTTTCGGCAACAAATACGAATAGCTGATGTATCAAACTGAATTGTCATAGAGTCATGCGTTCAAAACCGCTCCGCTTCTATTACGCAAATAATGACGCTCCACTACAAAATGTCACGATCCACTCGATCGTGTCATCGACACCCGACATTCAAGAAAATTGTTTCATTATCTGACGCGTGCTTGAAACCGACTCGCTTTGACGCTTTGAGTACGATTCCGCCGACGAATATTAAACAAAAGGCGGACAAGGCGATATTAAATACCATTAAATACCAATCAATTTTTTCTTTATGCAATAAATATTGCAACAAGAATTATATAAATAGCTGCCTTATGATCAGTACTTCTTCGCATTTTCTCGCATATTATTAAACTTTACACGTTTAAATAAGCTTGTATCATTCACGTTATATACATATTATTTTTTCACATAAAATCACGCATTATATAAGCGAATTGCAACTAAAATTTACGATACGAGAAAAATTGAAGATAGTAAAGAATAATAAAAAATCAAAAGAATTCTGACATACAATTTATGTAATTTTTTCACGTACAAAGTCGACGAGACGAAATGAAATAAACAGTAGAAAGGAAAAATTCCCCGTCAAAAGTTTGTTACCACGATTTGTGTAAATTCCCGTCATTCATCGCGCAACAATGCATTAGCGGAAAATTCAACGGACGGATTAAACGCGATCACGATGCATCCGGTCGATGCAATAATAGTGTTTCGCGGCGGCGGCGGTGCATTTGCGTCATGGAGAAAAGCGGCAAAATACTACGTGTGTTGAATAATTCAAGAGAAATGACGAGGGAGGAAGCGAGAGAAAGAGAGAGAGAGAGAGAGGGGGGTGAGGGTGGGTGGGCCGCATTCCGTATTTGTACAAGTGATCGCTGAATATTTAGCAAGTGTTTATCCGAAGCATGATCTCGCGTTTCGAACGGTATCGCGTTCAACTTCAGTTGACAAAACCAGTCGACGAATTTGTGCACTTCATCTGTAATAATACGTTAAATAATTTCGTAAATTGTCATTGTTGTCTAAAATGAGAAAAATCGAAAGTAGCACAACATGAGGAGAAATAGTAGTTATTTTTTTACCGTTTTGTTTTTCTTCGTTTCGACAGCAGTCTGGAAGCAGCCACTTGGAATAGCGCGAGAGATGCTCGTTTTGTAAATATATTTTTCACTATCTGTTTCTTTTCTTTTAAGAGAAGAGAGTTTCCAGTTATTACACATAGCTCTGCTTATAAATATTTGTCTATGAAATATTTTATTCGTACTCTGATATTTCTTCTAAATTATTCGGTCCAATTACCATCCACGTATCACCTCCAGAAAAAATAGAGTAATGTAATTATATAAAATCGTACATAATCATATATAATTAAAACCAAAATTTGGCGCCATCACATTCATATGATTATGTAAAATTACATTACTATTTTTTTTCAGGTGCATTTTAATGTTTTCAAAGAAGATCTATTTAATCGTACGTTATAGGTAGAGATTCGAATTATTGTTCCGGCTTAAAACGTTACGGGACATTAAATGTCAAATATATATTCCTAAATGTGTCGTCGCCGGCAATCGTATCGAGGGATCGATCGCGAATCGCCGATAATTTCGCGATCGGATGCTGGCGACGGTCCGGTCATAACGTCCGGCATGATAGTGTGTACTCTCACCCCTTATCTATTCCAACCTCTTTATCTCCTGTCCCCTTTCTCCCAATCTTCTCCGTTAGTCGCATTTGGATATTGAAGTTTGTTCATCGTGATTTCATATTCAGGATGTGCCTTTAGGCCAATGTTTGCATCATTTTGGATTCCTCTCGCTATTCGTCCCCCCAGTGACTCTTCTTTCAGCTTCGATCTATCCGTTCCCGTCTCGTCGATCTTTTCAGTCGCGGATTCGCGGAGACGAAGAAGAAGGGAAAGTTTCCTTTGACTTCTCCGACTTGCGCTTTAATCAAACACCCTTTGAGGAATCGATCTGCAACGATATGATATCTGCAGTGCATTTATTAAAAAAAGCCTTATGATGTAAAGTCGCGGTGACAGAGAACCTTTCCTTTCCAAAAGACTCGAAGCTCCTACACATAATGTTTCTAATTATGAATATGCACATTACATACGACAATTATTAAAGATTCAGTCTACTCTAGCAGTATGAAAAATTAATGACTTTTAGGAATTTTTTTTAAGAATATCGGAAATTGATTTTTTTGTTATTTCATATATATTTTTATTGTTTAAATAGTACGTCAGTATTTTTATTAAAAATTTATTTTTTTATGTTTAATACAAGCTTTTGCACGCAACGACAGTAAAAAACAATTAAAAAACGATGGTATGACATGCTGCTCTTCGTGTAATTGTCTGAAATAAAAAAATTCGGTCTAGTTTTATTGCAGTAGCAGAATATTTTTGTACAGTAGAATATTTTGGATATTGAACTTAGTTAAAATTTAAAAAATTAATATATAATAAATTTCTAATCTCAGAAAAAATTTCAGCAAAATTGAAATATGTAATTTTAAAACGACACTACTTTGTTATTTTTCAACTTTTTGAAAATGGAATAAGGTTAAGTATTCCAAAAATATCCTATGGAATATAAAATTAGATCGAGTTTTTTTCATTTCAGACAATTACACGAGAAGCAACATATCACATAGTCGAACCATGTATTTTTGAACACGTTATGCGCAGAAGCTCATATTTTTTTAACAAAAAGAGCTGAATATCTTCAAGATTAAAAAATATTGACGTACTCTCTTTACACATGTATATAAAACACATGTAAAACATTAAAAAAAAATCAATTTCTAATATTCTTGAAAAAGAAACATCCTAAAAATTATCAATTTTTCATACTGCTAGAACAGACTGAGCCCTTAAATAACTGCGGACGTACAATGGTGTAACAGAGTCGTCTCGCAGCGAGCCAATATCGATATTTACGGGTTTGCTCGACGGTGCGAAACACGTCGGGAGGAGTTGTCCTTTTTGTTTAGTCGATGAATTCTATTGAAGCTCATCAAAATGACGCTTATGTTTGTTCTCATTTGCATCGGGCAGAGCGCGAGCCGACAATCGACGCAATTCTAATTCACCGCGCTTGCCCGTCGACATGTAACGACATTATCGGAAGCCGCCCGCGCCTTCCTCTCGTCTCCTCCGCCCCCACCGCCTGTTCTGTCCGACATAATTTCTCCGGCATGTTGCACTCTGCTCGCTGCTGCTCTGCCGCATTGACGTTCCACCTATTCCTTTCCAGATACGCGGTTGGTATGCCTCGGAATATTACCTATCTACTCGCCGCATGACCTATTTACATGCGCAAGAGCTCCTCTTTCGATGGTTATTGGAGTCGAAGGGGGAGGATGCGAGGGCACAAAGTTGCGGGATGCACGGAGATGCGAGATCCAAAGCTATTTACGCAGTTCCTCGCGAAATATAATATCTTTTTGCTCTCTCGTGTGTATCGATATAACCCTTATGCATTGTAAATATCGACTCCGTTTATCCTGCCAGAGTATCATGCAAAATTTTCAGCTTGTCCGAGTTCGTTACACGAGAATCTGCTTCGTTTCCTCGTTCAAGCCGCGTAACACGCTCCAAAGGAAATTCCAAGAATCGGTTTCAGCTCACGACCGGGTGAGCTCAAGTTTTAAGGTGACTGAAATTGTCGGGCAAACACCGACTGTGTGTGTCAAAGATTCTCTCACACGTCTCTTGAAAAATGGATTTCTCCGTTCCTATTTCTATACGTGCCACCGCGACAGCTTCTTTCTGTGTTTATTTATCGCATGCATCGTACAAGGATGTACGATTGTTCCGCAGAACCGAGAATCTCTACACTAAATATTATATATCGAGATGAATGATAAATCAAATTAATATCTATGATTGCTTCGGGCAACGAAATGTGCCTCAATCTGACAAGTACGCGCGAAGCAAAGAATATTAATGCGGGTGAATAAAATAGAATAAAAATGGAAAAGAATACGTTGAGGTAAATTATCAAATAAATAAATTAATGATTAATAAATATATAAATAAATAATAAAAATAATAATAAAATAGAATATTACTAATGTGCAGGAATATCGAGAGACTTAAAAAATCGTACAAATAATATCATATTATTCATACTATTCGGAAATTGAATATTCATACATGATATATGCGATGAAATTTGTATCGAAGTTAAAATTACATCACCATATAATTAAAATAAAACGAAGTCATTTAGACTTGAACAAATGTAATGTATTTTTAATAGTAAAATTACTGATATTCATTTTTTAATAATATATATCTCGATTAATAATTTTGCTTATAAAAAATTATTACGCTCCTTCACTTTCAATCAACGTGACTTTCAATTACTTCATTCGATTCCGGTACCTTTTTCCCTTTCTTTTTTCTTGATATGATGTCTCTAGCACCTTCCTACGTGTTTCGTGAGAAACCATTTCGAGAAATTGTCTCGATTTCGCGCGGAAGAATAGCGATAAGGTCGCTTACCTCCTTGATCCAGCCCTTCCAGAGGTCCCGATCCCAGGGGTGATGGAAGCCCAGATACAAGTGTCTGGTCTCGCGATGATGATTCTCTTCAGGGTGTTGGCTCACATGGCACTGTTGAGTGACCCTGGGAAACCCGGTGACACGCAAAACGAGTTTGCCCAGACGTGACGGCGCATAGCACACCGCGCCACCGCCGCCACCCAGCTCCATCCATTCCGCTCGCGATTCCGGACAAGCTGCGGGAAACGCGTTATTTATCAGTCCTCTTGATAAATTGGTAGTACGTACGATCGCGACATAGCTATATCTGAGGCGAAGAGCATCGTTTCTGACAAGAGGGGACGTGGATAAATAGAATCTTTTCAAATTAACGTTCTATATTATCGATGTTTCATCAGTTATTAATAATTGACATTAATCATGATTTTTGGTATATTCAGGGCACTCATTTTAAGGCATATGGACGTATATTGACGCGGAGCTTTCGTCCTTTAGATTCCAAGTGCTTAATTTTAAGCAGGACGCGATGCAAGGTAATGAAAAGATGACTCCATCTCTTCGACAGGATGTCTAATTACGTTCAGCTATGTTGGAGAATGCTGGACGGTCGTTGATATTCCGATGACGGCCGTTACATTCCACAGCGTTGGCTTTCAGAGAACATCCATCACCGGGTGTGCCTCGAGTGTACCGGCTCTCGCAGACACAAAGCGCCATCGGATATTATCGAATTTTTACGCTGCTATTGGAGAAAAACAAAGATGTCGAAAATGCTTCCGATGCGAAACTTATTTATTCGCGCAGCGATGGACGGATCGCAAAATACCGTCACGTTCTTCTATCAACAGCGAACAAACAAATGCTTGCATGATTATCGAATCAGCGTGTTGGAATCCTCCCTTGTGAAATTTAAAAAAAAAAGTCTATAAATCGTCGCACACATTTGAATTAATGAACCTTGAAATGGATCGGTTATTAATTTTGCTTATAAAAAAAGTTATTACGCTCCTCTATTTTCAATCGACGCGGCTTTAATTACTTCAATCACGAGATTTATCGAGGAAATCTTTGAACTATGTGAAATATTTGAAAAATTACATTTTATAAAAACATTAATCTCGTTTTCTCTTTTTTTAGTATTATTTCTCTTTATTGGTATTTTTTATTGCTACGACACTAAACAATTAAATCTTATTTTAGAAGAGTCATACCCTTAATTCTCGCAAATATCACATACATTCTTAGTCTTCTTCAAGGCAACAAGTATTATACGTGTTAATCCAAGTAATTTATTCCAAAAAGTGCATGATATCTTCTTCCTCTCTCTCGCAATATTGGTTATAAATGAAATGCGAAATGAACGATCGTGTTTTCCTATTGTTCTTGAATCGCGATGCCAAGCGTTGGAAAATAGTTGCGGTCGGCAATATTTTGTTACAGCTGTTAAACGATATAGCGTGCACACGCGGTTGGCATCGTTTCCCGATGAGACTGCCGTGCAACTAATTTCCGCGTTCTGGTTCCAAAACTAGACGTTCTAGAAAGTTCTTGTTAGCAGCTCATTAAGTTAGAATTTAACAAGTTTAACGTGTTTTGCTAACTTTACATAAAGACGAATAGAATAAATGCTTAAAAAAGACCGTAAAAACCAACAGTAGAGCTTCATGTTTAAGGGAAATTTTTTCTTCGAGCAATCCACATGAGCAAATAATGTATGCATATCATTAAATGCCTCTTGAAAAATATTTAAATATTTAAGTATCTTTCAAAAAATATGAATATATCAAAAAATGTGATTCATTTATATTTTACCGCATCAAGAATCAAAGTATCCAAGTGATATATGAGCATAATATATATATACATATATTCTGCGATTGAAATTTTCGACTTTACCATACATCTGAAGATTCAAAGAAGAACGAAGACCGATGTTAAATTCATAGCGCAGCAAATTTCGTTGCCTATATATGCCAAAGAGAGATTGCCGAATATTCGTTTCCGAATCGTAGGATTTCGGGCAATTTCTAATTGAAGCCAACGGTGGCCGCAGCTTAAATCAGTAAATGCCGGCGAGACTGACCAACTTCCGGAATAGCCGCCATTCTACAGTCCACGCTAGATTGTGGTTCCATTTGCAAGATACGTATCGAGCAATGGGCAATTTCCTAACAGCGACGCATAGGATATGTAGGTACATCGATGTCCGCGCGCGTTTCTGCGAATGCTTGTTAGAATAAATTAAACGATGTATCGAAATAACACGGAAGAGCGTTTTAGAAATCTCCTTTATGTTCCTGAATGTTTGCATCGCCCAAAAAAGTTAGAATATGATACTATTTGAAGTATTTAAGTGTAACATGAATTTTGAATTATAATATGAAATATTCAAATAGTTAAATTCTGAAATTTTTTTTATACGTAATATGTATTTTTTTAGATGATTCATAAGTTGCGCAAAAAATTTGGAAGAGATTCTATTTATTTTAAGTATAATATAATAAATCGTATAATGTAGAAATTATATACATAAAAATTTAAAAAAACAAAATACACATATGCAAAATAAATACATGTAGATATTAAGATATACATGTGCATTATTAAAAAGGCGACAAGTAAAGTTAATTAAATAAAATTCTGAATTGTTTGTTAGAAATTATGAATCGTTTAAAGCGGATTTTAGTTAATAAAATTTTCAAGTTTGAAGTATATTGTAAAATCGTCAAGCAAAGAGAATTGCTTCAATATAGAGAGGCTCCAGGAAAAATTTTTTCCATGGGCTGCGTGACTGGGAAAACGCGGAGATCGGGATTGTCCGGTCGGGGATGACACGGATGTCCTTCCTTCCGTCACGTTCATCGGACACAAATCTCTGGGAGAGAGAAAGAGAGAGAAAGCGGCGTCCGAGAAGTACAACGAGGGAGGGAAGAACTGTCCCGGGGAAGTTGTTCGCTGTTGATTCAGCACCAGTCCGCGATAGCGAACACCTGTTACCACGGCTATCCCGAGTTTAATCAAGCTCTGGGCTCCCGAAGGATCCTCTGACCCCTGTCCCCCCTACTTTTCGCTCATGACTGACGTGATACCGCGGGACGCTTATGGGACACGCTCGTTAAAATCGGCCATCGATTATCAACGATATGTCCCTGCATTCTTTCAAACGGAACACCATTTAAATAATATGTCAGTTTTTATATAGATTGTTTTTAAATTTTAAAGTTCATAGAAAAAGTGCATAGAAAAAGATTATTATTGATGTAACTTATGTAACGAAAGAAACTAATTTGATTGTTGGAAGCATAATTTCTTTTGCCTATGTTTTTCATCTTGAAGTTTAAAAATCTTTAACTACATGCTCTTGAAGCAGTAAACATATTAGACTTTTAACATTGATTTTAAGGTTGAAGTACAATAGTCTTTTGAAAGGAGAGAATTAATTTGTAAGCTTCACATCATGGTATCAAATATTAATGTAATTTTTTTAAAAGCCGTTCGAGAAGAAAGGACGAAGAAGCGATTGTGCGAGATCACAAGAGGAATGAAATGTTTATTTTTACTCTCTTTTTTTCTTGCTTCTCTTTTCTCTTCTCTCGCAATAAATTGTTAAATAACTATTGCGTTGTATCTTGTACAAACTCATGTATAGTATGTCACGAAAGCAGTCATGGTTGTTTCAATTTCGAGGAACTAGTAATCTCAAAGTTACAATCATATAAATAATTAAAATTATATTCTACGTCATCTATAATATATAAATGAATTAATTTTGCAATAATTATTTATTATAAAAATTATCATTAAAAAACAACGGATATCTTTTTTTCCAATAAACGCCGAGAGACACAATGATATAAAAGAAAATACATTTTTCTTTCCTCTATAAATGGCGTATCTTGAAAAAGGAAAACACATCTCAGATTCAATAAAATCGAAATTCAGGATAAAAATACCTCAGAACTAGAATATATTCAATAAAAATTTTTGCACTCGCGAATAACTCGCTCTATTCCGCTGTTCTCGACACTGATTCAATAGATTCACCATTAAACAATTCAACATCTTTTCGACAGCGTCATCGATATAGATAAACCGACACATGAAATATCGATCGCGTAACCTTTCGGGTAACACCGTATGGCGCGATTCAAGTGAAAAATCGTGTAAAATCGCGAGGTGGAAATTCCGCGGGCATTTCCGTGACCGGACTGGATGGAAACGTAGTCATTGCACAGAGAAAGAGGAATTGTCGAGATGGGAGATTCCTGGCCATCGTCGACGTCGTGCGCATTTACGGTCTGGAAAATGCCGAATGTGATCCTCATGCGGAGACGAAACGCGATTCCAGTCACGTTCGGCAAAGTCGCGTCCAACTTCGTTGTCATTTGGCGGAAATGTCTGAATCAATGGATGGTTTCGTATGGAAGGACACGACATGATATCGCGTGCCGTGAAATGGGGATATCGTGGATCTCAAATTCCTAACAATTTAATTTTTACACGAAGATTTTTATACAGAGTTTCCTTACAATATCAGTAAATCGATAGTTGAAAAATGGCTAATTTTGGCTTTGGCTAATTTAAGCGAGTTTTATTTAGCAGAAAATGGAAGCAAGAACATATTTTTGTTTCTATGCTATCAAATATATTTTTGTTAAAATTTTTATGCAAATTTATTTAATAATGTACAATTTAAATTTTGACGCATATATCTCATGTTTAAAAAACTTTATCAATATTCTCACTATTTTTAACTTTCATACATTATGTATTGTGTCTGTGCTGTAAATACAGCTCGCGGGCAACACGCCATTTTTCTCAACGATAACGATACGTGCCGTATCTGAATGTTCGCCGACGTAATTGCCCGTCAGGACAAGATAAATCCTTCCGGCCGAAGAAATTCTTGATCCACGGCACGCATCCTGGTCGGTGACAGGATCCCTCCCACGAAGGATAAGGGACGAACGTAGATAAATCATGATGTTTCAGGTGTCGGAAATCGGAAAGCAAAGGAAAGAAAAGGGAAGACATCTAGGGGACTGATCTCGCTGATATTTTCCTTTCCGGCATCTTTATCTTCCTTAAAGGAACCGTCACGTTTGCGATCGTTTACATAAGCGTAGCTCGAAGATTTTCAAAGAACGGTTCTCAATATATGTTAATTTATACATCGAATCTCGTAGATAAGCATCACCTTTTAATATTGAAGGAAATCATCTTTTTGTCGCTCAATATATATTTGAGATTATATTATTATTATATTATTTTTGAGTTTATATTTAAAGATCTATTCTAGATTGATTTTTTAAGTTAAAAATTGGCGCGACAATTTAAAAAAATATTTACTTGTTTCCTGAAAAAGAGCTTTTTTGAGGTAAGCTCTTCAATTGCGAGTGACGCTAGTTTCTTAAATTCGATCCTTCTTACCGCTAATTTCACGAGTCCTTTCGAATCTTGGTAGAAGAAAGAAGACAGATACGATTGCCAGATAATTCCTAATCTCTCTGATAGACGTTCAGGGATTGTTTCCCTCGTTCGCATCGGAGGTTTTCTACTGGGGCGCGAAACCATGCTCTTCCCTCTCTTCCTTGTAAATTCTCTTATCTCAGAGATTGGCAGGATCTCCGAGTGGGACACTTACCCGGATAAAGGAAGAGTCTGGAACCGATGACGGCTAGAGGTCGTCGTTTCCATTGGGGAAAAACCAACCCCTTTAACACCAAGGTGTAGCCGCAACGGCTGTATCCCGCCAGGTCTGGCAATGGCGATGCTGGTCCTGGCAAAAAGTAAAAGAGATAGAGCGGTTAGTAACTACGGCTTTAATCAACGCGCTCTTTAGACGATGCCTTTTAGATACACGTAACGCTTTTTGGGATGGAAGGGTTGAGACTCTGCTATGATCTCACACGAAATTTGTGATAAAAGGAAAGTCTCTTTATTTGAA